>NC_134111.1:59567000-59898500 GCF_040939455.1 Microcebus murinus
CCCAACAATTTTGCCTAACCCTTGAAAGAAATGTGTAGGAAATTGACACCACACAGGTATAAGGACGATGATAACAACAATAAAACCCTTTCCACCCAGATGAGTTCAATCTGGAGGAGAAAATAGAAAACAGATCCCCTCCTGGTCTGCTTTCTCAACTAATGAGCCCCTCCTCCCTCCCTCTTCCCCACCCCCTCCCTTGTCAGCCCACATTGTGAATGGCGTGACCTGCCGAGGCCCCAGCACTGCGCCCTTTCAGTAGGAAACCACTGAGCAAAAGGATTGCAGAATGTCAGAAAACACAACCTTCACTGTGAGGAGAAGGAGACAAAACAGAAAACAAAACAGGAAGTCACCTTTGCTCTGCATCATTGAAATATTTCTTTGCTTTAATCCAGCCATTTCTCACCATCCTTAATAAGCAGAGAAAATATGTCCCCACTTGAGAGAACACAGTGTGTTGGTTTCCGTTCCCCAGCATTGACTTGACAGCACTTATAAAATGTCAGCGCTAACTTGAGTTTATGGTCATTTTATCTATAAAATGACCACAAACAGCAGTTTGTGACTGCAGTGAATTTTTTTGGAAGAAAATTTGTTTTACTTAGGAGAAAAAGAAAATAACAGATGGTAGATAGATAGGGAGTCATTTAGTTAGTATACAAACTTTGCCTAGTCTATAATTATTTAGTGTCATATAAGAAAACAAAGCCAAAAATTATGTAAATTAATTACATAAAAATGATTTAGCAAGTAAAATTTAGGGGAAAAACATTTTAAAAAACAGTCAATATTAAAAACATTTTGAGACTATTCTGTATAAAGAAAATGTGAGATTTTCAATAAATTAGAAGAAAAAGTGAGCAGTAGATATAATAGATTGTTAAATACATTTTTCTGTTCATCTTAAATCTTAGAGTGTAAGAAGAAATGATACAATTGTGGATTTTTTGTTTGTTTTTTGAGACAAATTCTCACTGTGTCACCCGGGGTAGAGTGCAGTGGTATCATCATAAGTCACTGCAATCTCAAACTCCTGGGCTCAAGTGATCCTCTTGCCTCAGCGTCCCAAGTAGCTAGGACTACAGGCCCATACCATCATGCAAGGCTAATTTTTTCCTTCCTTCCTTCCTTCCTTCCTTCCTTCCTTCCTTCCTTCCTTCCTTCCTTCCTTCCTTCCTTCCTTCCTTCCCTCCTTCCCTCCTTCCCTCCTTCCCTCCTTCCCTCCTTCCCTCCTTCCCTCCTTCCCTCCTTCCCTCCCTTCCTTCCTTTTCCAGTAGAGATGGAGTCTAGCTCTTGCTCAGAGCTGGTCTCAAACTCCTGCACTCCTAAGCTCAAGCAGTCCTTCCCCCCTGGGCCTTCCAGAGTGCTAGGATTCCAGGCGTGAGCCAACAAGCCCCGCCCCCACCAAGCCAATTGTTTTAATGGTTCTACAATTATCTGAAATACAGTGCCTTTTCCTTCCCCTGCACAAAAGTCAGCTACCCCCTTTGTTTAATATGTCCCCTCACAACTTTTCTTTAATTCAAATTTGTTTTTATCAAAACTCCAAGTAAATTTCACTGCCTTCAGGAAGCCTTGCCTTGTTCTGTTCATTTTTCTAGTTAGTTCCCCTTGAACATTGTTCATTTTTACAAACTATTTTTAGCACCTACTAATTTATTACTTCAAAAAATTTATTTCATTTTTTTAATCTGGGTATGCTCTGCTTTCCTACATAGTACATACAGTATGTGAAAGAAGAGAATCCATCTTCTGTTCCTTTTGAACTAAAATTTGACAAATGTTGGCTGATGAAATTTTGGAATGTAATCTTTTAAATATATTTTAATATTTACATTTTATAAAATATAAATATTTATATTTTAATAAATGACTTAAAGAGGAATAAAATACAAATTGAGTAAATACTGATAGCTAAGTTTGAAAAATAGGCTATATGATTATGAAAGAAATACAAATTATAGGACATACAGTTTCCACTAATGGATGAGCTGATCCCCAAAAATGTGGGCCTGTTTAGAAAAAAATCAAGGAAGGCTGAAGCTTGGTACCACAGGGAAAATGAGTTATAGATCATTTGTTTCTCTTATGTTTTGTTTTATGTGGTTTTATTTAACCAGAATTTAACTGACAGAACACTGATGTTTGTATAAAATTGCACCAGGGCTGCAGAGAAGATAGCTGACTGCTTTACATATTTGTCCCCAGCCATTGAAATTTCCAAGTAGATAAATCTGCAGATAGCAGACAAGGGACTGAAGAATTGGAGCTTTTAAATGATATTTTAATGGGCAAATCAAATAGTGGTCTCTTAGAACTCACTTTTTGGAAGCAAAGATAAAAACCAAAGCTTGATGCAGTAGATTTTATATTTGAGAAAGTTGTCAAGGTGGCATTGCAAATTATTAAAAAAAAATCTTATAGAAACCAGATTCCAGGACTTCAAAGGACTCCACAAGGCACATCCAGTAGACTTCTTCCAGGGGTAAGGATTCCTGGCTCTCTGAGAGCTGCAGCATAACACCCCTGAGCACTTAGTTGAGGCTTTGAGTCAATTCTGGGCTCAACAGCTGCTCATGAAGTGCACTCAGTCATGGCCTGTCAGTCTCATTAGACTGAGTCATGCACCATAATCATTGGCATTTCATTTAACTTCCTCACAGGGCTCCTGTGGCAATGTCGAGAAGAGATCTTGCTAGAAGTTATCACTTTGAAGTAGCCATATTACCAAAATTTTGCTCTCCCAGAAAAAATTGCAACATCTTATTTTGTCAATAATTTAAATATTAACTTTTTTTATCCGTTTAAATAAACATTAAACCTACCCTAGGTTTGTGTTTATAAGACTACCCACGTCTTTCCTATAAGAATATATGTTTATAATGTGCAATTATTATTTGTCAATTAGAAATAAGAAAAGAAAATGTGCTTACATTTCATAAGCAGGGCTGATATGTAAAATAATTAACAACTGGTACAATATGAACATTGATCAATCAGAATGGCTGTGGTCAGTCCCATTCTGTCCTGAGTATCAGCCCGCGGTACTCAGGGAGCAAGGGAACTAGTGTTTGAGTACTTACTTTATGCGAGTCACATGAACCATATAATGCTTTACAGAAGATATTAGTTCTAAATATGAAGAAACTGAGGCTCTGTAGAATGAAGTTTCTCAGAGTTCTCACAGATAGGTAAGGGCCTGTTAGAGTGGGATTTGAATCCATGCTCTTTTAACAATTCCAATAATCATGCTCTTTCATGGGCAGAAAGAAGCCAGGAAAAGCCTGCACCCTGAGCACACCAATTGTCAGGTGTTGGCTCTGCCTTCCCAATAGAAAGTTGTAAAGGTGTCAAGAGCTTTGGGCTCCCTACGGACTTCAGACCTCCCTGCTGATGGCCTTCACTGAGGTATTCAGCAGCTGAGTAAGTCCTAGAGTTCCAAGCTGAGAAGATCCTGCCCTTTCTAGTGTCCAGGCAATCCAATAAAAACTTCCCACCTGTTAGCTACAGCAATATTAGGGCAGTGATTTTTAAACTGTAACGTGCAACAGAATCCCCTGGAGGGCTTTTGAGAACACAGGTTGCTGGACCCCATCCAGAGTTTCTGATACAGTGGGTCTGGGGTAGGTCTGAGAACTTGCATTTTGAATAAGTTATCAGATGATTCTGATACTGCTGTCCAGGGACAACAACTTTGAGAATCACCCCTTTGAACTATTAATATATATTAAGCCTTGATTTAGTAAATTCTTTAGATGTTATAAAGCTCTCATGATTTTATCTTTTATTTTTTCTTTTTTTTTTTTTTTTTTTTTTTTTGAGACAGAGTCTCGCTTTGTTGCCCAGGCTAGAGTGAGTGCCGTGGCGTCAGCCTAGCTCACAGCAACCTCAAACTCCTGGGCTCGAGTGATCCTTCTGCCTCAGCCTCCCGGGTAGCTGGGACTACAGGCATGCGCCACCATGCCCGGCTAATTTTTTATATATATATCAGTTGGCCAATTAATTTCTTTCTATTTATAGTAGAGACGGGGTCTCGCTCTTGCTCAGGCTGGTTTTGAACTCCTGACGTTGAGCAATCCGCCCGCCTCGGCCTCCCAAGAGCTAGGATTACAGGCGTGAGCCACAGCGCCCGGCCTCTTTTATTTTTTCTTACAGACAAAGTGGAAACAAAATTTCAATAAAGCAATCTAATAGCTGAATGACACTCCAAAGGGAGGAAGAAAAGATACCTCTCTCAGTTGCTCAAAGACCATACGAATACCTCCACTGAGACTTGAGATTACAACAGCCGGCCCCTAACTTTAATGTACTTTTCTAACGGTCATAGAGCCATTGCACACCCCCATTGCAAAAAAAGAACAAAAGATCTAGCTTCAGAGGGGTTCCAGAAGGAACCTTAGTATCTTAGTGGTGGAATGAACTTTGGCAATCTAGTTCATTCACCTCTTTCCCCTTCCCAAGCTCCAACCCCTCCCCTCCATACCTTAAGTTGAAGAGAACACTCAAAGAATAAAAATCACTTAGCCAAAGTCATGAAGTCGGTTAATGGCAGTTAACTCTGCCTCCTAGTTTGATCTTCTATTTACACCATTCTCTGTCTCTATTGGGAGTGTTTTTCTTACACTTAGAAACATCAAATGCGTACATAAATGTATCTGATAATTAACATGATGGTATTCAGTTTACATAATACCTTCAAATCACCCAGACTTTTTCCAAACAGCCCCAAAAGATTTGGGGGTCTTGAAGGGGAGATGTGAAATACAGCCAAGAGAACCCCACACTGCAGGCTCTCCCTACGTCATCAATTGAAACCCAGATGATCCTGAATTTCTTTCTAATCTTCCTTTGACAAGATATAATTACAGATAATTTCTAGAACACCCTTGCTTCCATCTTACTCTAGCATAGATCTACATGTTTTGCTATACCTTTCATATTATCATGTCTTTAAAAGGCTTTTTTTTATTCCTGAGTTCTCCTTCTAATGGTGACAGAGGAGCAATCAAGTAGCATATAAGTCATTTTAACATGAGGTTTAGGTCTGAGGTATAATCTATACAACTGAACAACTAATGGTGGCCAAGTCCAAATTAGAAAATGACCTTAAGATGATCCCCACAGGATTAGAAATCCTGCAAAATAATCAATAAGCAGTAACCTGGCTAGTCCTCATTTGTCTATAATTTGTCACATGTTAGTCACATGTCTCATGTTTTATGTGGAAGATGAATCAATCTCTTTCATGAATATATAAATAATAAGAAAACTAACCTGCCAGCTTGGCAACTATATTAGTTATTAAATCCAATGCATTCTTTTTAAACATGAAAGTTTTATCCTCAGTTTTAAAGAATAAATGCTAATCAGAATGTCAGAAATGGCTATTGAAAGATTTCTAGGCCAGGTGCAGTGGCTCACACCTGTAATTCTAGCACTCTGGGGGGCCAATGTGGGAGGATCGCTTGAGGCTAGGAGTTTGAAGTTGCAGTGAGCTATGATGACACCATTGCACTCTAGCCCAGCAGGCAGAGTGAAACCCTGTCTCAGAAAAGAAAGAAAGAAGGAAGGAAGGAAGGAAGGAAGGAAGGAAGGAAGGAAGGAAGGAAGGAAGGAAGGAAGGAAGGAAGGAAGGAAGGAAGGAGAGAGAAAGAAAGAAAGAAAGAAAGAAAGAAAGAAAGAAAGAAAGAAAGAAAGAAAGAAAGAAAGAAAGAAGAAAGAAAGAAAGAAAGAAAGAAAGAAAGAAAGAAAGAAAGAAAGAAAGAAAGAAAGAAAGAAAGAAGAAAGAAAGAAAGAAAGGAAGGAAGGAAGGAAGGAAGGAAGGAAGGAAGGAAGGAAGGAAGGAAGGAAGGAAGAAAGAAAGAAAGAAAGAAAGAAAGAAAGAAAGAAAGAAAGAAAGAAAGAAAGAAAAAAGAAAGAAAACAAAACAAAAAAGAAAAGATTTCTAGGGTCATAGTGAGATATTTCAAAACAAATTAGCCAATGCAAAGTGCCTTAGTCTTAACATGGATCCTCTTAGTGCTCACAGAACATTTCGTGGGAATTGGTTTCACAGCCCTATACCACCAATCAACTCCGTGGCCATGTCTGGGAATCCTGACCTGCTGATTTTCTTGCTAAACCAAGAACATTAATTATCTTGTGCAATTTTCCCCCAAGATTCTTTCTAATTGAGGCCCTGACCCTCAAGGTGGCCCTCAGCTGTGTGGTTCTTCCCATCATTGGCTAATACCTCCATTTCTGGCTAATACTCTTTCAATGTCTGCCCATTCCTCCATCACAAAGAACTGGATTATTATCACACAACTCAGGCCGGAAGAGCGGATCCACTCAATACTAACAACCTTAGTAACTCAATAGTTGAGTTAGTAGCTAGAGAATTTCCTAATTATTAGGTCATTAAATATAAAATGTCCAATTTCGAATCAAAAATTTAGCTTATTATATTTCCAACAAGAAGCAGTACAATTAGTATGTACCTAAACTATCTACATAGTTTTGCCATCTTAACGGTAGCTTATTTATGTCAACAGTGAAGAAGCCTGGAGAGCGAGTGGCAATGAAGTGGCCAAAGGCGTTTTCCGCAGTTTGTTGATAATTGAATATTTTTCCTTGCAAAAAGTGGTCTAAAGCCTGAAAGAAGTGGTAGCCAGTTGGTGCAAGGTCTGGTGAATATGGTGGATGACAGAGAGTTTCCAAGTGCAGCTTCTGTAATTTGAGCAGTGTTTTTGGAACTTGTGGTCTTGCAAGAGGATTAACCTGTGTCTATTGACCAATCTTGGCTGCTTAATCACAAGCATCTTCATCATGACATCCAATTGGTTGCAGTAGACATCTGCTGTAATCAATTGACCAGGTTTCATGAAGCTGTAGTGGATAATACCAGTACTGGACTACGAAACACACATCATTATCTTTTTTTGATGGATATTCGGTTTTAGACCATGTTTCAACACTTCATCCTTATTCAACCATGGTGCTGAACACTTGCAATTGTCGAAAAGAATTCATTTTCATCACACATAACAATACAATATAGAAATGGCTCGCCTTTATGTTGTGACAGCAACTAAAGGCAAGCTTTGAGATGATTTCTCTTCTGATGCTTGTTTAATTTATGTGGTACCCATTAATAGTTTTAGCTGTTACATTTAGGTCTATGATCCCTTTTGAGTTAGTTTTTATGCATGGTGTAAGGAAAGGGTCGAACTTCGTTCTTTTGCATGCTGCTGTCTAGTTGTCCCTGCATTGTTTGTTATAATATAATATTTGTTTCCCCATTTCATTGTCTTGGCACTCTTGTTAAAAATCAATAGAACATATTTCTAGACTCTCAATTCTATCTTGTTGATTTCCTAGATATCTTAATTCCATCTGATGATAATTCATGAAGACTTTAATACCAACATTGGTTTTGTCTTAGGAAATTTGTTTTGTAAAGCCTGTGTCCCTTGAGCAATCTCTCAGAAATGGTAAGCCAAGACAGGAAGGTTGTAATTTTCAAATTCTGTCCTGAATCTGTGACTGATATGAGATTGATGCAATCTTGCTAAGTTAAATTTTGCTTTTACTTATTTCCTTCATAATATATAGGTTCCAAGGCTCTCTAGAAAATTATATTTGTAATTATAATTTATAATACTATGTATTTTTTTTTTTTTTTTTTGAGACAGAGTCTCGCTTTGTTGCCCAGGCTAGAGTGAGTGCCGTGGCGTCAGCCTAGCTCACAGCAACCTCAAACTCCTGGGCTCGAGTGATCCTTCTGCCTCAGCCTCCCGGGTAGCTGGGACTACAGGCATGTGCCACCATGCCCAGCTAATTTTTTTTTTATATATATATATATCAGTTGGCCAATTAATTTCTTTCTATTTATAGTAGAGACGGGGTCTCGCTCTTGCTCAGGCTGGTTTTGAACTCCTGACCTTGAGCAATCCGCCCGCCTCGGCCTCCCAAGAGCTAGGATTACAGGCGTGAGCCACAGCGCCCGGCCAATACTATGTATTTTGATCCTCAATATTGGCTTGTCAGTCTGATCATGTACATTATTACAATGCTGAGTTTGAGAGAATAAAGACAGTAAGATAACTGAGAGGCTCTCCAATTTCTTGATTGACTTGATGAGGTTTAGGATTTGATAGGACTTTGCCCATAGGTCTTCTGGGAATCCCCCTTCCCCCCAAAGGTACAAACCATGTGAAAGGTAGCATGGTGCATGGGAAGGATTCCAAGAGAATCACAAAAGATATTATATAGAATGACATCACTCAATTATTCTGTCTGAGGGAGAAAGGGAGGTGCAGACAGAAGATCAGCCATCCTTTTTCTTGGCTTGATGAAGGTAAAACCTGGCAAGGTAATGAAAACAACAACACGTGTGAAGATCAGTTAAGGCCACACAGATTCTTTCTAAGCACAGAATTTCTATAAACTCTTCATCTCCTTTCTCGATATGTCAAATTTTGAAATATCACTAGTAATTGCCAAACAAAGACAATTTGAATTCTCTAAATATTTTGCAAGACTAAAGAATAGCACCCCTTTTCTAAGATTTGCTGTTCTCAGTTTTGAAATTAAAAAAAAATTAATTTATAAGCAAAACAAAATCTGCTTTGAATGAAAACAGATTATAGATCTCCCAGAAGGGCCTTGGAGTTGATTATCCACTGGAGTCCATTTATACTGTTTTAATGTTTCTGGTGATGATGATGATGGTGATTAATATAATGCAACAAAAATATCAAGGTCTAGAACACTGTGTCTAATAGGACCAAACTGGACAGGATGCCGAGGAAACAATGAAGCTTCTTTTAGAAAGAGGGTAGAATATAATCTCCGAAGAAGGTTTAAAAGAATATTATTATCCTGAAAAAGATAATCCATCCATTTACTTATTGGACGCTTATTGCTTGCCTTCTAATTACCAGACAACATTAGGTTGCGAAGATAACTCAATAAATAAAGCAGGGTCTGAGCCATCATAAAACCCAAATTCTAATAAGTTTTCTTTACAAAATGGAAAGAACTATATAAAGGTCGGTCCTATATCTTAACTGAAGATAACTTAACTGAAGACTAAGTTACAACATTGTTTATGTTACATCAAAGAAGATTTACTTTAGAATGTTATAGTATAGAGGAGGATAAAGCCCTGAACTTGGTCCCTTGAAAATTAAGTCCTGTTGAATGAGAGAATGCCTTTCTCTTCAAAGGGTTTAGACAACACCACCCTGCAAGCCAAGCCACACAGATCACTGTTTTCTTCAGACAGACCCTAAACTGATGTGGAAGGAGGGGTCTTGGCAGGTGAGACACTGAAAGAATTGGCAGGTGGAAAATGATTAACTGGCATTTTTTGATGTATAAACTGCTTTAGAAAAACTGCTTACAGTTCACTGATGCATGTCAATGTTGGTGTCTATGTATTTAGTCACTTTTCGTCTAGTATGAACCTAAATGTGTACATTTGGAATAATTATTTGTCATGCAGGTGGCATATCTGATGTTTCATTTCACCAGATTATGGGTCCATAATTTCATTTTATTTTTGTTTCTCCTCCCACATCATCTGTGGACATGCTTTTTGAAGAAAATTACATTTCCTCTTCTAGGTATAAAAAAAAAGTTTAAGTAGAAGTATCTGTAAGACCACAATTACCAGGTTTGTGCAGGTCTCAAGGAACACTCTGTCACTTGATGCCACATCAACAATTCAGCGGGTGCTGCTTAGTGTTAAAAATATCATTTATGGTGGAAGGTTAGCTTGGGAGCTCTGCAGTGCTTTACATCTGCTGTGCATTTTGTTTTGAGCCTATTTTCTCTGAAGAATGTGGTCGACAACAGGCTAAGATTTTTCCCAAATTAATCAAGAAGAGCCAAACTGAAAATCATAAAATTGTAACACTTGATTTATGGTAAGACTATGACAAAGGAACTAAAAGCAATCAAGAAATTATTAATATATAGAAAAGAGTTCAATCACATATAGAAAAGAAAAAATTATCCAAATAGCCAGTCATTTGCTTCCATCTAGCTGTTATTACCTCTAGGAAAACACAAATTTCTAGGTTCTATTTATAAATGAACTTATTCTATATTTTAAAAATATGTAATGTTCCTTAGGTATTCACACATTCGGTATTTTCAACCTAAATGCAAATGCCTTTTCTTTCCTAAATATAGAGAATTAAGATTTGTGTCATTGTATATATAGACCTTAAAATATGTCAATTACATGTTTTTGCACTTGTGAATGGGTCAAACTAATATTGCTATCACTAAGGTTATTACATATGATTGAAATAAATTATTAGGAGAAAGTGCAGAGAAAAATGTTTGATGGCACTCCTTGATCATTAAATACAGTATGAACCCTCCAGGCAGGGAAAGAGAGATGTGGAAAGAGAAAAGGAAATGAAAAGAGGTGCAGGTTGGAAGGATGCCAGAGATGAATTTAATGTTAGTGGGAACACAAGAATATATTTCCTCCGAGAGTAAGAAATGTTCCCTCTTCTCCCTAGGACTAAAAACATGGCAGGAACCTGAATGGAGAAGTGATTTTTCAGACCTGTGAATTCAAGCAAAAGGTTCCCCCCTACATTCTCCCCTACCCTTCCACCCTCCACTTTTCTGGAGCTCTTCAAGATTTCTTGGGGACCACTTCTAGGAGTGGCTCAGCCTGCAGAGCAGGGCTGCAGTGACCCAGCACTCCCGTAACTGGGTAGTTCATTCTTATGAACTCTAAGATCAAAAATTAGCATTACCTATTAGTTATATATCTAAAACCACGTTCTTCCATCAACTTATTATATTAGTAATAATATCCCTTGATTTGTTTGCTGTGACTTATCTTTCAATTTCTAATTTGGACTGATAAGAGAGGTGTGTGTTTCATGGGCCCCTTCAAGATTTAGCAGGAATCTAATTTCTCCTGTTTGGCCTCAGGGACCACTGTGTATTCCTAGAGTCTAGTTCCTCTGCAATATGGATGGTAAGGAGACCTCTGTGCAGGGCCTCTTAGCAATATGTCACCAAAAAGGATACAATCCCAAAGTACTATTCTTAACAATAATATTGGTTACTTTTTGTTTTATTTCATTTGTAATTGACAAATAATAATTGTATCAATATATGTTTTGGGGGTGCAATGTGATAAATTTTAATACAGGTATACATTATGAGATGATCAAATCAGGATAATTAACATATTCATCACCTCAAATACTTACCATTTCTTTGTGACAAGAACATTTAAAATCTATTCTTTTAGCAATTTTGAAATATATAATGCATTACTACTAACTCATCACCATGCTATGTAATAGATCACCAGAACCTATTTCTCCTAACTGAAACTCTGTGGCCTTTGACCAACATCTTCTCTTTCCTGTCCACACTCATCCCCTAGCCTCTGGTAACCATCATTGTACTCTCTGCTTCTATGACTTCAACTTCTTTAGATTCCATATATAAGTGAGATCATACAACACTTGTCACTCTGTGCCTGGCTTATTTCACTTAACATAATGTCCCCTAGGTTCATTCATGTTGTTGCAAATGGCAGAACTTCCTAATTCTTAAAGGCTGAATAGTATTCCATTGTGTCCTCACACCACATTTTAAAATCCATTCATGCATTGATGGGCACTTCGGTTTGTTTCCATGTTTGACTATTGTGAATAATGCTGCAATGAACATGGGAGTGTAGATACCTTTTTGACATACTGATTTCATTTCATTTGGATATATACCTAGTAGTGGAATTGCTGGATCAGTAATGGTTATTTTTATAAATAGAATCACAAAGAACAAATAGGTCACAGAATGATAGAAAATAAAATGCTATTTTACCAGGGCCTCAACTCTCTCAATTTTTATTTTTTTCATGTATGTCATGACACCCACTCCAACCAATTTTCCTCTCATATTGACTATTCTTTTTTTTTTTTTTTTTTTTTTTTTGAGACAGAGTCTCACTTTGTTGCCCAGGCTAGAGTGAGTGCCGTGGCGTTAGCCTAGCTCACAGCAACCTCAAACTCCTGGGCTCCAGTGATCCTTCTGCCTCAGCCTCCCGGGTAGCTGGGACTACAGGCATGTGCCACCATGCCCGGCTAATTTTTTATATATATATCAGTTGGCCAATTAATTTCTTTCTATTTATAGTAGAGACGGGGTCTCGCTCTTGCTCAGGCTGGTTTTGAACTCCTGACCTTGAGCAATCCGCCCGCCTCGGCCTCCCAAGAGCTAGGATTACAGGCATGAGCCACAGCGCCCGGCCTGACTATTCTTTATAGACAGTTTTTGCCTACCTGTAAACAAAAATGCCCTGGAGATTAAGTACTATGTGAATATAAGACAGAACAGATGGTATGCTGAATAACTCCTTTTTCCCTCCTAGAAAACCTAGGACTAAGGTGCTTTTGACATACAATATGTTTTTATAATGCCAAAGGTGTGTTACATGTTTTTATGAGTACTATTTGGGAACTTGATCTATACTGTGGTTAATGACATAAATATTAGAAGATTCTGAGGCAAGGTCCATGAAAACCGCTGAGCTTCTGAGTGACTCTGCTTGTAATCCAACATGTGCCCTGCCAGGTTTATCATTTACTGTCACCAAGACTCTCCTGCTTATTTTATTTGCAACTCCCCACTGATAAAAGTAATGAATTCCGAGCATGTTCACATAAGACTCGAATCAAGACTTGAATCAAGTCATAAATATGTTCCCCAGTGATATGGAATGATTATAAAATAGTGATGCCTTCTGGGGTAAAAATTTTCTATACATATCCATTATTAATTAGTTTGTAAGTTGCTCACAAAAATTTATATCTAGGGAATCTTTAAATGATTTTTTTCAATTTTTTTTAAAGAGAATATTTACACATACATAGGTATTTCCTGGATAACAATAAAATGTAATTACAAAGGGGGTGGTGATCAACATTAAGGCATTCTAAAATCTTTTATTGTTCGGAAGGGTTATGTGCTTGTCAAATTATTGACATTCAATGGTGTTAGGTGAAATGTGTCTAAGGTAGCCACTACAAAAATAATAAAAGAGCACATAACTTAAACTAATAAAGCAGAACATATTAGAGGACCAGAGGAAAAAATTGAAACTAAAAACTTCAACATGCATCTCTGTATTTGAAATGATTTACATTTGCAAATGTCCCAGAGGATGCAAAACCCCTCCACCCTTGTGACCTTCAAACCCCATCCTATCATCTAACACAGGTTCTTCTCTCTCTCTCTCTCTCTCTTCTCCCCTTCTTCTTTTTTCTCTCTCTATGCATATTGACTGTTATTTATAGACAGTTTTTGCCTATCTATAAGCAAAAATGCCCTGGAAACTAAGTACTACATAAATATAAGATGAAATAGATGGTTCCATTATACATACACATTATATATACATACACATACTTAATTCTTTTTATGGTCTCTACTTATTTATTTATTTATTTATTTATTTTTTGAGACAGAGTCTTACTCTGTTGCCCAGGCTAGAGTGAGTGCCGTGGCGTCAGCCTAGCTCACAGCAACCTTAAACTCCTGGGCTCAAGCGATTCTCCTGCCTCAGTCTCCAGAGTAGTTGGGACTACAGGCATGCGCCACCATGCCCGGCTAATTTTTTGTATATATTTTTAGTTGACCAACTAATTTCTTTCTATTTTTAGTAGTGACGAGGTCTTGGTCTCACTCTTGCTCAGGCTGGTTTCAAACTCCTGACCTTGAGCGATCCACCGGCCTCAGCCTCCCAGAGTGCTAGGATGATAGGCATGAGCCACCATGCCCAGCCTTTACTTATTTTTATAACAATGTTATACCTACATTTTAAGTTCTTAAAAGACAGAAACATACTCTCAACTTCCCTGATTTAAAAACAGAGAGAAAAAAGAAATAATAAGAATTCAAAAATAAAAGAACAAAACAAAACAAGAATAAAAAAAGAAATAATGAAAAAAAACAAAGGTAATAAATAGGAAAAAAAAAAGAAAGAAAGAAAAGACAGAACCTACCCATTCTATGATTTAATCTATGTACTAATAAAGATATTTTACTAGTTAAGAATAAAAGCCAGGCTAAATATAACTGAATTTTTACCTTCCTGTTCTTTGTTTGTGGTGTCAGGGTTTTTTAAAACTATTTTCAATGATAAACCAACTCTCAATGAAACTTTTGTAGCTTAAATCACTCTATTCTATCAGAAGTATATATGAATTGTTTCATTGATGATGATAATTTAGGGGAGAAAGAGGAAGGAGAAAAAAGAAAGTGATAGAGACGTGCAGAGAAGCTGTCCAGGGTTGGGAATGAGTTTGCTATAATAGCAGGGAGAAGGAAAGAGCTTCCTTAGCCATTTCATCAGCTATTTATCAACACAACTTCCTTCCTTCTTTCTAACTCTGATTAGATGGTCCTGATTTGACAAGTGAATCACCATGAGGTTGGAATTAGATTCCATGTGTCATTATTATGGCCTCTAGGAAAGACAAGACAGTCTATACTTGTGAATAACACAATCAGCCATAGCCAAGATCTGCCATAGCCTTTGTTTATGCAGCACAGCTTGATAAGAGAAGACAGGAGGCTTTGAAATTGAATTACATGAGCAAAATACCACTCTTTAGAAAGGCATTCTAAAGAAAAGGATTTTTAATGTTTAATTTATAAAGCTCTTCAAACTCTATGAACACTCAGCAACAAATTTTAAATCTATTCGATTGATTTAAACTAACTAGAAAAACTTTAAACAGTTAGATTTTCCATTGTAGTTTAATTTATCAAATCTAAATTGAAGACTCTGTATAATTCGTTTATATTAGATATTTCCCAGAAACCCATTAAATATTATATTGACTTGAAAATTCTCCTAGATTCCCATTTTGTTTTAACATGGCATATTGAACGATAAATTTAATTTATTTTGCATATGCAATGCTCTTTGGTAGATGCATATCAGGCAGGTTTTTTTAGGCAAACATGAAATATCAAACAGCTAAACTTAAATAAAACCTGATTGCTACCAACTAAAGGTTCTTTAGTATAATGTTTTGAAAATGTTCTAGAACTCACAGCCTCTTTTTGAAAAATGAGCTTTTGGCTAAAGTGAAGGTTGTTGCATTTGCCCAGTCCTAAATGGGCTATTTAAAGGTTATAACCCTAAAGATTAAGGCTTATACAAACAAACAAAAATTTAGATGCATTCTACCAAAAGTTCTAGAGTTCATTCATTTTCTTTTGGCTTTTTTGAGTGACAAAGACATGAAGTGGACATTAAAATGTATGAAAACAGTCACAGAGTTCATCTATTTTTTATCAGAACAGTTATGGCACTTCAGATATATGCTGAAGTTTAACTGAGTCTTTCCAAATGAAGGCTTTTGGAAGAAAATCTAATGTTGTTAATAATGAAAACAATGTTTTGACTAGAAAAGTCTTAAAAGTACCTATCCCACCAAAGACCTCATGTCTCTTTCCTGTATCACTTGTTATTGGAATAAAATTATAAAACTGAACTTTAGCACTTGGCTTTTCTGAAGGCCTTTATCCCTCTCAGTGAGCACATGAACAACTTCAGCTCTGTGACTGACTGTAACAAAAAGAACAATTTGGCTTTATTTCACAAAGTGTTTGGTCATTACTTTCTCCTTTGAAGCACACAGGTGCAAAGAGTAGCTGAGTAAAGTGAGCTCCATCTACCTTGTCTTCAGCCTAGTACCTTATATATAGTAGATGCTCAATAAATGTAGACTATGAGATGAGTGAATGAGAATCCGTGAGTGAATGAATGAAAACATAAACAGAATATATGCCATCTTTATCTATTATAGAAATGTTCTGTTCTTTCAGAATATTTTGAAAAAAAAATTTGGTTTTTAAAAATTTCATAGCACATTTCCCTAGCAAGGTTAAATCCAACACTAGTGAGGGTGAAAGGAAGAATGCCCCTCTGGACATGCCCCTCATGTCCAGAGCTTCAGAGAGGACCCCCGCCCCTCAGTCTCAATGTCCAGTATGAGGAGGTGCCCAGAATCTTGGTGTTCAGGCATCTGCAAACTCATGCTTTTTCAAATAGGCATAAGAAGTAGGCTGGGCCATATTTGAACTCTTTTGTATGTTCCCTATTCTTTGCAGTGTGTTGTTCCCATTATAGATGATTAGCATTTGTAATCGAAATGAGAATATATTCTTCTTTGAAACTACCTACTATAGCTTCTTTATGTGAGGCATAACAATTCAGAGCAAAATTTTTTCCAAAATATATGATAGTTATAGAATAAGAGATAGCCCCCTTGTTATTTGAGCCAAATCAGTGATTTCTCTACTCAGAAAAGTCATCACTCCCATGGATATGAAATAGATCAGGTGTAAACTTCTTCTGAAAAACACCATTATGGCAAACCCAGTTCACATGACCATCCTGTAACAGACACGTGGTCATAGAAGTGATGACGTGGTAGTGGTGGTGGCAGACCATTTGGAAACCTAGGAGAGTCTTGGTATAGTTTCTGTGTAAAAGATGATCCTTCAAATCCTCATCTTCATGATTTCTTAATGTTGGGAGGCCTTAGGGTTCAATCCTTGATCCTCTTCTTTTCTCTATATCCACATCCTTGGCAATCTCATCCAATCTCAGAGCTTTTTATTCTGCCTAGAAACTGATGACTCCCAGACTTATATCTCTAGCCCAGAGCTTTCCCCTTGCCACATTTCCACTTGGATATCTAATAAAAATCTTAAATTGAACACGCCACAGTGTTCCTAAATCTTTCACCAGCACCACTCTCCAAAAATAAAATAAAATAATAATAAAAAATCTGGTCCATTTATGATCTTTCCAATCTTAGTTATGATAGCCTCATCCTTCCAGTTGTTCAGGTCAAAATCCTTGAAGTCATTCTTCCTTTTGGCTCTACTTTCAAAATAGGTAAAAATCTAGCCACCTCTCCTCACTCCATGTTAGCACTGTGGTTCAAGTCTAGATTATGGCAATATCCTTCTAACTAGTGTCCCTGTTTCTCTGACTTCATCCCCTACCACTCTTCCCCTCCACTCTTCCAAATGTGTTTCTTGCTGTTTTTGAAACACATTAGCAATGGAAATGCTACCAACTCCTTGATTTGCCCTTGCTAGTCCCTCTGTCTGGAGTGCCCTTTCTCTAGATGTCCACATCACTTGCTCCGGGATCTCCTTAAGTTTTTCCTTAAATATTAACTTCTTCATGGAGCCTTCCCTGACTCCTCTATTTTAAAAGGTAAATGCCCAATCCCATGGCCCACTTTATCCCTCCTCTTCCACTGCTTTGGTTTTCTCCATAACTTCTCATCACCTTCTAATATACTACATCATTCATGTATTTATTTTTGTTTTATTATCTATCTGCTTCCCCTAGAGTGTAAACTCAAATGAGGATAGTGATTTGTCCATTTGGTACTATTGCCTACAAGAGAACCAGGCAGCTCAGAGGCACTCGAAAAGTTTATTTGTTGCATGAATTAATGAATAAGTAACTGTGAAGAGTCTTCACTGACTATCACAGAAAGGAACAGCAGCATTAGGAAGTTACTCATTATGATAAATCCACAGAATATAAAGACAACCAGGGCAAGTGAGTTTTAGTCAAGGTTCCTTCTCATGCTACTATCTTGACACTGGGTAAGTCATTGAACTACTCTGACCTTCAGTGTCCTCATCTATAAAATGGGCATTGCAGTCCTTTCTCCACTTTGCATTAAAAGGCTACTTTGAGGGTAAAATATAATAGCACCTAGAAAAACAATTGTAAACCTTATGTGAGTTCTAGTTTTAACAATGGTTGGAGCTTCAGCCTCTATCTTGTATGTGTGAGGATGAAGATGAGGATGGCAGAGCAGAAAGTCTAAAGATACCTGGGTCCCTGCTGACCTTCTAGATCCTAGGATGCCCATCTCCTGACTTTTTATTATTTTAAAAATAAAACCTGTATCTTATTTGAAAAAAAAATTCCAGGATGAGTTGACTTAATTCATGTATTTCTTTTTTATTGAACTTATTGTCTGTTTGGCTTATTTAGCATTGTATCACATAGTGTTATATAAAATTTCCACTATTTTCTTTTCTTTTCTTCTTGGGTCTTGTCTGTCACCCAGGCTGGAGTGCAGTTTTGTGATCATAACTCACTGCAGTCCCAACTCCTCCTGCCTCAGCCTCCTCATACCTAGCTAATTTTTCTTATTTCTCTCAGTGATGGGGTTTCACTATGTTGTCCATGCTCGTCTTGAATTTCTGGCCTCAAACAATCCTCCCACTTCAGTCTCCCAGAGTACCAGGCTTTCAGGTGTGAGCCACTGTGCCAAGCCAAATTTCCATTATTTTCATTTATATTTACTCATTCAACTTTTCATATGTGTCCATTAGAATAAAATTTTTATGATTGCTATTATTCTCTTACAGTAGCAATAGTAAAATTTCTGAATGACAAAAATTTTATTACAAATATTTCTCTTTTATAACAGGCTTTTTATAACATTCTTGATTACTAAATTTTTGTCAAGGAGAGAGGGTAGAGGGGGTTAGGGATAAAAATCTACCTATTGCATACAAAGTACACTATTCTGGTGAGGGGTATACTGAAAGCCCTGACTTCAGCATAATACAAGTAATTTGTGTAACAAGAAATACTTGTACCCCCTAAAGCTATTGAAAAATAAATAAACACATTTTTGTCAAATGGACATATTAAATAGATTCCTTTAAAGGTAAGCTGTAGTGGAGGTGGCTCATAAACATTGGCTTGCAAAACTCAGGTTCAGTGGACTTAGACTTGAGGTATACAGCAATATATAATTAATATATTATAATGTTGTATAATTATATTATTATAATTATAACAAATTATAATATAAGGCAAAGAGAATATCAAACTGATTGCAATCTTAAATATTATCCGATTCTTTATCTTGCCTTGAAGCAACAGTGTGCTCAAACCACCTTAAGACTGATGAGAATGTAATAAAAGATCCTTATAGTTACATAGCCCTGGGCAAACCAAGACATATAGTTTCATCATTACATATGCCAGACTTATTTGTATAATTATCTCACTCTAATCCACTCCATAGTTTTCAGAAGAAAATGCAGTTTTTTGATCTTCATAATTCTTTTCTCTGTCAGTTTTCAGATTTGGGGAACAGTTGCATTGTAGAACTAAAGCTCATCTATTTAAAAAACATAGAAAAATGTAAATTCTCTTTAATTACACCCACTTTTCGCAACACGTCAGGAGCAAGTCGAGGGGAAGCAGCTGCTACTGTTAGGCCAGACTACCCAGGTCAGGAGTGGCTGGCAGCAGAGGGCAGAGAGTCTTCAACGAGTTGTGGCCACCTGATAGGAAACCACACCTTCTTCCTAGTGATAGCATAGAAGCACAGATCTAGGAAATGGAGCCTAGGAGCTTCCAAAATCCTTCAGAAAAGAATATTCCACAACTTCCCTCAGTAATGACTTGAGTCTATTTCCACAATTTAAATAGTCTGCGTTTTCTGAAATCACCTGCTTATCCGCAAGGCCTCTGAGCACGCCCAAACCATGCCCTGTGGGATCCCAGGAACCTGGCCTCCATCCCTGACCTATCTCTTGGTCATAAGCTCAATTCTCTTCACAGTCTCCAGAGATAAGCACCCAAGTTCTTTTCACTTAAAATGTTTTAAAGAGAATTTTTACAGGGAAATTGAGAGGAATGACAAGGATAGTCAACACAGGGAGGTTGCAAAGCTGGCAAACTGCTCAAACCTGTACTTCCAGGTTTATGCCTCCAACTGTCTTCTGGAATGGAAGCAGAAGCCCTCTGGTTTTATTTTTTGGGTGTGGGACTCACCAAATTGGTTCCATTTCCTCTCCCTGTCATTAGAGAAGGCCGCCAGCTCTCTGTGTTACTTGAGCAAGCATCTTACGCTTTCTCATTCTTGGTTCCCTCCTCTATAAAATGACAATAGTGACACCACCAGCCCTCACAAGGTTCTTGTGAAGATTAAATGATTTAATACATGTGAATCCCTAGAAAAGTGCCTGGCACATAGTAAAGCCCAGTAAATGATAGGCATCATTATTATTGTTTGTTCCCTGTAAGCATCTTTTCTCATTCTAAAGAAAACTCCTGCATCCCTTTGTCACATGGGCTCATTGCCTGCCCAAGCACACCAGGTCTCATGGCATCCAATATCCAAGACTCTGCTCCAGCCAGACATAACCTGGGTATGTCCCTTACCTGTCTCATTCTGAACTCATTACTTATATTTTCTCATCAAAGGACATAAGTAATTAATAATTACCATTCTCCTCCGTGCAAGAGATTCTTACCTCCACTAGAAATCCAGGAAACTAGCTACCGGTTTTTTCCACACAATAATGGTTCTAGTGGCTGTCAACGAGGCGATTTCTGACTAAGGAGATCATCATCGTGGTTTCTGCAGACACGTGAAGAGAGATATGCACCGCTATGTTGAGAATTTTCACTCTAGGACTTTTCACTGTTTGCTTCTCCTGGACTGGAAAGGGTGGGTGGGCCTGTGATTTGCGCCCTGTATGACTGTGGCTGCCCTCTCCCCCAGTATGAGGTTCCTGAAAAGCCAGGTCTGCTCAGCCCTTGCTGTGGGTATTTCAGTCACGTGTTACCATCCTGGATGAAGAAAATGTTGCATCTGTTTTAAAACATAGAAAACAGAGATAAAAGTGATCTCTCTTTATGAAAGTAATGAACTTGTTCATGCAAAAAATATTTATGAAGTAGCTCCTCTGTTCTAGGCCTTGAGTTTATAGGAATGAACAGAACAGATGTGATACCTGCCCTTGTGGCACTTGGATCACAATGAATCAATGCTGTAATTACAAAGTTGCCAGAGATGGGATTCACCCTCTATTTCCAGGTCTTACTCCATCTACGGTTAATACTGAATAAACCCTTAGTAGGCCCTAGAATTCCCAGACAATGTACCTCTTTCCCTTCTTTCTTCCCTTTCTTCTTCTTTGTCTTCCTTCCCTCTCTTATTTCTTTCAGCTTCTCTGCTTGACTTCCTTCTTCATTGGCACCATTTATTACTCTACTTCTATCTTACTAAACACCAACTGATAACTTGCCCCTCGCTCTACTTCTGTCCCAGGCAGTTCTGAATGAAGCCGGCTCTCTTAGCTCTAGTGGAAATAACTGAGCTGATGAGCTCTGCCACGGTAGGATTTAGGAGACAGGGGGTGGGGCTGTCCTTACTGCATCATAGAAATGTTGGTCTTTAGCAAATACTAATAGGTCATAGCTTATTACATTTAGAAATATCTTTCCTTTTTCCTTTCCAGAAAGGTGGAATACAGGAACATTTCAGTAGTTGGGCAGCATCAGGAAAAACAGATTAGGTGTGGAAGCTGTGGTTTTTGCAGATGGTGAAGATTGATCTTTAAGTGCTAAGAATTATATAAATATCTTCTTTCCTATAAAATGTCCTAAACTATAATATTATGCATGAGGCTGGTAGGATTCCTACAAGATTATTTCAAGTGCCAACCAAATGCATCCAAAGCTGTAAGGAAAGGCTCAGCTAGACACAGAAAAGGAAAGCACCACCTCCCCCTAATCCCTGCCTGCCCTCTTCCACAACATGCATGGTGCCTCCTGCTGCCATGCAGGTGCACATCCCAATGGACACTCGCACACATGTGCACACAGTGGCATGCCTTCCAGGCCACCTGCTCCCACCACAAGTCTTTTCAGCATGGCATAGCTGGGACTCACCTTGCTGAGGCATTCCCGGAATGCCTCTCATAGTGGGCTCAGCCAGGGCAGACAGTGGTCTCTCCCTATAACAGTTATCACCTCTTCTACCTCTTTTGTGAGGGAGTGAACGAATTCAAACCGTCCATACTACCTTAGAAAGATTTCCCAAACTGTCCATACTACCTTAGAAAGATTTTTCTAAAAAGATGCTCTTTTTTTGGATACTTTTCTTGGGAACTGAATATACTCAATATATTCACAGAGCTCAGGGAAATACATATACTGGTTTATGATATAAACTAATTCAGTTTAAAAAAAAAAAACAGCCTATAGAAACTTACAGTAACATTTGGTATGAGACAGAGAAGTAGGCCTGTAGGTAGAAGTAGAGATAGGAAAAGACTGTCTGGAGAACAAAGTGTCATCAAATGGCAGAAGCTTACAATTCTGACTTATAATTCCACTTTTGTAATTTCACCCCCCCCTTAAAAACAATAGGGGGTAAACAATAATTGGTAAAATTATGCTATATGGAATATTATGCATTAAACCATAAAAGATGATTTAGTAGACTATACAGTAGAAGAAAATGACATGGAAAAATGTTTATGATATGTTAAGTTTTAAAAAGGTATCAAACAGTGGGTACTGCAAGATCTCATGAAAGTGTATATAGATATAGATACTGAGAGAAAGAGAGAGACAGGGAGAGAGAGCAAATTAGACAATTAGATGTATAGATATGGGTAGACATAGATAAAGTTGTAGATATACATATAGATATCGCCATGGAAATACACATAGCTCTAGAATATATATAGTATGTGTGTATATCTATAGATACAGATATAGCTTTTAATGGTAACATATAGTATTCCATATAGCATATTTTTATATAGAGATATAAATTTAGACACTAAAATTTTAATAAAGACTTTCCAAGTGATGGGATTTGGGGTGACCTTAACAATTGTGTTTTTTGCTCATCTGCATTTTCCCTGAATAAACATAAATTTTTCTTAATAAAAATGTAACTTGTTGTCAATAAATATTACTTTATAATATAAAAAATTGTTACAGTTAATGGCACTAGAAGAAAACAACATATATAAACCAATTAGCAGACTATACCACACTTACTCTAAGAGAAAAAAATTATTATGCATATTTTTATGTGCTAATACTCCTCAAGCTCCAACTCTACAAATGTAGTCTTTTGTACTCTGGGCTTTATTGCAGGCAGAACTGTATCTCCTGTGCCAGATGCGAGTGGTATAGAAAGTGAGCTGCCCTCCTAGGCCTCAGCCTCAAAATTACTTGAGGACAACTGCGCGGTGGCTTTTGATCTCCTGGGACCTCTTGAGGCATATCTGACTTTTCACACAAATTCTAAGGCATTAAGCCACCCCTTATCTGAAACATGATAAGAAGTCATTTAATGCATGCATTAAACTACTCTAAATTAATTTGGGAACTATCTTCAGATTTTCGAAGGGAAACCTAATTCCACACTGAACCTTTATATAGCAAGCAAAATGGGATCCAATTTATTAACCCAAGTACTAATGGCTGGGGTAGCACAGGGAACAGGGAAATTTGTTTTGGCATCCAATTCCTTCTTGTTATATCCATCTGGGACTGCCTCCCCAGTTTAATAACAAAGAAGGAAATGTGGTCACCTCCACTAGGGAATATCACCTTAGAGCTAAATATTTCTGGTATAATATCCTCTCTGTAGAATGCTGGCTCTTAAGCAAACTGCCTTAAAGAAATAAATATGGAGAATTTCTTTTTCAGCTTTAGAAGATTGATATTCAACCTGAGACACGACAGAAGGCCTAGATGTTGTGCACAAAAAACATAGCAATGAATAATTACTGGTACTTTGCATTCTTATTCAAGCCACAGTAGAGTCTCTTTAGAGGACAGCACACGGCGTAGAAAGGTATAGATGCTAAAAGGTTCAGTGTAAAGATCTCATGGGAGAAGATTCTTTTTCATTTTTTAATTTTCTAGAATAGGGTTTGTGGTCTGAAGAAAAGAAGATTGCTTCTTCTTTGCTTTCTTTTTTAAAAGTTACCTTTCTGGCAACAGTAATTAAAGAAGAACTATGTCACATTTCTCTTGGGTGAGCTGAAAGAAACACGGGATGAGGGCATCATTCAGAGTGCTGGATATCTCTCTGCCTAATCTCCAGCCTCATAAATCAGAGACTCCTAAAAATATATATATATTGAGCTAATAAAACATATTTCTGAAAGATGTCCTAGTTTTTGAGTCACCTTTTTCCTATTCAAACTAATAAAACATAATTTCTCTTTATTTTCTAATGCTCTCAATGGGAAACCTTTCACATACTCAGTGTCAAATGCCTCTTTCTCTTCATTTCAGTATCACAGTTGATTAACTGCTACCTGCAGTGCAGACACAAGGTATTATTACAAAGAGGTGCTAAATATACAAAACAGGTTATTATTCAGCAGAGGCTATTTAGGAATATGTAACTTAAAATTTAATTTACTTGTTTCCCCCACAAGTGACTATAGCAAACATCATAAAATATATTTACTTACTGTCATAAAAGGGGGATTTATTGTACATTTCCTGTTTCCACTGAGGTCTGGCTATAGTTTCCACAGGTATACAAAACACAAGAGAATTTTAATTTCCTTTAATAATTGCTCAAACTGACTTTAACTAATGTAGGAGAAAATGGGAAAAGGTTTTCAAAAATATGCTTGGACCTGAAAAATCATTTTTCTTTTTTCTTTTGCTTGGTACCTTCTGAATGTTTGGAAATCTCTAGCTTGTATTTCTAAGTTAACATTTGATCATGTAGTCTTTTTAAAAAAATGATTGTGAATCTTCTTTTCCTAAGGGAAGAAAATCAATTAACTATTAAATTTTGCATAATCTATTAGACTATAACATCAAAGCTAGATTTTTGAAGCTACATTTTAGATTCTTTCCTTAGCAATTTGCACTTGCTTTAAAAAAAATAAAAAATAATAATAATAAAAATCATTTTCCCAAGCATCCCAGTGTAAAGTTACAGCTGTATTTGGTTACTCTTTGGATGGGAAATAGGCCGGTTCCTTTTCTTCTTGGCTTCCAAGCCTTGCTCCTGAATCCTTTCCACATACACAACTCTAATTTCAAAGAGAAACCCCACCGGGAGACTGGAAGACAGTACTGTGAGAGAAGAAAGTTATGTTAATTTCCCACCCTCAAAGATGCCAGTGAGCATTTCAAAAACGTAGGGGGGAGAAGAAGAAGCTTCATTCTGGATTGATTCAAAGTTCAGTTATCACACTTGCAAGTTTTCACGGCTCCACCATCTCGTCCTCCCTTCCCTCTCACCAGTAACTTGCTTAGTCAAAGAAACAGTATAAGGAGTGAAGCCAGGCTGAATGTGACCCCTTGTGCCCCTGGGCCACCTGGGCCCCGTGGTAATTGAAGACATGGATGGACCGAAGGCCGTTGTTTCTGGCTGCAGCTCAGCCAGGAATTGATGTTTGGGGATCAGTGGCCTCACAATGGGCCACAACTCACCCACCAAGCTTTTCCAGCACTTAGGGGTGCTTTGCCTCTCTGACTGGAAAGATTCCAGAAGAAAAGAACAGGAAGCTCTGAGCAAAGAAACAATTTTTAACGTTCGCTGAGGGTAAAATAACAGACTCTTACCTTTGTTAATTGGGAGTTACTCACGAAGAAAAGGGTATATATTGAAAGAAATCTTTCCGGGAGAAATATACTTCACTGTAAGCATTCATCCAACAAATATTTCATGCATTGAAAGGCCCAAACTAGCCTAAAGGCCCAAACTAGCCTAACCAGCTTTTCGCTTCTGTAACTATGCTTGCTCATAGGTAATTAAGACCCCTACCCCTCCCTTTTTCTTTATCTTTTCCCCTAAGTGTCCATTGCAAGTTCTCGGAATTGGGTAGTGGTCGTGCAACTGGTTGTGCAAGATGGAGCTACTGGAATTTCCCCACCCTAAACTCCCCGGCCACCTGCGTGTGGTCTCGCCCCATAAAAACCCTAAGCTTGAGAGCTTCGGGGCGGCAGCCTCCCCATCTTGGTGATGCTGTTTAGCCCCTGCGCGCGCTGGAAATAAATCCTCTTGCTCTCTTGCATCAAGCCTCTGGACTCTGAGTCTTTTTGGGCGGTCGTCTCTCTCTCCCAAACGGGCTGTACATTTCTACGGCCCAACAGCATCATGCAATCCAATAATTCTTAACCGTGTCCCTTCCTTGTGAAAATCTGATGCATTGTATGAACTATTTGCCCAGGAAAAAGCACATAAGTGTTTATAGAAATATAGAACATATGTCACACACCTGATGGAGTGGAGCCCTGGACCCCATTTTAGGTTAAGTATGGGTGGTCTGTGCCCCTCCCCGCTGCACCTACAGCCTGTCAGTGTGAAAGCAGCACAGTCTTAAGTCGCCTGGTAAGGCACATGGTGCCTGCCCACACATCCTTTTGTGCTGGCCCAAGAAAGTGTGAGAATGAAATTTTTCGGGAAGAAAAACCTTTGCTAGGCAGGCTGGGAGCCAGGAATTCTGATAGGTTTTTAACGTAGCTTCTCCTATTGACATAATCTCTCTGGAGCTCAGTTCTTCTTGTGTAAAACGAAGGAATCGACAGAGTATGAAGGCACAGATCCCCTCTACTCATAAATTCTGTAAACGGATTAGCTGTTCAGGCCATTGCCACCCAGCAATTGAGAGCCCAGGACTCGAGTCTCTGGAGTCCAATCTCGGCTTTACCAATTGCTACCTGTGTTACTGGGCAAGCGACTAGAACTTTCTGAACCTGCTTCCTCATCTGTTTTCCATACAGATGAAAGTATGATGAATGGAAGGCAATTAGATAGTGTTTCACAAAGTGTTTAATGAATAACTATTATTTTAATGAAAAGAGCTGTCTTCTCCTTAATCCTTATGCTAAAATGAGGATTATTTTTCCATGTCATCAATGACATGGAAAATTTTTTAATCTTAAAAAAATGAATTCAATTTGTCTACGTAATTATTTAAAAGTTCTGTAAGGCTAAAAAATAGTATAAAGACAAATGATAAATTAAGGAAATACTTGCCAAATATATGATGGACAAAAACTAATTTCATTCATATGTGTAAAAGTTCTTACAACTCAATAAAGAAATAAAAAAGATGCTCAGCCTCACTCAGACAATATTTTTTAATCCATCAAATTGACAGAGGTTAAAAACTTTGATCATATACATTGGTGGGAAGTGAGAAAATAGGCATTGTATGCTGGACGTGGGAGTATCGGTAAAACCACTTTGCAGGGAAATTTGACAGTCTCTATCATATTATTAAAACACTCTATCATGTAAAAACTATATTTTTAGAAACTTGTCAAGCATATGTATTTTGCCCCAGTGCCCAAAGATATATATTTAGATGTTCACCACTGCTTTGATTTTTTTTAAAAAGAATATAATCAGAATGTTCAGCGATAGGACACTGATCAAAAATTTAGGCTGCTTCAAGATAATGTTGTATTTTGACACCACCAAAAAGAATGGAGTAGATCTACATGCTTTGAACTGGAAATAGGTCCAAATAGAATAAGCAACAAAAGTAACTTAGAGAACACTTTATGTTAAAACACACATACATACATACATATATACATACATACTTTTATGTATGCATACACATATACATATACCAAATTTCCCTGAAAATAAGACCTACCCATACAATAAGCCCTAGCAGGATTTCTAAGCATTTGCGCAATATAAGCCCTACCCCCAAAATAAGACCTAGTGATGGGCGTGGCTATGCAGCATATCTGCACAACCCGTGCATTTCGTTGTGGAGCGATAAAGAAGACGAGCGGCCCTTTTCATCTGCCCCATCATGACAGCTACTATACGAGAGGTGACCAGAAAAGTTCGGGCAGCCCCACCAACAAGGTCGGCTCCCCCTGTCAGGTCCCAGCCACCCTGTGCTTTGAGGGGAAAGTAACACATCCCCTGAAAATAAGCCCTATGGTGTCTTGAGGAAAAATAAACATAAGATCCTGTCTTATTTTTGGGGAAACACAATAGGCATAGGGAAAACCCTGCAGGAATATATAAGAAAATTAACAGTGCTTGCTTCTAGATAGTATTTTACTTTTTACTGCCTTTTCTTTATTGTGGTAAAATACACATAATATAAAATTTAACACTTTAATGATTTTTTTTATTGCAGCATATTATGGGGGTACAAATGTTAAAGGTTACGTATATGGCCATCTTACTCCCCCATGCCCCTCTAGTGAGAGCTTCAAGAGTGACCATCCCCCAGATGGTGCACATTGCACTCGTTATGTATGTATATACCATCCCCTTCTTCCCCCTCCACCTGTCCGACACCTAGTAAATGTTATTCCTATTAGGTCCACTTAGGTGTTGATCAGTTAATAGCAATTTGCTAGTGAGTACATGTGGTGCTTATTTTTCCATTCTTGGGATACTTCACATAATAGAATGGGTTCCAGCTCTATCCAGGAAAATACAAGAGATGCTATATCACTCTTGTTTCTTATAGCTGAATGGTACTTCATGGTATATATATATATATACCACATTTTATTAATCCACTTATGTATTGATAGGTACTTCGGTTGTTTCCACATCTTTGCAATTGTGAATTAAACATTCGAGTGCAGGTGTCTTTTTTATAGAGTGTCTTTTGTTCTTTTGAGTAGATGCCCAGTAATAGGATTGCTGGATTACATGGTAGTTCTACTTGTATGGCTTTAAGGTATCTCCATATTGCTTTCCACAGAGGTTGAACTAGTTTGCAGTCCCACCAGCAATGTAGGAGTGTTCCTATCTCTCCACATCCATGCCAAGATTTATTGTTTTGGGACTTCTTAATAAAGGCCATTCTCACTGGAGATAAGTGATATCTCATTGTGGGTTTGATTTACATTTCCCTGATGATTAGAGATGTTGAGCATTTATTCATATGTTTGTTGGCCATTATTCTGTCTTTTTTTGGAAAGTTTCTGTTCATGTCCTTTGCCCACTTTTTGATAGGGTTGTTTGATTTTTCCTTGCTGATTTCCCTGAGTTCTAAGTATATTCTAGTTATTAGCCCTTTATTGGATGTGTAGGTTGCAAAAATTTTCTCCCATTCTGTAGGTTGTCTGTTTGCTCTTATGACAGTTTCTTTGGCTGTGCAGAAGCTTTTTAATTTGATCAGGTCCCATTTATTTATTTTTGTTATGGCTGTGATTGCCTTTGGGGTCTCCTTCATAAATTCTTTGCCTAGGCCAATGTCTAGAAGAGTATTTCCAACGTTTTCCTCTAGAATTCTAAGGGTTTCATACCTAAAGTTCAAGTCTGTTACCCAGTGTGAGTTGATTTTTGTGAGAGGTGAAAGGTGTGGGTCCTGTTTCAGTCTTCTACGTGTGGCTATTCAGTTTTCCCAGCACCTTTTATTGAATAAGGATTCTTTTCCCCAGTGTATGTTTTTGTCTGCTTTGTTGAAGATTAGATGGCTATATGAGGATGGTTTTATATCTGGGTTCTCTGTTCTATTCCACTGGTCAATGTCCCTGTTCTTGTGCCAGTAAAAAACTGTTTTAATTACTATAGCCTTGTAGTATAGTTGGATGTCTGGTAAATTGATACCTCCTATTTTGTTTTTATTGCCTAGGATTGATTTTGCTATATGGGGTCTTCTCTGGTTCTATACGAAGAGTAAAATTATTTTTTCTGTATCTGTGAAAAATGATGATGGTATTTTGATAGGGATTGCATTGACTCTGTTTATCATTTGGGTAGTATAGACATTTAACAATGTTGATTCTGCAGACCTATGAGCATGGTATGGTCTTCCACCTGTTTACATCCTCTGCTATTTCCTTCTTCAGTGTTTCATAGTTCTCCCTGTAGAGGTCTTTTACCTTCTTAGTTAAATATATTCCTAGATACCTTATTTTCTTTGTTGCTATTTTGAAGGGAATTGAGTCTTTGATTTGGTTCTCACTTTGACTGTTATTGGCGTATATGAATTCCTCTGATTTGTGTGTATTGATTTTGTATCCTGAAGCTTTACTGAATTGATTTATCAATTCAAGGAGTCTCTTGGTTGAATTCTTAGGGTTTTATAGATATAATATTATATCATCAGCAAAGAGTGAGAGTTTGATTCTTCTGCTCCCATTTGGACACCCTTAATTCTACTCTCATGTCTGATTGCTATAGCAAGGACTTCCAGCACTATGTTGAATAGAAGTGGAGATAGCAGGCAACCTTGCCTTGTTCCAGTTCTAAGTTGGAATGTTTTCAATTTTTACCCATTCAGTATAATGTTGGCTGTGGGTTTGTAATATATGACTTGTATCATTTTTAGGTAATCCCCATCTATGCCTATTTTGTTAAGCATTCTTTTCATAAAAGGGTGTTGAATTTTGCGAAATGCTTTTTCTGCATCTATTGAGAGGATCATATGGTCTTTGTTTTTGCTTCTGTTTATGTGGTGAATTACATTTATAGATTTGCATATGTTGAACCATCCTTGCATCCCTGGGATGAAGCCCACTTGGTTGTGATGGATTATTTTCTTGATAAGCACCTGGATTCAGTTAGTTAGGATTTTGTTGAGAATTTTTGCATCTATATTCATAAGGGATATTGGTCTATAGATTTTTTTGTTACATCCTTTCCTGGTTTTGGTATCAGGGTTATGTTTGCTTCATAAAATGTGTTGAGGGGGATTCCATCCTTCTTGATGTTGTGGAATAATTTCTGCAGGATATGCACCAGATCTTCTTTATAGGTGTGGTAAAATTTGGGTGTGAAACCATCTGGTCCAGGGCCTTACTTTTTAGGAAGATTTTTATTGCTGTTTCAATTTCAGTACTTGATATTGATCTGTTCAGGAATACTATTTCTTCCTGGTTGAGCCTAGGGAGGCTGTGTGTTTCTAAGAAATTGTCCATTTCCTCCACATTTTCCAGTTTGTGTATATAAAGGTTTTTGTAGTATTCATAAATTATATCTTGTATCTCCGTGGCATCAGTTGTAATTTCTCCTTTATTGTTCCTGATGGAGCTTATTAGAGATTTTTCTTTTATGCTTTTCATTCATCTAGCCAAAGGTGTGTCAATTTTGTTTATTTTTTCAAAAAACCAACTTTCTGTTTTATTAATCTTCTGTATAATTTCTCTGTTGTCAATTTCATTTAGTTCTGATTCGATCTTAATGATTTCACTTCTTCTGCTGGGTTTGGGGTCGGTCTGTTCTTCTTTTTCCAGCTCTTTGAGACAATTCATTAGCTTGTCTATTTGTGATCTTTTAGACTTTTGCATATAGGCATTTATGGAAATAAACTTTCCTCTCAGGACTGCTTTATCTGTGTCCCACAGATTTTGATAACTTGTGTCTCTTTTGTCATTTAGTTCAAAGAATCTTTTGATTTCCATCTCAATTTCCTCATTTATGAAGTGATCATTCAGCAGAAGGTTGTTTAGTTTCCACAAGTTTGTGTAGAAATGAGAGTTCCTGTTAGGGTTGATTTCTACTTTTATTACACTGTGATCTGAAAAGATACATTGTATAATTTCTATTTTAAAAAAAATTGTTTGAGACATGCTTTGTGTCCTAGGATATGGTCAATTTTAGAGAATGTCCCATGAGCTGATGAGAAGAATGTATATTCAGTGGTTTTTGGATAGAATGTCCTGTAAATGTTAGTCAGGCCCATTTGTTTTAGAGTTCTGTTTATGTCCATTATTTCTTTATTAATTTTCTATTTGGAGGATCTGTCCTGTGCTGTCAGTGGGGTGTTAAAGTCTCTGGCTATTCTGGTGGTGTCGTTTTACAATTTGTTTAGATAAAGTAGAGTTTGCTTTATGAATCTGGGTGCACCTAAGTTGGGTGCATACCTACTTAGAATTGTTATGTCTTCTTGTTGAACTGTACCCTTCACCATTACATAGTGAACTTCTTTGTCTTTTACAACTTTTGTTTATTTAAAAACTAAGTTATCTGAAATCAAAACTGCCAAGCCAGCCTTCTTTTGGCTTCCATTTGCTTGAAATATTGTTCTCCACCCCTTTACCTTTAGTCTAACTGCATCCTTGCAGGTTAGATGTGTTTCCTGAAGACAGCAGATACTTGGATTGTATTTTTTTTATCCATTCGGTCAGCCTATGTCTCTTGAGTGCAGAGTTCAAGCTATTCACATTTATTGAGAGAACTGATAGGTGGGGCAGATTTCTGTTCATTCTGTTGGGTTGAACTTTGTTGCTTTGTTTTCTCTCTTGAGCCATTGTGGTACCTGGCCTTTGATCTTTAGCTTTTGAGTGGTTTTACATTCATGAGTGTTTATTGTGCTGATCCATGGGTAACAGTGTTTTGAGTACTTCTAGGAGGGCTGGTCTTGTCTTGGTGAATTCCCTAAGTCTTTGCTTCTCTGAGAATGTCTTGATTTCTCCTTCGTATACAAAACTTAGTTTTGCAGGGTACAACATTCTAGGCTGGGCATTATTCTGTTTTAGGAGAGTGATAATGGGGCCTCAGTCTCTCTTTGCTTGTAAGGTTTCAGTAGGGAAGTGTGGTGTTATTCGGATTGGCTTTCCTTTGTATGTTACTTGCTCCTTTCACCTTACAGCTGGTAGAAGGGCCTCTTTAGTTGGCATTTTGGTCAGTCTGATGACTTCATGTGGTGTCTTCTTGTTTGCATTGAATCTCTCAGGGTTCCACTGAGCTTCTTCTACTTGGATATCTAGATTTTTAGTAAGGCCTGGGAAATTTTCCTCTATTATATCTTCAAATAGTTTATCCAACCCTTGCGTGTTTTCCTTTTCCTCTTCTCGAATCCTCATAACCCTCATGTTAGGTTTCTTCACATAATTCCACATTTCTTGTAGGCTTTGCTCTTTTCTCTTATTTCTCTCTCTGTGGCTGACTTATTTAATTGGAAGATGTTATCTTCAATCTCTGAGATTCTTTCCTCTGTTTGATATACCCTGTTCTTGAGGCTTTCCACTGTGTTTTGTAGTTCTCTGAATAGATTTTTTATTTCTAGGAGTTTGGTTTGATTTTTCTTTAATATTTCAATTTCTTTAGTGAATTTTTCTTCCAGGTCCTGGATTTTTTGTGTGTTTTTCATGCATGTCATTGAGTTTTCTTACAATCCATGTTCAAAATTCTTCTTCTGTCATTTTAGTGTTCTGATTTTGGTTGATGTCCATTTCTAGAGAGCTGGTGTTTCTCTTTGGGAGTGTGCTTTCCGTTTGAGTCTTCATACTTCAGAGTTCTTTTGCTGATTCTTCCCATCTGGATCAGTTGTTGCTTCTTACCTTTAGGTTTTTGTTTGGATAATGACACATCCTGTTTAGTCTCTGAGCCAGTAGGTGGTGTTTGTGGGTGAGATTCGGCCACACCCTGTATGATGAGTCAGTAGATGCAGTAAAAGGGTGTGCAGAATAACCTCCCTCTCAGTAGGTGGCACTTGCTGGGAGAAGCAAGCTACAGTGTTGTTTTTGAGTCCTGTGACCAGCTCTTGTGCCTCTCATGGTCGGTGGTGCCCTGGGACTTCCAGGTGTGTCCTTATTCTCCATCTCAGTGAGGGCAGGCCTGGGAGTGAGTCTGGACAGAGCTGGGTTTGGTAAGCCTGCCCTCAAGCACCACTAATGCTGTTAGCCTGGGTTAAAGGTCTGTTCTCTGCTTCTGGGCAAAGCTGTCAGGGAGGGTCTAGAATGGCCCCACTCAAATGAAAAGTCTATGTGTGGGGGTTGGGCTGTCTGAGACCTGCAGTCTGGAGCAGGCCTCGCTCTTTTCCACCCTTCCCAACTCTGTGGCTTCTCCTGGGCCTCTGCCAGAAGGCAGAACCTCATGTCAGTGGGTCTCCCAGGTTGTAAAGCAGGCCGGGAGGTTCCCTGCACAGGATCACAGCCTGGGCTGGGCACAAGGCCCTCCCATGGGAGAAGGGTTGCCCCTCAAGCACTCTGATCTGCCCCTGAAGGCACACACACCTTAGTAGTCTCATTCACAAATATCACTTCTGTGCCCCAGGGCAATGAGAGACCTGAGTGCACAGAATCTGGTCCACAGGTCTGACCTCTGGGCCCTGGAATTCAATCCCTGACCCCACCAGGGAGAGGAGTGCCAGTCCCAAGTCACCCATGGGGAGCCCAAGCTGGGGCAATGTTTCTCAGCCTCAGGATCTGCTCTGTTCTCTTAGAGTCACCAGGCCAGCAGCACCTGAGAGGGCTGGTGGGTAGGGAGCTCACAGCATGAGTTCCCCTCGGTCAGCTATAGGGCCCCCAAAAGGAAAGGTCCTGTTCCTTGTAGATGCCTCCAGTGGTGGCTAAATTGTCTCTCTTGGCAGCTGCGAATAGGGAAGGGAGAGGGGAGAATGAAGCAATATGGCGCCTGCCAATCAGCTTGGGCCTGTCCACAGAGAGGTGCCCCAAGGGAACTGGAAGCCTGGTGCAGTGTCTGCAAGAGGCTTACCACTCACTGGTGGTGGCTGTCTCTGGGCTGGTGTCCGCAGGACTCTCCAATTGCTGGGGAGTCCACCAGCAGTCTGAGATGCAAGGGAGGGGAAAGTTAACTGCTCCACCTATCCTTGTTGCTGGTCTCCAAGCTCCTCAGGGGCTCTCTTCTTCCAGTTCTCCTCCACAACCTCCTCCTGTGGAGTCTCCCTTAGTCTCAGGTACTCCTCCTTCCAACCCTTATCTGATGTATGCTTGTCTGCTTGCTTATTTCTTCCACTTTCTTCTAAAATCTGTCTTTTTTTGCAGACACTCTGGCTGGTAGTTTTTCTCCTCTGCCATCTTGCTCCCTGACCTGGTTTTTTGGTTGAAACTAACGATCAACTCACAAGTATTGGTGATTTCATTACTGCTGAAATTATCCTCAGCATGTGGTTCACTTTAACCATTAAAAAAATTTTTTTTGAGACAGAGTCTCCCTCTGTTGCCCCAGCTAGAGTTCAGTGGTGTCATCACAGTTTATTGCAACCTAAAACTCCTGAGCTCAAGCAATCCTCCTGCCTCAGTCTCCCCAGTAGCTAGGGACTACAGGCACATGCCACTATGCCTGGCAAATTTTTTCTTTTTTTAGTAGAGGCGAGGTCTCACTCTTGCTCAGGCTGGTCTCCTGATCCTCCCGCCTCGGCCTCCCAGAGTGGTAGGATTGTGGGAATAACCCCACTGTACCCAGCCCACTTAAACCATTGTTAAGCATACAGTTAAATGGCATAAATATTAATACATTCACATTGCTGTACAACTATCACTACCATCCATTTTCATAACTGTTACATCTTTCCCAACTGAACCTCTGTCCCCATCAAACACTTACTTATTTCACTTGGAATAATGGCCCCCAGGTCCATCCATATTGCTCCAAGAGACATGATTTCATTCTTTTTATGGCTGAGTAGTATTTCATGGCATATATACTACGTTTTCTCTATGAGTATCTGTTGATGGACATGTAAGTTGATTTTATGACTTTGTTACTGTGAATAGTGCTGTAATAAACATACCAGTGTAGGTATCTTTTTTTAACATAATGATTTATTTTCCTTTGGGTAGATACCCAGTAGTGAGATTGCTGGATTGAATGGTAGATCTATTTTTAGCTCTTTGAGAAATGTCCATATTGTTTTCCATATAGGTTGTACTAATTTACATTCCCACCAACAGTGTTTAAACATTCCCCCTTCTCTGCATCCTTGCTAACATCTGTTGTTTTTCGGCTTTTCTAATAGCCCTTGTGACTGGTGTAAGATGGTATCTCTACGTGGTTTTCATTTACATTTCTCTGATGATTAGTGATTTGGAGCATTTTTTCATATGTTTGTTGGCTGCCTGTATGTCTTCTTTTGAAAAATGTTGGGGTTTTTTTTATGTCTTTCGCTATTGTTGTTTTATTTACATGAACAAATAAAATACTTTACATTTTTAAAGCCTAGCTTTCTCTGAGAATATATTTAGAGCACAGGGCACCAAAGTACATATAATTATACTAGAAACAGAGAGTTTTCTGTGCTCCATTTTGAATTTTATTTGTGGTGCTCAGAATGGAGTAGGGTGTCCAACCTGAGTTGAGGTTCAAAATGAGATTCTTGGGTACTCCCAAGAAAAACTCTTCCCTGGAGTTCATTTCAGCAACTGATTTCTATAAATGCCAAATGGCCTCCTGGTCAAAGACCATAAATTCTGTCACATTTGGTGTTCAGACATGTATAACCACATATATTGGAATGGATGGAAAGGGAATTTTAAAATTCTGTATGCTTAACAGCCCATCATGTCAAAGAAGACCAATAGAATGCTGAGGGGAAAAAACAGATTTTTTTATGAGGATTCGGAATTGCAATATTATCTTGTTTCTGCTGAAGATAAGATGATTTGCTTGCTCTGTAATACTGCAATATCAACATTAAAGGAATCCAATGCTCATCAGAATTATAACACACATTAGAACAACAAATATTTTAAATTAGAGGGATAGGTGCAAAAGGTTGTATTGCAGAAATTAAAAGCTGAAAATCAAAAGCAAAGACAATTCTTTCAAGCAGCAATAAGACCTGGAAATAAGGCCAGGTGCATTGGCTGACACCTTAATCCTAAGCACTTTGAAAGGCCAAGGCAGGAGGATGGCTTGAGCTCAGGAGTTCGAGACCAGCCTGAGCAAGAGCGAGACATTATCTCTACTAAGAATAGAAAAAATTAGCTGAGTGCTGTGGCACGTACCTGTGGTCCCAGCTACTTGGTAGGCTGAGGCAGAAGGATCGCTTGAGTCCAGGAGTTTAAGGTTGGAGTGAGCTATGATGACGCCACTGTACTCCAACCCAGGGTGACTGAGTGAGACTCTGTCTACAAAAAAAAAAAAAAAGAAAAGAAAATAAAAAGAAAAAAAGAAGACCTAGAAATAATGCCACGTAAGCAACTTATAGTTTATATACTTGGGGAAAAATAGGGAAGCAATTCAGTGATACAGAAATCATGAAAGAATACATCATTAAAGTTGTAGAATACTTAACCTGATAACGTTTCAAAGTACAAACAACTACTTCTTTCAAGGAGAACTACAACTGATCAGCAGCATGAATTTGCCTTCAACTTAACAGAACAACTTCAAGCAATACTTGAAAAATGAAAATATATGTTATTCAATGGTTTTGGATGAATCAACTGATACTGACTCAACACAGGTTTTATACTTCATTCATGTCATAACAGAAGATTTTCTTTTCTACAAAGAATTACTCATTTGGGGCACTCCTGCCAACAGAACATGGAGAATAGATATCTTCAATAACTTTCAAGGTAAGTTGTCATGAAGTTGGACTGAATTTGGTAAATTTAGTTAGTGTATGTAGAGATGGTGCACCTTCCATGACAGGAAAACATGAAGGGTTTATTGCACAGATAAAAAAATATTAACAGACCCAGATGCTCTCTTTTTATTGTATCTTGCATTAGCAAAATCTCTGTGCTAAAGCTACTATTTTAAGAGACTCTTCACAACAAGTTATAAGTATTATTAACTATATTCATGTGAATGCAACACAGCATTGTTGATTTGTAACGTGCTCAAGTTGAACCATGAGGTATTCAGTATGGATTAGCTGTATCATTCTAAAGTGCATTGGCTATCGCAGGGACAGGTGTTAGCCAAAATTTTATCTCTGTGAGAATAGTTAAATTTTATGAAGAACAGAATCAGCAATGCAAATTTCTGAAAGATTTCTCTAGGAGTACAGCATTTCTGTATGATATAAAGTGACTTGAAATCAAATCAAAGTGACTTGAATTTATTTCTTTGCAAAAAACTAAGTCTATAAATGATATGTGGCAAAACGAATCTAAGCATTTCAAAAAAAGCTATCCTTTTTCAAAATTCTTCTTCAAAAGGAAATTTTGATGAAACTTTTCCCCAGTTAGCAAAGGTTACTGATGAGCAGGATGATATATGCCAATCACTGGAAGACTATATAGCTGTTATAGACCTATTAATTGAAGAATACAACAAAATGTTCACTGACTTTGAGAATCATGACATCACACTCAAATTAGCATTTCAGCCTCACCTAGTTGGTATCATCAAGGCACCTAAAGAACTACAGATGGAATTCATTGAGCTCTTAGTAGACAACATTTTAAAATCATTGTTTGATGCTAAGAAACATTTAATTGAAATATGGAAAAATGCAGAATACCCATGCCTTTGGCAGTATGTCCAAAAACTGCTTTCTTGCTTTTCAACTATCTATTGGTGCAAATCTACGTTTTCCTACCTAACCCAAATCAGACGCCCCTAAGATTACAAATGTCTGATACTCATCTAGAGGATCAACTGAAACTGTGGACCTCCACGCTGCAACCAAATATTCAAATGCTTTCCAACAAAAAGCAGACACAATAAAGTCATTAAAAGGTTAGTTAATTTTAAAATTAACAAATAGTTTTCATTTTTTGAAATTATTAAGTACATAATAGATTTTTACAAAATAATGTACAATTTTTAAGTATATCTAATTGAAGTTTCTTGAATGCAGCCTTTTTTGATTGTGGCTAAATTAATGTAGCCTTCCGACCTGAAAAGGTTCCCCACATCTGAAAGCGATGGGGAATTCAAACATTTAGGAAGGTGGTTAATTCACAGGCCAGCCTGTTATAATATATGAATAAGACCAAAAAAATGACAATAAGTTCATGACTTTATTAACTTCTATAAACTAATTCATGTTTTATATACTCTGTTATAAACAGACTATATGAAAAAAATTGAAATGTAAACTCTTAAACCATGAAAATATGTCAATATTCTGTCACTTCAAACTTTAAATTTTTAAGTGATCTATGAATGGCTGTCATGGCTTGGAGCTAGCAAAGTCGTCAATTAGTTCTGCAACATCATTTTTGTCCTCCCCTCCAGCTGTTTGAACTTTTATGCTGAATAACACCTACCTTTACATTGGGAAAATAGACTGCTGTTTATGGGAATTATTAAAACACAAAACAGATTTGAGGAGAAACCTCCCTCCCCTTATATACTCTTTATAACTGCCTCAATGAATTTGAGATGGTTATACTTTTTTTAATTTAAGTTTTTCATGATTTTATTAGAAAGCAATAACTGCATTTCTGATAGGCCTTTCTGATAGGACACTTGAGAATGACTTTTGCATTATTCATGCATTTTTCACAATAGACATTTCACATCTTTGAATTCTTTTAGTTGGAGTAGACAATGCAAACAAATCAACAAATAGACTTAGCCCTTGAAAGCTTGTGTCCAGCTGAGAAGTTATGATATCAATTACATCATAAAAAATTCCTTTTGCCTAAAAAACTGCTGAAGTTGATTGAGAGGGTTGCAATCCTATTCTTCATCACAGGATGGACTGAAAAAGAAAATGTGGATCCGTTTTAAATATCATTGGATATTGGCAAAAATTTGGGGAGTTTTTGATATGAGAAAAATATGCTTTTGCCTTTAAGGCAACATGTTATCCATCATGTATTAATAAACTGGCTTCAACAAAGACTTTCTATAGTTGCTAATCTACCAACTATAAACAGCCACCACAGCTCTGTTTTTGCCAGTGCCAAAAAGATTTCCAAATCCTTTCAGCTAAAAAGCCAGCAAAGATCAAAGAAGTTTCACATGAGCTCCCTACATGTCAGTGAAAAACAAGTGCCATCTTTTAGCATATTATAATAATCCTGTTGTGTAGTATTCTTTTCCAATGACCTGTAAAAGTTACATATTCAAGAAAGGCATTTTTCTTAGCAAAAGGGAGAGAGTATGACTTAGGAAAGGTACATTTAATGAGTTCAATGATCTACTGTAATAAGTTAATACATTTTCCCCCCATTCTGTGGAGTTCAGAATTGCAAATACTTGGCTAATTAGCCATAATAAAAATGGAATTTGAACGTTAGAGTGCAACTTGACAAAATTGCTCCTTAATCATTGGTCTAAATATATGCTCTAACATTTATAGCTTCTCACTTATTCTGTTATGCATGCCCTGTACCCAAATAAAATATGTGCACTAGCACAATACTATAGCCAGATTTCAAAAAGAAAGAAAAAGGAAAGAAGGAAATCTGGCCAAGATTGAATTTAAGTGTAATTTATTTTGCTAATGATATCATACTAATTTTCTAATGCAGTCACCTATCCATTGGCTATGATTAACATTAAAATTTTCACCTGAGTTCCTGTTCCATTTTTGACACTACCACGTCGAATAGTCATTATTTGTTTTACCACCTGTCTCCTGCATCAGATGATATGTTGATACTTGTGTTCTGATCAAGATCAAATATGTAAAGTCTGTGTCCTCCAATATACTACCATGTTTTCCTGAAAATAAGACAGGGTCTTATATTTATTTTTCCTCAAGAAGACACTCTAGGGCTTATTTTCAGGGGATGTGTTATTTTTTTTTAAGTATGGTACAACAGTCTACATTTATTCAAATATAGTTAAGTCGTCTTCTTCTGGAACATCATCATAACTCTCCAAACCCCTAATTCCATCATGAATTTCTTGCAACTCTATTTCCTTTAAAACCATTGGCCCCAATCTCTCATGTCGAGCTCTCATGGGGCAGATGAGAAGGGCTCCATGTCCAAATGCATGGGTTGTGCAGATACGCTGCGTAGCCATGGCCATCACTAGGTCTTATTTTCTGGGTAGGGCTTATATTGCACAAATGCTTAGAAATCCTGCTAGGGCTTATTTTTATGGGTAGGTCTTATTTTCGGGGAAACACGGTATAAGCTCTGTGAGGTACCATATCTAGTTAGTGTACACACCAAGCATTTAGGACCATACTTAGCATATACAACAAGCACTTAGGGCAAAATTCACTGTGTATTCATTCATTCAACAAATATTTATTGAGGACTTACTATGGTTTGAATGTGTTTCTCAAAAGTTCATGTGTTGGTATGGCTATAACGAAGTGTGAAAACACTGAAAATTTACTTTGAGTTGTTACTATAAGCTTGACTGTACAATAAAACTGATGCTTCGTATACTGTTAAAAAAAATTCATGTGTTGGAAACTTGGTCCCCAGTGCAGTAGTGTTGAGAGGTGGGTTTTTTGGGAGGTTATTGGGTGACAGGGTTCTACCCTTATGATTGGATTAATCTATGAATAAGTTCATAGTTTAATGCATAATGGGCTATCAAGAGAGTGGATTAGTTATCACAGAAATGAGTCTGTTATGAAAACCACATGGCTCTCTCTCATGAACTCCCTCACCATGTGCCACCTCTGGATTCCAGAGACAATCTCCACTAGCAAGAAGGCCCTCATTAGATGCAACCCCTGGACCTGGGACTTCCAGCCTCCAGAACTATAAGAAATAAATTTCTTTTCTTTATAATTTACCCAGTCTCAGGTAATAACAACAGAGAATGAACTAAGACAAGAACCTGCTCTGCACAGGGCCCTTTCGGTTGCAAGAAGTATACATCTAGTCAAATTAATTTAAATGAAAGGAGTCTGGTTGTTTTCTCCTTCTCATCATGCTTCTTTGCTTGTCCCTGTGCATCTGCTCCATTCTTTCTTCCTGAACAGCTTTCTTTCATGCTCTCTGCCCTTATTACATGGAAGTATGGGAAACCCTACAATAGCTGCTCAGCCCCCACTTCATGAAACTTTCAGCTTAAGTATCCACCATAATCCTCAGCTTCTGGGTTCTATTTGTATGAGAAAAGTCTGATAAAAACCTGCCCACCATTTACAAGCCATTGGACTAACTCCCCTTGGATCAGATTTCCTCCCTCATTTAATCAGTTTTAGCTGGGAGAAGAAGTCACATACTGGGAAACTGCAGAAGGAAGACTCATTAGCGGTATCTCCCCTTAAATGAAGCTGTGGCCAGGGCATGTAATCATAGGCAAGACTAGTTAAACTGTGTTTTTAATTAGTTAGCTTTCTTTTGTACTTTATCATTCTGTCCCCAGTATCTAGGACATAGAACGTATTAAAAATTATTTGTTGAACTGATGCTAGGATATGACATTTTTATTTCTAAGTTTATAATTTATGTGAGATAGGGAAAGAACGTGGAGATGAAATCACTGTTGCTGAGATTTTGGACCTTGGAAAGAAACATAATTGCTGCCAGGATGAGTAGATTTAAAGCTAACAATTCGTATTTCTTTAACTTTCCTACTCATGCATTGCTTTTAAATGAAAACTCTTAGCAAATCAATACTTAAAAAATCAACTAAAACAGCTGAGAGAAAATGGAGGGACTCTAGTAAATAATTTCTCAGAAACCCATTGCTCACTATAACTACTTTTCAGGACATTCCACGATGTAAAAGTGCCATAATAGTGTATTCTCTCCTTTTCTGATCCCTTTTAGAACTGAAGTCATTTAGAAAGACATGAGGGTGTTCTATTATTAATTTCAAGACTCAAAAGGAAACAAATTCCTTTCTAATAAATGTCCCCCATAGAGAATATGCTGTGAGGTGGGAAAGGTTGCTGGCTAGAGAGATGCCGGAGAATTCCTTGGTAGAGATGCCTTTTGTGTGATGTTGAGACAAGTAATGATTTCCCTCTTTGTTCTGGAGGAGGGGCTCTTCTGGTGCCCAGAGGAAAATTTACTAGCCTTCTCTTCCCCTTTCCATCAAAGAAATCAAATTTTGTAAAGGGTGATACAACCGAGGGCAGACATGATTATTTAAGCTGGGACTCTAAACCTTGCCAGTTGTCAGAGCATGCTGTGAGCACCTCCACCTGGGTGTTCCCCCCAGGGATATAGGCACTCTCAAGGTTTCCTCCCTTTCACACAGAGGCAATTAAACTCATTCTGAGGGCTCACCTCTGTATACACTTTTAGGAACCTCTACTTCAAAAGGTACAACTAGGTTAATAAATGAATGAAAGCAGAATTTGTAGAATAGGCTTCATATACGGTAGCTTGGGTGATTCAGAAGCTTTTCTCTAAACACTCAACCTATTTTCCAAATGTAATATTCTGCGTAGAATGAAAATATTCAGACTTTGCTTTTCTAGCAGGTTGTATGGTTCACAGCTGAAGAGAGTATAGTTCAGAGTTATGTGATCTATCCTTCAGATTAGAGGCATGATCACTTAGTTCACTTGCCAGTAACTCTTGGACGTGTGCTTGGATGTGACAGGAATAGCAGAACTCACTACAGAAGTCATCAGCTGCTTCCACTAGTTACTTTTTGGGTGCTGTGACCTCTGGCAGCAGAGACATTCATTCTCCAAGGGTATTCTGTTGTCTTGAAAGCCTATAAGCCTTGTCGGTCCTCACTGTGTGATCAGCTGCCAAAGGAATTGCTCATGCAATCTTGAGAAGAGATGAAGAGTTAGTACTGATAGAATAAAATTTCAAGGTTCACTAATCCTTGTGCTTGGTGACATGAGATCATCAGACCAGCATAAGTATGGGAGGTGTTGCTGCAAATGGATAAGATTACAGTTAAGTGTCTCAAAGCTCCTGCCTTTTTTACGATGTATTGACTGTAGCTAGAGGTGAGTCACAAAAATAAAAGATCATTTCTTTATTTCAGAACAGTGACCTAAGTAGTCATTCTGGAATTTCTCTGATGGCCTCTCTTCTTTGCTTTTGGCATTTCACTTATGTTTCCAGATTTACAAATTATTTTTGTAACATGGAACACCTTTTTGATCTCTCACCAATGCTCCCCCACCCTTTTGCCTACTTATACAAGATGCTCAGATTTCTGCATCTTCTCTCCAAATGGCCCAGCAAGTAAATTGCCTCATTGGGAGAAATCTCAGAAGCCACTTATTTTGTCACCATTGAGGTGCCACTATTTTAGGTACTGAAAATCCTTATCTACCTGCACCTCCTGATACCCTGCTCCTCAAGAACAAAGACAAATATAATCACTTGTTCCTAGCATGAAGCAAAGGCCATCTCTACCAATGGGGTCTATAGAATCTTTATAGCCACCAGCCTTTTCCACCTCCAAGTATAGTAGTTTCTGAGAGCTATGCTGGGTTGGGGATTTGACTAAATAAATAGAAAGATGAAATAAATGTAGACCCTGACCTCAAGGCAGTCCCAGAATCAATGGAGAACAGAGATGTGTGCCAATTACACTATGATTCAATAAGTACCATAATAAAGGTATTTATAAGGTTTAGAAGAAATAGGATAGTGTGATAAGGAACAAGGAAGTGATATTTAAGCTTGCTGTTTACAGTATGATCAGGCGTTTGCCAGTCAGAATAAGAGAACATTCCATTCTAGAGGTAGGAAATAGCATGTGGAAAAGCACAGTGGCTTCCAAGGAGCAATTATTGCAATTGTTCTGGGTACTGCAATGACATTTGAAAACACAAGCTTTACATCTTATACTTCTGTTGTGTACACAGAAATATATACTATATGCAGTCTTAGAATTAATTTTAGTATTTTTTTCTGTTAAGGTTACATGAAAAAAAACCCCACCCTTTTCCTATTTAAGATAATGGGAGGACTTTCAGAGCAGAACTGAAATAGCCTGACACAAAAATGTCACATTCTCATGAACGGAGGTTCTGGTATTATACTACTCATAAAATCCATGATAAACTCTTTGAAGGCAATTGTGTAAGAAGTGAAACCAAACAGCCTAATAGTATCAGAGAAACCACCACCATTTACTGAATGTCTGAGTTGTGTCAACCCTCCCCCCCCTCATCAATTTATATGCATAATCTTATTTAATGCTTACAAAAGCCCTTTGAAGTGGATATTATCCCCATTTTACACTTAGGGAAACACACTCAGAGAAGTAATTTGTCCATAAGTAACAGAACTGGGATTCAAACCCCAGATTTGTTTGATGCCATTGCATCATACCTCAACTCACATCCACCTCCAAAATCTTACCAGGAACCAGTTCATTATTATGAAGACTATGACTGTGTGTATATGTATGTATGTGTGTATACATACACACACACACACACACACACATATATATATATATATAAGATTAGCATATATGTGGCAGCAGGACACAGTGGAAGGAGCACTATACAAGCCAAGAATCAAGCAGCCAGTATTCCAGTCCCCAAACATCAATACATGTGACTTTGGTTAAATTACCTAAGCCTTGAGTAGGTTTAACTAAATAATCTCAAAGGCTCTCTCCAACTATAAAATGCCCCACTATTACAATCATTGATACATAATAGGTTGCCCATTCAGGGATTAGCTATTATCTTGAAAATAAGGCCATTTTTCAGAAAGGCTGACTTAATCACATTTAGAGAGCTTCCTACACTAAATCTAGCACTAGGCATGGTGTTGCATATTCTCAAGTAGGATCTCACTTCAACAGCTTCACAAAATAATCAAAACATCATTTTAGTTGACATAGTAAGTACTGAGTTTGAGAGTGAAAAATAAAATGAGTATTTTCAAAATTGGTAAATATGTGACATACTTTCTACTCTGTATGTGGGGCAGAGACAGACTGGAAAAGAAATGACTCAGTAGAGATTAAGCTGAGAAGGATCATTAAATAAAAGTAAAGAAACAAAGAAACAACTTAGGATCAGGAAGGACAGAAAGTAGGCACAGTGTTCACAAGCCCACTACCATTTACCTAGGAAATGTTTTTCAGTGCTTTGGGAAAGAGCATGATACAGTAGAAAAAATATAGACTAGAAATCCAAAAGCCATAGATTTTAATCTCAGCACTGTCACTGAATAATTTTGTGACACCAGGACAAAGAACTTAAAGTTCTGCGAGCCAGTTTCCACATTCATTTATGAAAATCAAGAAAATAATCCTTACTGAGCAATTTGGTTGTAGGGATTAAATGAAGTAAAGGGCATGAAAATGTCTAGTATTGAGAGTGGCTTAATGTAAGTGCTCAGTGTTATCTTCTGTCCCTTGAGCTGTGGTTAAATTAGTGTAAAGCAGTTTCAATTGCTATTGGGCAGACAAGTCCACATTCATATATTAGAGATCTGAAAGGCAGTGCAACGGTGAGAATACAGCTCTGAGGCCAGATTTAAATCTTGACCTGTGCTACTTCCTTACAGTTTGTCTTTCCACGAATTACTTTTCCTGAGCTTCAGTTTCCACAGTAGTCAACTGGGATAATTATCACATTGGGTTACTGTGAGGAATAAATGAACAATATTTAGAGGACTGAATTAGATAAAACTTAGTGTCTGGTACATAGTGAGCTCTCAATAAACATTAGCTCTCATTATTATTCTGGCAAGCATTTGGGGCTTGGACAAAATCCCTATTATCAGTTTAGGTAAAATTTTTCCTTCCTTCCCATCACAAGTTCTGCCAGCGGGGCCTTGCTTCAGGCTACACACAAAGACCCTTGTACATTTTGGCTGAAGGTAAGAATTAGGAAAGAACTCAAGTTCAGTATCAACCGGGAAGCTGTGCATTACCTGCTTCTCAGCTTCAGCTTCAACCTTTGCAAGATCTGTTAAATGTCCACCTGCTTCAATGTGCTTTCTGGCATCGACTTGTGTGTAATCAGTGACCATGTGATTACACAGGTTATGATCATAGCTAATTAGTATGGCATCCTGATTTATTATTAATAATTGGATGTTCCTTTTCAAATGATAAGCATTCTATTCATAACTTGGAATGAAAATCTCCCTATGTGTTTTCTTTTCCTTTCTTTCTTTCCTTACCTCCCTTTCTTTCTTTAGCTTAAACAACAGAAATTTATTTTTTCACAGTTATGGAAGCAATGAAATTCTAAGATCAAGAGGCCAGCAGCGTTGCTTTCTCTTGAAGCCTCTTTCCTTAGCTTGCTAATGACCTCTTTTCCTCTCTGGGCTCCACCTTCCCGGTATTGTTGGGTCATAGTTGTCTGTTCTCAGTTCTGGGTGTGCTCTTGGCCAAAGAATGAGCAGACACACCAAAAGCAAGGCAGGTGTGAGACGAAGTTTACTGAGGAAGGACAAGATAGGTTCAGAATAAGAGCAAGATACGTCTGCCACAGACGATGAACGGACGCCCTGTTGTAACAAGAGGGGCCACCCCTGAGTGCTTTATATGTTGAATTCTATCTATCAGTTTAAGTGTAAATGTGCATTCAGAATACAAGTATTTCTTATGTGATACCTGCCGTGGAGATTCTCTCTCTACTCAAGGAAGACTCTGAAACTGGTGTGCATGCAAATAAAGATAATATGCATAAGCTAAAAGTAGTGGCTCACTCCTGTAATCCCAGGAATTTAGTAGGCTGAGGCAGGAGAACTGCTTGAGGCCAAGAGTTCAAGACCCATCTGTGAAACAGTGAGTCTCTAAAAAACTAAACTAGCTGGGCATTGTGGCAGGCGCCTATAGTCCCAACTACTCAGGAGGAGCCTTTGTAGTTTGAGGCTGCAGTGAGCTATGATCACACCACAGTACTCCAGCTTGGGTGACAGAGTGAGACCCTGTCTCATTAAAAAAAAAGAAAGATATGCAGATGGACAGACAATATTGTCATCTTAAGAGCCAGTTACACTGTCCCAGTGACACATTTCTAGAACCAAGATGTCAGTCCGTTTGATCTGCTATAGCAAGATCACGTGTCTGGTGAGGGCCTGCTTTACTTTCTTGATGCATCTTCAAATGATGGACGGGGAAAGGCAGTTATCTGGGGCCTTTTTTATAAGGGCATCAATCCCATTCATGAGTGCTCCACCCTCATGACCTAATCACCTCCCCAAAAGCCCCACTTCCTAATACTGTCACATTGGTGATTAGATTTCAACATATGAATTTGGGGGGGGGGACAGAATTATTCAGACCATAGCACAAGGCTTAGGGACTTTTTTCTCAAGTAATTGTGTGATGCAGTAAATACATGCCAAAAAATATTAGAAATAAAGAAAATAAACAAGGGCAACACGTTAGGTTTGTTTCTGAAAACATTTGGAAAACATCGAGTAGTGCACAAAGTTTCATTTTGCAAGAATGTTTTAATGAAATGTATCGCCAATGATCATCAAATCTTCAAATCCAGGAGTTAAAGAGCAAATGCTTTTATCTTAGTCAACTACTAATAGAGAGAAAACACATATAGTAATTTGGTAGCAAATTCATCATGAGTTCCTTCCCACTCTATACTTTTTAAAGTAACTATTATACTTAATATCTTAAATTAGCAGTTTAATGAGTTTGGGAGCAATTTAGCAGCTGACAACACTGAAAAATTAATGATTCCACACTAATTAAATTTTAAAAACATAATGTTCTAGTAAAATTATAATAATTTTCAAATAAAATTTCATACTTATTCGTGGATTCTGGAAGCATATTCTATGACAGTAGTCTTCAGTTTAGGCCTCAGCCAAACATCAATTTCAAGACTCAGCCATTGAGCATGTGGTCAATATGTATTTCAGTGCACTATCAGTGTAACTCAGCCATATACCACACTTGAGATAAGGCAATTACCAAGGTTACATACCCAGTGCACTCTCATCTCCAGGTCACCCATTTGTCAGGTTTGTGGACCTCATGTAAGAGGCTCACCACAATGCTCGTGCACCAAGAACTTGTCCATCCATCTCAATCCTTAAGAAAAAGAAGAAGGTAAGTGTTGAGGGGTGAGGGGTGCACTTAAACCAGAAATGAGATTTGACCGCCAGTAGTTAGGTTCCTGACTTCATATTGCTAATTTATCCTATTCTGTTATTTGCAGGCCAAAATGACGGCTGAATATTTTTCTTGGAAACGAAACATTCCAGAGTTAAACATGTTTGATCTGGACTGTTAATAACAGCAATGTACATGGAAAGTTCAGCCCCTACAAAAATAAATGAAAATTTAATATACTAAAATCAACTTTTCACTCTGAAAATAACCAAAGTAGAGTCAATAAATATTATTTAAATTTCCTTTCAATTCAATAGGACCAAATAACTAAAAAATCATTTTTGTATTAAAAAATAAAACATTTAAAATTTCAATCAAATACTTTTCCCCAAAGGCAGAAGTAGTGGCAAATCTTCAGAAAAAGAGGGCAGGCTGTCGATTTGGAAACCCAGGCTAAGGCTATCAAATAAAGTCATGGTTCATGCTGTCATTTCAAGTGACTACAAAGATGAAAGATAGTAAGGAGTTCCTACTTTAAGGATTATTCACAAAAGTCTTAAGAATAACATAGCTGAAATCTCAAAAAGGCAAGTCATTATAATAGAATGGGCTTGATTACATACTAAATTAATCAGTAGGTTACAATTCAATGCCTAACAGAATCTGGGCCTGGTTTAGAAGGCCTGATGGTGTATAATAGACTTTACCATTTTCACCTTAATGACATAGCATATCAGTGAATTCATGTCTGATTCCTTATTAACCAACCTACATTAGACTGGATTTGAGAATGCTGATTGTATAAGCAAAGAAGAAAAAAGGAAGATAGGCAACCAGAAAAGGAAAACAGCTGGCTAGCCCAATGAGGATCTTAGGTGGACCTTGAGCATTCTTTGTGACAGAGACAACTGGTACACTTCTAATTTCTCATACATGCCAAGTTTGTGCTTGACTTCTGTACCTTTATGTCCACTATTCCTCCCTCTGCATGTTTCTGGTTCCTTTTTATCCTTCTTGTATCAGTTCTCTAACAAAGGTTTATCCTGATAACTTTCTATAGTACCCCATCACCTCTCTCCTTACTTTCCAGCACGTCATCTTGTGTACTTCCTTATCACTATCAGAGGTTTGCTCCTATACAGTCTACCATCATTAAAATGAAAACTCAAGGGGGACCTTTTTGCTCATCATCATATCCAGACATCTAAAAATATTTGCTAAATAAATGAATGGAACAGTGGTAGAAAGTAAGCAATTTTACTTCTGATAAATTATTCTAAAGAAATAACAGGTCAAGTTCACCGAGATATAGATACTAGATATTTATAACAGTGAAAAACAAGAAATTGCCTAAATGTGCATCCAAATAAAATTATTAAATTAGTTGTGGTATAGAAGCATTAAAAGGAATATCAAAGACACTTTTCTACTACAGGGTGAAATGAGCAGATGACAGGTCAATTTGTGTGGTATGTTTACATTAATGTGTAGAAAATAACAAATACACTAAGTTGTAATAAAAGTTTAGAACAAAATAAAAATTAAAACAAACAAGATGGGCTGGGTGCAGTGGCTCATGCCCGTAATCCTAGCATTTTGGGAGGCCACGGTGGAAGGATCACTTGAGACCAGGAATTCAAGACCAGCCTGAGAGAAATCTCCATCTCTACAAAAAATAGAAAAATTAGCCAAGCATGGTGGCATGTGCCTGTAGTCTCATCTACTTGGCAGGCTGAGATGAGGGATTGCTTGAGCTCAGTAGTTTGAGGTTGCAGTGAACTATGATGACGCCACTGTACTCAAGCCCCAGGCTACAGGGTGAGACCCTGTGTCAAGAAAAACAAAAACAAAAATACAAACAAGATGTTAAAAAATAGTAGCTGTCAATTTACTTTTGACTAATTTTTTTCTTCTAAATTATCCCTCTGCACAACTTTTGGCAGAAAAATTTTCTGCAATGAACAAATACTATATCGGTCAGTTTAGTCTGTTTGGGTGTACAAGAAAAATATTTGGACAAGAAAACTACAGTTGACTATTAAATAAAGAGTGATCTTTTCTTGGCCTATTAGTGGTAGAAATGGCTGATTTACATACTTATGCCCTTTCAAATATGACTCCAAAGTGAACATACCCAAAGGCCTACTTTACCTCTGAGGATATCATTGCCAACAAAATTATTACCACGCTAGTATCCTCTAATATTTTAAAACAAACAGCATTAAATCTTTAAGTCTTAGTTTCAACTGTTCACTGTGTAATCAGGCTATTTCAGGTCTAAAATGATTCCATTTTAAAATTTTCCTTTTAAAAAATCCTCATGGAACTACTGATAATTTTTCAACAGATAATGACTATTTCTTTCTTTAAATATAGACTGGACAAATCATATCCAAAATAGTACTATGATAATCTTGTGCTGCCTCAATTCCATTCTACTCTCTATATCTGAACAAAAAAAACCCCCATTTCACAACAGCTTTCTTTTTTTATCTTAACACAAGTTATCAGTATATATACAAGAAGCTATGAACAACAGAAGCTCTTTATGATATTCAGATACAAAGCTGTTGAGAAAGTCTTTATAATGCCAATCAAAGAGCAAAACATCTGGTTGGTTTTCAAACTAAATGAACTGCTTTACCCTCCCCATGCCAACCAATAGGCCCTTTATGTCTTTCCCATTCATTACTGACCGATGTAACAATTCTCAATAGTTTCATGATCACTCAATTTTTTCCCATTCTTTTAAATAACTCTCTCCATTTGGTTCTAGATACAATCAGCAAGGTGATGGTACTCAAATTTTCTTTTAGTTCTTAATTTTTAAAAGGTATCATGTAATTTTATTTTCTTATTTTTTTTCCAGTGGAATGTTTTTCAAAACATTTAAACAAATTGTAATAGTTAACCTGGTATCAATACTGTACTTAGACATTCCAAAACCAAAGTTTATTTTAAACTAAATTTAAACTATAACTTTCATATTACTGAATACATTTCCAAGGATCATAATTAAAAAAAAATCATTCAAAATGTGATACAGTCTAGTGTTTATTTTATGTTATGGCAGGTACACTTGAATTTCAAAAATTTAAAACATATAAAAAGTGATTAGGGACTAACATTTGTATCAACAATTGATAAATGTCTAAGATTGTTTATTATACAGCAGGGTAAATGGTAGTGCTAATGCCAACAGGGCACCATGGAAGTTAGTCTAAAAATTATCACTAGGCTTTATACAAGCAACAACATATGCTGCTGTTTTAGAATTTCCAAACACGATCTGCTTCTAATACTAAGCAGTCCTTTAACATTTTTAATGTTATACAGTGTTACAGTATTTAGTTTGGCAAATGTTTCAAAATAAAGTAGAAATGTATTCATAACATCACAGAAATGCACATCCAATTTTGTTTTCAATAAGAACCATAGGTACAGATCAGAACTCTTTCCCTATATGAAATAATTTACACACAGATGAATGCTATAATATCACTATCTAAAATAATCACTAAATACAATTCTTTTTCAGAAATAAACAAGCAAAGATTTTTTTCATTATCAAATATCAAAAACATGTAGATAATGTATGCTTTTCAAACAAATGATACTCTAAAATTATAGGAATAATTTCAGTGAATTCAGTGAATATGTAACCTAAATCAACCAAGTATATTGTAGTACAACCATATTAAGAAACCAATGTTCAGAAAATACAACCGTATGAAAGAAATTTATAATCCACAAACTGTTTTTCAGGCCTTAAGGTAAAACAGTTCCACAGTTTATAGGTAAAACTTAGGCAACAAAAATGCGTGCTTGTCTTGAATAAGTAGATATTTTATGCAGAAGATGTAACACTTTGTTTGTAGACTGCGTGGTATGCATTTCTCAGCAAGACATAAGGAAAACAAGATTCCAAAAGATCCATTGTCAGGAATGGGGATTCTTGCACAATCTGAAAAATTTCAAAAATGCATCAAAATTCAAGTTATTTACAATGGGAATACTGATGACTAGTAAGCCATAATTTCTATATATTTTTATTAGAAACAGACATAAGTTATTTTCCTTTTACTTTAAAATCATAAATGTGCCACAGTGAATGCTATCAAGATGTTTAAAAAGTGGTACTTCTCAATTAAATAAATAAACAGGAACATATTGAGCATTTTCATTGCCCTCAACAATACACTCACTAGACATAAAAGAGAATACAAAAACATGTAAGAGATAGTCCATACCATCAACTCTAACTGGGAACCAGAGAATAAGCTAGAGAGCAAAACTACACAGAAGACTAGCTACCATTAAATGGAAAGCTGTAAATCCTAGAGAAGTTCAAAAGGGAAGAAAGATTAATGTAGGACAGAGTAACAGAAAAGACTATCTGGAAAAAGTTTTCAGCTACAGAGTCTACAGAGTGAGTCATTAGGATAGGCACAGCTTTCTGCAGGTAAGGGAAATGACTCTAAGTGAGGAAAGAGCCGCATGGTAGAAACAAGTATAGCTGGGTCATAGACACTGCAGAGAAGGAACTTACTAGGTATAGAGAATTATAGGAAATTATATTAGATGGGCAGGCAGAGTCAGAACCAAAAAACACAGAAAACTGAAAGAGATCTGAAAATGATACACTAGAAAACTATAAGGCCCAAGTGTTTTCCAACAGGTTAAAAAATTGTTCATAAAAGAATACTCTACAGTTAATGCTAATCTCTTTGACTTTGCTGTTTTCTGACTTTACCATAATGGTAAAATAGGAGTGATGTCAGTCTTTTCAGCCATTTTTATAAAGTATGTGGCTTAGGTAGAGTGAATACAAAGGATCAAAAAAGTACTTCTTGTTGTTATTCAATCACTGAAAAGCCAAGAAGAGACTTTCAGGAATGACTGGAACTTTTTTGCTGTTAGTAAAAATTGAGACTTACCATATCTAAAAGTAAATAAACAGATTCTCTGTTTCTTGTTGTAGTTTTATCTGTCTCCTGGCCAATTTTCAGTAGACTGGAGGATGCAAGCTTAAAAGTACACATACATATAAAGTGAGTTTTTTTATGAAAAGTTCATCAGTTACTTATTTATTTTTGATATGCTTAAACTTCCAATACAATTTCATTCATACAGTGCTATATATAAAATAAAGAGCAATTAAATAACAAGATGAGCTTGGATACTTAAGATTTAAGCATCAATATAGAGAGTATTAACGTATAAAGAGACACAAAGAAAATACATGTAATCAAATATTCTGCTTGGTCATTAAGACTTATTTTTTCAGAACAAGTCTGCTTTTTAAAATGATTTTAAAATAATATTTCTTAGCTCCCGAAGAAGAAGACAATTTTACACTGGATGTGAATTCATAGGAACACTATGAGATTACGACATTAAGCCCTGAATGAAGAAAATAAACCCAATGGAAAGAAAAATTCTTAAATTTTAATACTGTTTTCCCTGAAGTAGAACTATCAAGTTAGTAGTATATTTGCTTTTTAAATTAAAAAACAAATTTTAAAAAACTTAACAGGATTTATAACTGAAAAAGAAGCAACTATTTTAGAGTTCACTATGCCATAGTGTATCTTTTACTTTAAGTAATATAAGAAAAAAGCTACATTGATATAGGAAAAAAAGAACTACACTAACATAGAAACTAAGAGCCATATTTCCTGAGGCTGGATTTAGCAATACTCTCTTTTGGTAGGGAGTAGTATTTTTATTGTTGAGTTTGTCACCATTAACGGTCTTTCTTGAAATAAATAGAAATAAGTAAAATATATCTTTTTGGAGGGAACATTCTCTCTCTTTGCTTTGATTTCCCTTTGCTTTCTCTTCCAAACCTTTGAAAAATTTCAAGGGCAGTGCCAATATCACATTAGGAAAAAATGTCATATTCTGCAGAGCTCTAGAAATGGGGGAGAAACTTTTCAGTTCAAGGGGAAAAAAACGATAAAACTGACTGCTCCTGGATTTTAATGCCCTACCTTCACTTGTTCCTCTCTCCAAAAAAAATAAAAAATTTAAAAAAGTAAAATAAGACTGAAATTCATATAACCAAGAAAAGAATCTGAAGAAAAGAAAAAGCCATTAGAGGACTCTAAATAAAATTCTAAAATAAAGAGAATTTACTCTTACATCTCAGAGTCATGATTTTTAATTTTCTTTATAAAATGTCATAAGTTTTATTATTTGATGATACATACCGCCAGAAATTCTTTAAGACGGTCTTCAATGCTTCCTTTGTGAATTGTAAACAAAGCTGCAGCGATCTGGTTGATGGCTTTGGCCAAACAATGTATGTTGTTGCAGTGCCCTGAGAAAGTGTAAATAGCATTGTGTAGATTCTGTGTGACCCCCAAAGTATCAAATAATACACAGAAGGCAAATCTTTAACAACTTCATGATCTACATAAAGAGTGGCATGATTAAAAGCAGAACTGGTACATGACATGACTCATTCTCTTTCACTTCCATGAAGACTGGTATTTTTAAAAAATAGTGCAGCAAGGGGTCAGGCGTGTGAACTTATGCCTGTAATCCCAGCGTTTTGGGAGGCCAAGTTTGGATCTCTTGAGGCCAGGAGTTCAAGACCAGCCAGGGCAACACAGTGAGACTCTGGCTCTACAAAAAATTAAAACATTAGCCAGGCACAGTGGTGTGCCCCTATGGTCCCAGCTACTCAGGAGGCTAAGGCAGAAGGATCACTTGAGCTCCAGAGTTTGAGGTTACAGTGAGCTAGGACTGGGCCTCTGCATTCCACCCTGGGTGAGAGAGAGAGAGTTTTTTTTTTCTTGGAGACAGAGTCTCACTCTGTTGTCCTGAGTAGAGTGCTGTGGCATTATCATAGCTCACTATAACCTCAAACCCCTGGACTCAAGCAATGCTCTTGCCTCAGTCTCCCGAGTAGGTGGTACTACAGGCATGTGAGCAGGATGCCTGCCTAATTTTTCTATTTTTAGTAGAGATGGGGTCTCGCTCTTGCTCAGACTGGTCTCCAACTCCTAAGCTCAAGCAATCCTCCTGTCTGGGCCTCCCACAGTGCTTGGATTACAGGTGTGAGCCACCACGTCTGGCCTAGACTGTCTCTTTAAAAAAAAAAAAAGTGTAGCAAAAAAGTAACGAATAATCATGCCTGTGTTAAATAGGCAAATACTTTAAAAAAACCTTTAAAATACATCATTTATCAGTTTTATAGTACCTTGGAAACTTAAAGAAGTACACAGCAGCTTGACAAACATTTTATTGTTCAACAATTAAAATAATCCAATGATTTAGGAATTTCCTTATTATGCTCTACTACATACACATTCAGGCACACATAAGCTCACTTTTCAGATATCAGGAAATTGGGGCTTAGAAAAAGGGAACAGACTACCTTTCCGTTACATAGCAAGTGGCAGAACTTAAGTCATATTTTATTATAAAAGAACATCAATTCCTTGAAAAGTATCTACTGTACCAAAACCCACAATTTTTCCATTGCCAAAACAATTTTAAACCATTATTACCTTCTATAGCAGGGCTGTACTGAGACATCACGTTACTGGCCAGTGTTGGTAAAGAAACGGCCACAAAGACCATGAGGAGGCAGGCAATTTTATATTCTTCTTCTGGACTAATGTTTTCTAAAGAAGAAAAATTAAGAATAAAATCAAGATATTTCTTCAAGATTAGTTAAGATTTGATCATCTAAACTAGATGAAACTGATTTTTAAGTAAAATTTGTTTACTACTGTATTTGAAATAGTAAAAATATTTTACTACAGTTCTACAGAATTGCTCCCAATTTTGTCAAAAAAATATAGAATAAAGTAGAAACAATATACATTACTATTCGCTATTATCAACTACTTAGGCATATTTCAAGGATCTCTAATAAAACAGTAAGGTACAATTTTACTTTTTTTATTCGTAAGATTATAGGACAAAAAATATAGTTAGGGTAACTGGAATCCTAAAATTTCCTAATTGAAAACTAATGAGAAATTATTAGTTTACAAGAAAACTAACTCTATGTACTGCAGTTCAGAAAGTTTACCTCAAAAATTATTCTGCAAAATCACAAAAAATCCTTAATTTTTTTCCTGAAATTGATATTAATGTGATTTGAAGTTTTACTATTTAAAAAATATAAATAGGGAAAATAGACTGGATTCTCAACCTATTTTAGAAAATAAAAGGAACAAGTCATGAACGAAAATAGCATTGTCCTTTCAAACATAATCCTTTCTAAAATATTTATTGTAATTTGTACTCAAATTATGGGTTATCTAGGCACTTGACTTCTTATTTGGTACCTGAGAACTTCTAGTTGCCCTACTATTCATCATCACATGTAACTAATAATTGAACATAAGAAAAAAGCCAGAGATGTACTCAAATACCATGCTACTGCCTCAAGGACGTAGGAGAGGGCATTTTAGTACCACAAACAGATGAAATGCTATTTATTTTGTATACAAATCCAGAAATATCTAGAGCATTCTGGGTACTACATATTAAAGGGCTGGCCTTAAGAATTTCTAAATGTTTAATATTATGTAACACTGCAAAAACTCTTTTTGTGAATAACTCTGGTCCAATTAAAATAGGATATCCTTTTCTGGATATCAATTTTTTGCTATTTACTGGACCATCTTCCTAGTAATATACAAATGTTGTTATCTCCCCATCTTAAAAAAATCCTCCTTTTGATTTTACTCCTACCTCTATCTATTATAATTTTATTTTTTTGCTCCCCTTTACAAGGAAACTCTCTTGAGAGTTGTTTTATACTTATTTTCTCCAATTCCTTTCTCCTATTCTCCTTTAAGTCCTCTCTAATCAGCTTTTTGTGCCTAAAACTCACTGACACTGATCTTGTCAGCATCACTCATGAACTCTACATAGCTGATTATTCTCTTTCTACTTTCCTGGAATCTACTCTTTCTTGGGTGTTCTTCGACTTCATTGGTCCCTCCACCCTCAGTTTCTTTTTGGGTGGTTCTTCCTCTACTCTCTGAACTCTTGAAGTTGGAGTAGCTCAAGGCTCACACCTTGATCCTCTTCATTGCTGTGTCTACATACACTAAATGGCTTTAGTAATCTCATCCAGTGTATGGCTTAGATATCATCTGTATGATGACTCTGCTAATAACATTAAAACTTGGGATCTTTTGCTTTTCTGCACCTGTATGTTCCAACTACTAAAAGTAAAATTTAAAAAAAGCTTAAGACAAAGCAGGCATTTGAATAAATGGATAAATACCACACCTCTATGTTGCTCGGGTAATTTTAACTATGAATAGTAAATATTTACTAATGCATTTTACCTGATTTTTGTGAGGAAAGAGCTACTACCAAGGCAGGATCAATTTCACAAGGTAATCCAGCAGCTGAAGATAATTCATACACATTCATTGCAACCTGATAAAAACATAAGAATTCCAGAGGAAGAAATATTCTAACAAATTTAGGAGAAAGCCCACGGTAGTAAAAGATTCACCATTCTAATGAAAGTCTGCCTAGAAGAACACTAGATAATTTCTGAAACTTGGCTGAAGCAGGAACTACTGCATAACTAACCTATATTGAACAACTGATTTAGTACTCTGTGATGTGCTGCTGGTTATAACTTCCTACTCTTAGGCTAAACAAAACTTATATACTTTTTGTGGCAAGTTCTAACAGAATCATTCTAAAGTTACTATTTTGCTTGTAATATGAATATAAAATATCAAAAAATTAATAAATCAACAAAAGTGAATCAATATTACTGGACCTATTTTATGTTCATAGTTATTTAATGAAAAATTATAGTTGTATTCAATGGCTAATCACATCCTATAAACATGATTTTTTAAGGAGCATTGATTTAAAAATCTGATAAGGGAATTTCTAATGACTAAAGTAGTTTTCCTATATTACATATAGATTTCAAATATTCAAGATATTCTGACTATTCAATACCTCAGTTAAAAACTATCTACATAACTAGTTCCCTCTGATATTGCAACAAAAAAACCTCAGTATAAAACATTAAACAAGGCCGGATATGTGGTGGCCTTACATGTGTGGTGGCTCACACATGTAATCCTAGAGCACTGGGAGGCCAAAGAGGAAGGATCGCTGGAGGTCAGGAGTTCGAGACCAGCCTGAGCAAGAGTTCTAGGAACCCCGTCTCTACTAAAAATAGAAAAAATTAGCTGGGTGTGGTGGCACATCTCTGTAGTCCCAGCTACTTGGGAGGCTGAGGCAGGAGGATCTCTTGAACCCAAGAATTTGAGGTTGCTGTGAGCTAGGCTAACGCCGCAGCACTCTAGCCCGAACGACAGAGCGTGACTCTGTCTCAAAAAAAAAAAAAAAAAAGTATAGTTTAAAATAACTAGAAACATGCCATGGACTAAGTTCTAGATAAATATATGTTTATAATCTATTATTCACTTCACACACAAAAATTAACTCAAAATGGATCAGATATCTAAATGTAAGACCTAAAACTATAACATTCTTAGAAGAATATATATAGGCATACATTTTCATGACCTTGCATTAGGCAATGGTTTCTTAAATATGACCAGAAACACAAACAATAAAGGAAAAAAATAGATAAATTGGACTTCACTGAAATTAAAAACTTCACATGAAAAGATATCACCAAGTCACATCAGAAGACATCACCAAGAAAATGAAGACAACCCACAAGAGAAAAGATCTGCAAATCTTTATCTGTTAATGGATTTGTAACTTAAATATATAAATACCCTTACAAATATAAAAGACAAACCTAACTTAAAAATGGGCAAAGGGTCTAAATAGACAATTCTCCAAAGATATATAAACATATGAAAGATGTCCAACAACATTTGCTATCAGAGAAAATCTGATAAATTTGCTATCAAATGCAAATCTAAACAATGAGATGTCACTTCACACTTACTAGAATGGTTATAATCAAGAAAACAGAAGTATCTTGGGGATGTAGTAAAAGTGAATCCCTCATACATGCTGGTGGGAATGCAAAATGATGCAGCCACTTTGAAAACAGCTTAGCAGGCTAAATATACAGTTTCCGTATGACCCAGCAGTCCTCTACTGGTATATATCCAAGAGAAATGAAAACATGTTTGAACAGAACTTGTACATGGATGCTCACAGTAGCATTATTTATAATTAGCTAATAAGTGAAAACAACCCAAATGTCCATCAACTGATGAATGAATAAATGAAATGTAGTATATCTATACAATATAATATTATTCAGTAATAATGTAAAGTACTAATACATGCTATAAAATGCATGAACCTTAAAAATATTATGCTAAGTGAAAGAAGCCAGTATCAGAAAACTACACATTGCATGATTTATATGAAATATCCAAAACAGGCTAACCTACAAAGACAGTAGTTGCCTGGGGATGGAGACTTGGGAGGGGTGGAATGGGGCCGGAGGTAAGGAGTGATGGCTAATGGTTACAAAGTTTCTTTGTGGGATATGAAAATGTTCTAAAATTGACCATGGTGATGACTGTACAACTAACTCTGTGACTACAATAAAAAACACTGAATTGTACATTTTAAATGAGCAAATTTTGTGAATTATAACTCAATAAAGCTGTTAAAAAACATGTTTGGTTTTTTTAAAAAAACACAAAGCAGGTTTTGTCCTATTGAAAGTTTGCTGGAAACTAAATATAATTATGGTAGGTGATAAGAAAATTGAATGGTTGCTCATAATATACTTAGAATTCTTATAATTCGGCACACCAGTGTCCTCTCAAGAACTGATTAGTTTTTAATGTTTTCCTAACTTAATTTTTTTTTTCTTTTTTCTTTTTTTTTGAGACAGAGTCTCGCTTTGTTGCCCAGGCTAGAGTGAGTGCCATGGCGTCAGCCTAGCTCACAGCAACCTCAAACTCCTGGCTCAAGCAATCCTCCTGCCTCAGCCTCCCAAGTAGCTGGGACTACAGGCATTCGCCACCATGCCCGGCTAATTTTTTGTATATATTAGTTGGCCAATTAATTTCTTTCTATTTATAGTAGAGACGGGGTCTCGCTCTTGCTCAGGCTGGTTTCGAACTCCTGACCTTGAGCAATCCGCCCGCCTCGGCCTCCCAGAGAGCTAGGATTACAGGCGTGAGCCACCTCGCCCGGCCCTAACTTAATTTTTTTCTGTAGTTTTTCCACTTAAGCAATCATAAATAGTTTTCAATCATAAATTCATAGGACAAACATTGATCTCAAATGTTTATTCTGTGCAGAAAACTGTGGGAGAAACAAAAGTTAAAAAAAAAAAAAACAAGGTCTTTGTCTTCAAGATGTTTACAATCTAGTATAAATGTAAGTGGAAAAACACAACTATAATAAAAGGCAGAATATGTTCAACTCTACAGCAGATAAACAAAAAGTTCTCTGATAACACTAAGAAAAAAGAAATGTGTATCACTGGAGAATCTAGGAATGGTTCTTAGAAAATGGCAATTGAATGAGGACTTAAAAGATAGGCAGAATTTTAAAAGGCAGAAATAGAAAAGGACAGAATTTTCAATTAGAATAAATTGCAGGGTAAAACAGACAGATATGAGAATGTACAGAGAAAGAAACGGTTAGCTCACAAGATACCATATGAACAGAGAGGCAGAGTAAGAAAGGGAAAAGTGGGAGAAGGAAGGAAAAAATGGTAGCAGACAAGCCTCAAAAAGTGTGAGTGGCATCAATTTGAGAAGAGACTTGAGTGTCATACAAAATATTTTTTTCAGTCAGTGCTTTTCAAAAATGTGAAAGAGAAAATAATCTCTCCAAGAAACATGACAATCTATAAAACCTAAGTCCTGATATATCACTTACTCGATGTGTAACCACTGGTAAATTATTGCTGGGATTAGATAAGTAGTTAGATTTCATAGCTCAATACATTTTCAAAACAAAAATTATGGGCTCACAAAAGTCTGTTATATTAATTAAAAATGTTAATATCCATTTATAAGAAAAGATTTTTTTTTAAACTCTATTTTTAAAAATTAATTGAATTTAACTATATTTAAGATGAAACAACTCTTACATCATTGGCTTATCTTTCTCATTCTATTTTATGACCATATAAACTGCTACCATTTTAGGGAAAAAATATCAATTTTTAACCAATTTTATATTGCTAAAGATGAGACTTTCAAAATGTCTACGTAGTATTTTGGTGCAGAGCTATTAAAGATGCAATTTCAAAGGCAAGCATACTAACTGATCACTATAAAACAGAAATAAAGTAGGTTTAAGATTTATTACATTTTATTTCACATATAACTTAAATCTTTTATTTTAGAAACTGTAAAATCCAAACAGAAGTTATATTATTACCTTCATATCAGTTTCTCTTGGAATGTGATCCTTAAAATCTTCAATTGAACTTACAAGAAAAGGAATGTGGTAGGACAAGACCTAGGCAGGACAACAAATAAGAAGATAGAATTATTTTTAAATGGCAATCCCTACACATTTATGAAATATTACCATTTGATTAATTCTAGTTTTCATAAAAATTATTTTACTTTATTTTCATGTGATTTTTCTAAAGTTCAAGATACATGGAAATGGTGGAATACATTCAATGTTAAACCAAGTATAGTCAAAATGGAAAATGCTTTAATGAATGGCAAAGTTTAAATAGTACAATAACCAGGCAAGTTATACCCTGCAAATTTCAATACCAAAACAAAAAATAAGTTTAAATTACTCTAATTTCTATGTACTTTATTTTCTGTAACTATGAAAACTGAAATTTTAATTATATTATTGCCAACTATGAATTTAAACAGTAACTTTTAATTTCTGGGAAATTAAAAGGGATTATTTGGATATATGCTATGTACTTGTTTCTTACATCTCTAAGTGCTTCTTGTGCCAATGATCGGAAGGATAAAATTACACCAATTATTGTCATCCTCTTCAAGACACTGTCAACAGCTAAATTTGAACAAACAGGAGGAGAAGAAAAAAAAAATGTAAATTGGATTCTTTCTTAACCTTAGGAAAAAACTCTTAAATCATAAAATTCCCATGATAAAAGGCATGAATGATTAATGGCAATTTAATTACAACGATTAGTTGACATTTAAACTACTTAAACTCTGAATTAATTATAGTTCACTCCATATGGAGTACAATCTTCTTTTAAGTGAGTTAGATGGTTCACCAGAATCTTGAAATAATAAGTAGCTAACTGTATAATCCTATTTCAGAAAGGGTAGAAGTGGGAGGAAGGGGAAACAGACTAGGGGAGAAAGAGCCTGATCAGAGTGAATAGGGGCTAAATCTTCAAATGGCCCAGGAACTCAGAGATGCTAAACTCCTAAGTTGCTGAGTTCTTGAGTTAAGAAATAAAAAATGACTATTGAGACCACAAGTTTTGGCAAGACAAGGTAGTTGAAGCCCATTAATGGATTTGATTACTTACATATTGGTTAAAGAACATTATTCTAAAAATTATCAATATATACTCAATATTAAAACTTGGTTAATAAAATCAAGGGAGATTCCAATATGAAGGGTCAATACCATCATATTTTATAAATCCAAATAAACATTTATCGAAAACCATATACAAGGCATTGTGCCATAGAATAAGAGTAGAAATATAAACAGAATAATGATCTAGATCTCAAATAGCAAACAATCTAAATGAGCTGTCAAGAAAATGAATATGACCACATATATGTGAAAGAAAAAAGATATATACACAAACATACATTTGTATATACATACATTTCTCTATTTCTACAGTAAGTGTTAACCAAAGTTACTAGCTGAGAAGTAGAAACGAAGAGAAGTGTTTTATTTTGCCTTTCTATTTCCTGTACGGCTTGTTTAAACTTTGACCATAACCATCTTTTATTAAACCACATAAACAGGTATGATATAAGCCAAAATGATATGTGCATTCAAAGTCTTGTTAACAAAATGACATAAAGCACAAATACATTATAAATTCCATATGAGCAGGAACCAGTCTTGTTAATCTTTTTATCTGTAACACTCATTAGAGTGCCTGATACCCAGAAGACCGACAGATATTCAATAAAATGGTGATTTAAGATGAAACTAGAAATTTGTTACTATCCAGAAAGAGAAACAAATTAAGGGTGAAAGAAAAGATTTCTCTGAGAAAATGTCATCAAATGGGGCATAAAGGAGGAGTAAGAAAAGCATTTCAGGTCAGGAAAAATAAGCAAAGAAACAAACAAACAAGATCCCCACAAAACCAGTAAGAAACCCAGAAAAAGAATGACAGAATAAAGTGAAGAATTAGAGAACAAGTAGTGTGATATAGTCTCATATTTTCTAAAGTATGTCACCCAGATTTTAATCAAATTAAGTTTGCAAAAACTATGCCCCACAATGTCCTCGATGACACATTAAAAGTTCTAAGAAACTTCATGCTAAGAAATATTGCTTAATGTAACATTTAATGAATTATCTGCAAAACATATTTGACTACTGGCACCTCCCCTCATCTCCCATAATTTCCATTAACTTCCCAAGGAAGTAACACTAGAGCAGATGCTATGTGGGTCTTGGGCTAGATAAGCAACAGGTGGTGGGGGGAAGGAAGAGTAAGAGTGGCTGGCTATGAGGTTAACTCAAATAATGGCTTTTGAATACCATGCTAAAAAGTTTGTATTATCCTTTAAGACAATGAGGTGGTAGTTCACGGTTTTTGAATTATAAAGAGTTATATGAAAAGAATTGTTTAGATATATGACTCTGAATGTGAGAGATGGGTTAGAAAAGGAGAACTGGACAAATTTTAGGAAGCCATGACTGTAGTTTGCGGAAAAAAAAAAAAAAGATGAAGCTTTAAATAAGAGCCATAGCAATACAAAGGAACAAATTTGGGGCGTCACATTTAAGAGGTAGGATCTGCAGCAGCAGTTACAAGCTCAAATACCTACAACAGGTAACATAAAATAGTGAAGATATCTGATTGTCTGAGAGGTGAAAAAAAAAAGGAAACTGAAAAAAAAAGGCAAAAAAAAAAAAAAGTGAAGATAGAATACTGAGAGGGAGAGACTGGAGCAAACATTTCTAAACGGGGAGGCCAGGAGCAGTGGCTTATGCCTATAATCCTAGCACTCTGGGAGGCCTAGGCAGGGAGATCCTTTGAGCTCAGGAGTTCGAGACCAGACTGAGCGAGACTGTCTCTACCAAAAATAGAAAAAATTAGCCAGGCATGGTGGCACATGCCTGTAGTCCCAGCTACTAGGGAGGCTGAGGCAGAAAGATCGCTTGAGCCCAGGAATTTGAGGTTGCTGTGAGCTAGGCTGACGCCACAGCACTCTAGCTGGGGCAACAGAGTGAGACTCTGTCTCAAAATAAAGAAAAAATAAAAGGGGCAATTGTGACTTAGCTCCTGCCAATCATTACCATAGGGGAAAGTACTACCCAGGTTTTCTGGGAGAAGCCAGAAGTTTGAATTTTGTTGTTGTTTTTAATTTTTTTTTTTTTTTTTTTTGAGACAGAGTTTCACTTTGTTGCCCAGGCTAGAGTGAGTGCAGTGGCATCAGGCTCACTCACAGCAACCTCAATCTCCTGGGCTCAAACGATCCTACTGCCTCAGCCTCTGGAGTAGCTGGGACTACAGACATGTGCCACCATGCCCGGCTAATTTTTTTACTTGGTCAATTATTTTTTTCTATTTTTAGTAGACGGGTCTAGCTCAGGCTGGTTTCACACTCCTGACCTTGAGCAATCCGCCCGCCTCAGCCTCCCAGAATGCTAGGATTACAGGCGTGAGCCACCACACCGGCCAGAAGTTTGAATTTTTATGTGAAATCTCCCATTTAAAAAAAAACGACTAAAAAATTTTATTTGAAATTTAATGTAGCACAGGGCCAAAGTATACCTTTGGGGCAAATGTGACCCACCAATTTGCAACCTCTGATCTATAAGACACAGCTATTGCATGTGGAGAAGATGCCAATGTTTTCCAATGTGAGTTACTGGATGTATGGTGAGAGAGGTAATGAAATGGTCAATAAAGAAAGAATATCAGGCTTTTTCTCCCCAACTACTTATACTTCCCATGAGGGAAAGATACTTCCCATTCCAGAGATGTTGTGAAGTATCTGTGGGTCATATGGCTGAAACTTTGGTGTGAATCAGAATCACCTGGAGGAATTATTAAAACACAGCTTGCTGAGCACCAGCCCCGGAGTTTTTGATTCAGGAGATCTGAAGGGGCCCAATAATTTACGTTCTTAACAAGCTCCCTGGTGGTGCTGTTGCTTGTCCAGAGACCATACTTTGAGAAGCCTAGGTCAAACCAGTACTAGGGATCAAAAATCTAGAGATCTAGGCCGGGCGCTGTGGCTCACGCCTGTAATCCTAGCTCTTGGGAGGCCGAGGCGGGCGGATTGCTCAAGGTCAGGAGTTCAAAACCAGCCTGAGCAAGAGCGAGACCCCGTCTCTACTATAAATAGAAAGAAATTAATTGGCCAACTGATATATATATAAAAAAATTAGCCGGGCATGGTGGCGCATGCCTGTAGTCCCAGCTACTCGGGAGGCTGAGGCAGGAGGATCGCTTGAGCCCAGGAGTTTGAGGTTGCTGTGAGCTAGGCTGACGCCACGGCACTCACTCTAGCCTGGAAAACAAAGCGAGACTCTGTCTCAAAAAAAAAAAAAAAAAAAAAAAATCTAGAGATCTGAAGGACTTCAGCATTGAGGAAAAATAAATAAATAAATAAATATAAAAAATCTGGAGATCAACGAAGGGAGTTAAGACTGAGGATGAATATTTAAGAGTCATTGCTAAGTAAGACTGGATAAAATTTTCTCAATAGGATTTCAGAATAAGAATGGACAAGCACGCTATCATAAAATGATATTGTGTAAAAGATGAACCAGCAAAAATGACCAAGAAAGGGTACAGATAAAAGTATTGGCAAATGAAGAAAATAAAGTTTTAATAAAAAGGAGAATAGAAGAGATACACATTACAGAGAAACTACATACAATGAGAGTTGAGGAAAGAGCACCAGATTTTGCAAATGAGTAGTCACAAGAGAACTATTTCAGAAAGGTTTCAGGAAAGTGGCTTTATCAGAGTACACTGAGAGTAGATGGTTAGGAAGATGAACCTGTGAATACAAACTAGTCAAAAAGTTTTCTAGTAAGAAGGATGGTAGGATGAATAAAAGGTAAGTTTAACAACAGATTTAAAAAGTGTTATTTCACAAGCAGTACTTGGCTTTCAGAAAGCAGGAGCATTTTCAGGGATCAGGGCAATCGCTTGGTTGGGGATAAAGGTAGCAAAAAAGTCAAGGGTATGACAGCTCAAGGTAAAAATCATTAACCTAATTTTATAGTCCAGAATGGATGTTGCAAGCAAAGCAGGAAGAGGATGTTCAGGAAAGTAGAGAAGCATCAAAGTTTCAATGAGCCAGAACAACAGGTTCAATAGGAGCAAAGAAATGGGAAAGCTGGAAGACATGGCTATGGTCTGAGAGTTGAGTTTCAAAGTTCAAGGTTTCTACCTATAGAATAGTTTCAGGTGATAATAACATCCAAAGTATTGCTAAAGTAAAGGTCTTTGGAGGCAACTTGTAGGTTTGTACAGATAGTGGCAGGAAGGCAAAGGTGAATGGAGTGAGTTTTGAAAAGGAAAAATACTGTAGGAAAATTAAAATCTTTTGCAATCTGGAATCAGGAAGCCAGTAAAGTGATGAACTTAGTCCCAAAAAACAGAATGTCAGAGAATAAAAAATAAAAAACAGGTACATAAGGAGATTTGCTCGTATGCATGGAGTCCTAAAACTGAAAAATAAATTCCAGATTGTCTCCCAACTCAGAGCTATTTTTAAAAAATTATAATGCTTTATCTTTTTAAAGGAATGTGTTTGTTGATCGTGAAAATCAAACTCCTGCAAAACACATCGACTTCTGGATACTGGGTAAAGGAAGCACAAAAGGGGATCAAAGACAGAACATTTTGGAAAAAGTAATTCACTCCACTAAATAAGTCACTCTCAAGTGGTTCTTTTTCCAAATCATAAAAAAAGATTTAATAAATTCTATTTAAAGACAAATTTGATATATATGGTCATTAAGATTTGACAATTTAGATTTTGGTTTTGGCCAATTCCAAAGTTGTAAGTCACTACTATTACATAAAAAAATCAAGTAAACAGAATCAAGACAAAGGACAATGGATTTTATTTTGAAAATTCATAAATTCTGTTTGTAATTTTAACAGATTCCACCGTTTCAATTCCACAAATAGGAGAGTTAAGTAAATAAGACATTGAATGTTGCAGTGGATGAGTTGCTTCTAGCCAGATGGTACAGTCAAAAGACTGTTTATTAGTAAGAAAGTAAACAGGGTTAAAGCCAGTTGGGTAGTCAAATGAGTATTAAAAAATGAGAGAAATATGAATAAAACAAAATTAATAAAGATAAAGAAAAAAGACTAGGAAACAGAAGTTGATAGTAACATAATGAAAAACAACAACAAAAGATCAGGTAGAGATTTAAAAAGTAATTTCCTATTTATTCACATTCCTCCTCCCTATAAAGCTAACAAGTAGATCTTTTTCATTTTTAATTTTACTTTTAAAAGTATCATATAATAATAAACCTGACCTTTATTTTTCTTTTGGAGTATAGCTCCAAATTTTCAACATGTATACATCTGTGTTACTGCTATGTAACAAACAGCAATATGTGTTACACATATGATGGATTTTTATCACTGCTGTGGTGAACAGTTTTATCACCCCCAGAACTTCCTCCTTGAAGTTTTCTTTTTAATTTAGAGATAGGGTCTCACTCTGTTGTCCAGCCTGGAGTGCAGTGGCGCAATCATAGTTCCTGTAGCCTTGAACTTTTCTGGGCTCCAGCGCTCTTCTCACCTCAGCCTCCTGAGTAGCTGGGATTACAGCCACTGCGCCTGGCTCCCTTAAAAAGTTCTGGCAACTACTGATCTGTTCTATGAGGCAATCTAATTTTATACTAATTCTTATTAATAAGAATTAAGTTTACAGGATAAGACAGCCTAATAAAGTGACTGTCTAAAACATTTAAAAGAAAAATATCAAGTAGGAGTATGTAAAATATATCTATGACTTTAATTTTCTTTAGGATTATTTTTTATTTTGGAAAATAAACTCTCTGGTTTTTTTAAATACGAAGAAAATTTTATTTGGCAATTTCACTCATTTTTCCAGTGTTGGGAAAGTTTTTAAATTAATCAATAAGATGTATGACTTTAATTTTTAATTATAGCTTTAAGAGTTCAAACACAAAACACAAAAGAAAATTAATTCAACTGCATCTAAAACTGTTATCTTGTTAAATGCACTTTAATGAACACTTTAAGATTCACAGTTATTTCAAAATATACCTCCCACAAAGAATCTATTTCAAGATAGACATAAAAAATTTTTTCTAAAGTAGTAGGCTCAGATTTTCATGCAATGGAATACTAGTTAGCAACAAAAAAGAACAAATTACCAATGTACTTAACAAAATGGATGAATGAATCTCAAAAACATTATGCTAAGTGAAAGAAGCCAGATACAAATTTAATCTAAACAGATAGAAATCAGATCAGTGGCTGTCTGGCCTGGGTGCTGACTACAAAGAGTCAGGAGGTAACTTTCTGAGGTGATGGAACTGTTCTGTATCTCAACTATGGCAATTGTTTCATGGATCTACACAACTGTCAAAATCCATCACATTGTTCACTTAAATGTACTTATTTTATGTGAATTATACTCTAGTAAAGTTGATTTTTGAAAGTTACAAGCTCAGAAGCTAATTCTCTTTTAGTCTAAATTAATGTAGATTTACAGTATTAAATTTAATTTGTTCAAGAACTAATTGATACTGGTAACAGTCATTAAATATTTGACATATGGTATTAAGAGTGTGGTTAAAAAAAATCTGTGAAATAGATAAGCCATACACTTAAAAGATCTTTTGACTGCAAAATTTTTTAATTCTCTTCATAAGCTCAAGAGTACTTTTCATGATTTGTTGTTTATATTTGTTACAAATTTTGAGCAAAAGCTAAATAGTGTCAAGATCTTCTTAATGTTTATAAAAGTATCATAAATTACCCACATGATAATCTTTTAAAGAGTGCAGCCATCTGGTCTGGTTTGTCAAAGCTGGTCCTCATTTGTGTTAGCACATCAACATTCTCCACCACAAGTTTCTAAATAGAAAAAGAAAGATCTTAGGTCAGGCACAGACCTCCTTGTGTTAATGAGATAAGAGCATGCTAGGAAATTACAATCTGGCAAGTAGGAAACACAATTCATGAAATCCAGATGCTCTATGCTATATACTTTTGTTCTTGTTTCAATAAAAGAATCTTAAAATTATTTTTATATGATTAGTGTTCTTCATTTTGAAAATTCAAGAAGGAAGACATACAGGAAAAAGCAACAAAGATAAATAGTAGGATAAAGGATCACCTCATGCTTAGACACAGAACAGCATCAATAATAAAAAGTAGACACTAAAATGGATTTAGGGAGCAAAAACTTCCAACCAAAACAGGAATTTGCTAAAGTTAAAGCTGGCCACTCCTGTTTCAGTCTTCCACAAAAAAAGAAAAAAAAAAAAAAAAAAAAAAAGCTGGCCAGGCTGGGCACGGAGGCTCACGACCGTAATCCTAGCTCTCTGGGCCAATTGTCTCTCTGGGCTAATTCAAAACTCTCTCAACCTAAGACTTGATTCAATACACAAACTATATGCCCAACCCTAATAAGTGCTCGCACACTTTGAACATACTATTGTGCGTTAGTGAATCAAAGACACCACTGAATTTAAAATACACCTTATTTTATGTGCCCCTAAAGAAAAAAAAACTCTACTATAAGACACATACAATTTCAGAAATATTAATATAGGATAAATGGGTCTTAGGAGCTATAAATTATGGTATTATTTATTGGAGGTAACATTCCAATTTTACAATTGAGGAAACAATGGTTCAGAGAAGTTGGATAACTTGCTCAAAGTTACAAAGATATTAAATAGTGGAATTTGAATTCACATATGTCTGCATTAAAACTCTTTGTTCTTAATCCTTAAAGAAATGGTTCCCAATCTTTAGTGCACATTGGAATGCTCTGGAGGACTTTTCAAAACACACATTGCTCCAGAGTTACTGATTTAGAAGATATGAGACAGAGCCAAAAAAAATTGCATTTCTGAGAAGCTCCAAGGTAATGCTGCTGCTGCTGGTATGGGAATCATACTCTGCGAACCACTACTCTCAAGATTTGTTGGTTTACTATTCTTTTTTTTTTTTTGAGTCAGAGTCTCACTCTCTTGCCTGGGCTAGAGTGCCATGGCATCAGCCTAGCTCACCTCAAACTCCTGGGCTCAAGCGATCCTCCTGCTTCAGCCTCTCAAGTAGCTGGGACTACAGGAATGCACCACCATGCTCGGCTAATTTTTTCTATATGTTTTTAGTTGTCCAGCTAATTTCTTTCTATTTTTTTTTAGCAGAGACAGGGTCTCGCTCTTGCTCAGGCTGGTCTTGAACTTCTGAGCTCAAATGATCTGCCCGCCTTGGCCTCCCACAGTGCTAGGACTGCAGACATGCCACAGTACCTGGCTGGCTTACTACTCTTAAAAAGAAAAAAAAAGTTAATGATGTCTTTTCTTGAAAGTTTCGTTTATATGTTTAATTTTTTTTTCATTTCTCCCTCGACTGCATCCTTACAAGGCTCTGACTCTCTATATTTAAAACCATTGATTAATCTTGCTGACAAACAAAATGAAAGCTGGCAGTAGTAACTGGAATTTTAACAAATTGACACAAATCACACAAAGCAAATTAGGAGTATTTAAAACTGTTTTTAATCTACTTGGTATTTTGTTAAAAAGAACGTGTTAAAATTCTTGGCATAGTTCATATTTAAATTTCCTACTGCATTTAGAAAAAAGTCCTCTAGGACCCCATGAAGAACTAGAAGAACTGATCTGTAAAATGCCAAAACAATTCCTTTGGCAGGACTGGAAGGGGAAATTGACTCAATGGGCACAACTCCAAATGAAACACCCACCCAGGAATTTTAGTAGGAAAGAAGCCTGGTTGTTTTCTTCTCCAGAAAGGAATACATACATTTCACCACAAGTACACATGCACCATGCTAAGTCTAACACAAGATGTATTCACAACCATCTATAAAGAAGCTCTGCTTTTTCTAATTGGCACACAAATTTACTCTTTGAAACAAAAAGGTCCTCAGCTAAACAGTAACTAATTAAGAACACCTTTAAAATAAAAAGAAAAAGATATAGCCACATGATATTTAGTTTGTCACTTTAGATTAACTATTTAGAAAACAAAAATAAAAGCAGTTATAAAATGATCTTTAAAAATATCACAACTCCCCCCCCCCAAACACTGTATACATTCATTTCAAAAAGACTAAGATGCTACTGGAACCATCACAATGCTCTGCTGGGAGGGTAGGAGCTACAATCTTTTCAGAGGGATATTTGGCAATATCAAAAAAAAGTAAATATTCATATTTTTAAATCCACTTTTAGAAATTTTTCCTATAAAACTGCTCAAACAAGTATGCAAACTATGTGGAAGTAGTGGTTAAATGTAGAGAATTTTATACATGTGTCTAAAACTGCTCCTTTCAGAAACCCACTACAGTGAGAGGAAAAGTATAAAAAAATGCATAAACCTACAAAAATAAAGGAAACAACAGAAGAAACAAGACCAAATGAGAGATGTCAACAAATTTCTGGAAGATGGAAAATGGAGCAAAGAATAAACAGAGGTGAAAAATTTGATATGAGAGTTCCTGTAGAGAAGACACTGCGTAGAAGCAAAAGTTAATACATGCCTCAAAAGGAAGGAAGGGATCAGAAATTGAAGACAGTGGCACACAAAGGCTTGAGGCTGAAAACAAAAGGATTACTAGGTCTTTATGCGGAGTTCTTAGTTACAATCTAACTTCTTGCCACCTTAGGAAGTTATGCTGACAAGAGGGCTCTAAATTCAGGTTCAGAGAAAGTGGCAACAGAGAATGACATAAGAATCGTGCCAGCTGGCTACATGACCACCCTCTACTGATCTCCAATAGACTTGCACTCTCCAGCTGAAGGTCACTGTGTTTGAGAAATTACTTGCAGAAATCATTTGAAGTCTAGGATGAAGACATCTTTCTTCAGAGAGGATCTGTGTTAGCTTCTGCCAAGTACCTTGGGGCACTACTTACCTAGGACTACCTTAACCCAGGCTCAAGATCTGAGATTCTTTGGACTAACCAAGCAACACAAATAAGGCTGTAAATCCTGGGGAGGGGTGAATTATTTTCAGTTCACCCTTACTCTGAAGGTATAACCCTTTGGGGTGTCTATGTAAAGAGAGTTGGGGAAGAATTAAGCAGACTTCCTACTCCCTACTTTGGGCAGGCTCTGGGTTTTGACTACCGACCCCCTTGCCCTGCAAGACCACCAGAACTACAACTCAATTTTACAAATATGTTACTTCTGAATCAGTAAATGTCCTTAGGTCAAAAGTGGTTTCCAATGCTAGGCTCATGTCTCTGAGTTCTCAGATTCTCCTTGACATTGGCCTAGATATAACTCACTATTTTTTTTTAGCCCTTCTTTAAAAGATTCTTTTTAAAATATATCTCTCCAGCTTTTTAAGTTGTCCTTCGGAGAAAAGGCAGTCTGAATTACCTAGCCTACCAATACTGGAAAGAAAAACCTGTAGGTTCTTTCGTTTCTATAACTTCAAAAATTGTTACCCTACAGAAGGTAATTTTGTTGGGCACTAAAAAATATAAAACAATTACAATCATCACTGACAGAATGAGTACTTTTAGAGATTTAACTGAATGAGATAGACTAGTATACAACACACTGAACATGTCTGTATGAAAATCACTGACTATGATCTACAGGATTTCTTTTGTAATAAAATACAAGAATACATATGGAAGTATGACTCAGTACACAAAGACTGAGAAAACAGTCATGAACAACATCTTCTGCAGTTCTTAACAACATGCAAGCAGTTGAATCCAAAGCAATCTGGATTACATCTTGAGATTGTTAAGAGGGACCTCAAACAAAATCATTGTAAAGCATTGTGCAATTCCAGAAAACTGAATCCTTAGGACTTTGTTTTGAAGAAACCTAAATGATGAAAGCACAATACTAGAAATGTAAAGATTTCATATGAAGCCTTTTGAAAAATATACTATTTGAACAAATCAGGATTTAGTATTTGAAGAGCACAAAAGTAAAAATAGAAATACTAAAACATAATCATGATTTTAAAAAATTCTTTCCACAACTAACATTAAATCATTAATAAAATATGCAAGTTATTATGAAGGTAAAATGAAAAATCAAGTCAAGTAAGGAAGATCACATAAGAGATTACTTAAAGGCTAAAATTAAAAGTTTCAGAGAAATGATGTTTTAAGTATCCAAAATCATCTTGGTTTTAGAGCATATTATATTTAATGAAAAATCCAGGTCAATTCACACCCAGGTACCTCAAAGGCAATGAATCTAAGCTCTTACACAAAAAGTTTATTGTATCTAGGTTTTTGACTCGGGTTCAATATCAAATATTTGAAAAAGAATTCATGCAAGAAACAACACTCTTGAGTCAGTGAATTCAATAGCATTCAAAAAGTCAACATTATTTATACTATTTTCTATATCAACTTTAAATCAAATTTTAATATCTAACAAAGAGAGAATACACTCCACAATATAAGAGAGAAATGTTAAAATGTAAGTTTCTTCCATTTCTTTTCAAGAATAAGAATGTATTTGATAACATTAATACTTAGGGACAAGGCTGTAATAGTAAGTTTGTAAAAGAACTGCTAACACTCTAAGATAAAATCTGTACTTAAGACCCTGAAATAATGAATAAGACAAACTTTGCTAAAAATAACTTATAAAACATACACTTAGATCTAAATATAATTGTACAAATTATAATATGTAGAAAGCCACGGTTTACGGTTAGCATATGTGAAAGAAAAAAAAAGAAAATTTATCTAATTGCAAATTGATATGAAAACAGTATGGCATAGCTACTGAAAGTTTTAGACCTATCTTAAACTGTGTTGGTAAGTACAGTATCCAGAATAAATATGTGTACCCTCACTAGTTGAGACCTCTATCTGAAACTTCTCAGTTTAGGTATTATTCTCTAAGAATGACACCAAAAAGATAGAGTTTGCACAGAGGAAATGTCATAACAATGGCAAAGTGAATGAATATGAATATATTTTATACAAGGAAGAAAAATAATACATGACAGTAGTCTTTAATACGTGAAAGGTGATTTTGTCAAAGGCAGTTGCTGCTTCTTGACATAAGAATGAGGATTAATCAAAACATATTCTTAGATATTGACTCAACATAAACTAGAGATATGTAGTAATTGATGAGGCTGCCTCATTTTCATAAAAGACTAGATGATACACCTAGAAAAATATAGCCTGTATCCTTCCTGCATCAGATGAAAGTGGGTTAGATAACTGCTGAGATCCCTCTCAGTTCTATAGGCAGTGTAGCACGGTACTAGCATAAGCTCTGGAATTAGACAGACTACATGGGTTCAAATTTTGGTTTCACCCTCTATTAACCATGTGAGCCTGGACAAGTTATTTAATCTTTCTTGACTTTATTTTTCTAATTTGTAAAACAGGGAAAACACCTGTTTTAAGGATTTAAAAGAGTATTTATAAAGAGGTTAGAGAAAGCCTGGAAAAAAGAGTCAAGAAAATTAGTTATTTTTATTTTTATATCCAACAAAAATTTACTAAGTGCTTACTATGTGTTGGCAAGCTATTACAATATCTTAGTGAAGAGTATCTCAGAAGATACAACAGCAAGGCCAGCCAGGCTGCAGAAATAAAGGAGGTAAGGAAAAGAGGAAGGCCAGATCCTTGTAGTACTATTAAGGACATGTTTGAATCATAGAAATGAATTCAGAGAGATCCAAATTAGACTATTCTTTTAATCACTGCACCATGATACTCAATCCATCAAATTAAATAGCAAAGAAGCACTAAAAATACTGAAAATTCTAGAAGTGCCTATTTATTCAGTCTGAAATAAAAAATAGTTGGCAAAAGTGAAATTGCTGAGCCATAATTCCTTTATTATCTCGTACTGAAAAGAATATAAATAAATTGAAGATGAGAAATCTGTTACCTGAGAATAGGACAGAAAAAGGATCATGTATTTACAGAAGAATGAGTCCAATAAGTAAGAATAATATTGCTTGTAAAGAACCAAAACTAGCATTTCAATGTTTGTGTATTTAAAACCATACAAATTATACAATTTATGTATTTAAAAATACATATTATAAAGTATCTAAGTTGATTTTTATCTAACTACAGACTATTCTAAAAAAATAAAAATGAGAGGATAATGATATGATAAATACCAAAATAACATTTATTTAGTGCTTATTGTATATCAGATACTATGCTGAGTACCTAAAAGTGTGATATGAACTATCTCATATAATTCTCTCAAAGTAAAAGCTTAGTGAGTTTAAACATTTGCTCAAAAGCAAAGCTTATAAGCAACAGTACTGAAGCTCAGGAGAGCTTAACTTGAAAGCCTGAGTTCTTTTTTTTTTTTTTTTTGAGACAGAGTCTCGCTTTGTTGTCCAGGCTAGAGTGAGTGCCGTGGCGTCAGCCTAGCTCACAGCAACCTCAAACTCCTGGGCTTGAGTGATCCTTCTGTCTCAGCCTCCCGAGTAGCTGGGACTACAGGCATGCGCCACCATGCCCGGCTAATTTTTTATATATATATCAGTTGGCCAATTAATTTCTTTCTATTTATAGTAGAGACGGGGTCTCGCTCTTGCTCAGGCTGGTTTTGAACTCCTGACCTTGAGCAATCCGCCCGCCTCGGCCTCCCAAGAGCTAGGATTACAGGCGTGAGCCACAGCGCCCGGCCGAAAGCCTGAGTTCTTAATCACTGGGTAATACTACCTTTCTTTTTTTAATGTTTAAATATACTAAGCTTTTAGTAAAACTGAGTCTTGCTATTTTATTCAGCAAAATATTACTATTAAATATTATTTAATATTTAAATTATTAAGCAAAATATTATTAAGATTATAGGAATTAACTTATTCTTTAATTTTCAGTAAATCAGATTACCACATTTAGAACTCTAAGTGCTAAATTTCAAATGCCAGCTACTTATCAGTACCATAAACCAGGGGTCCTCAAACTTTTTAAACAGGGGGCCAGTTCACTGCTCTTCAGACCGTTGGAAGGCCGGACTATAGCTAAAAAAAAAACTATGAACAAATTCCTATGCACACTGCACATATCTTATTTTGAAGTAAAAAAACAAACGGGCAAAAACACCTGCATGTGGCCCACAGGCTGTAGTTTGAGGACGCCTGTCATAAACTATTTTCTTCAGAAATTAAAAATGCAAGGCATAGATAACCACCAAAAAACTTACATAAATAAAAAGGTATATTTCAAAACATGCCCTTTTTATTCTGTTTATAAGTTTAAAAGTTTTAGTGGCCCAAGCTCAGATTCTTTCAAAAACTACATAGTTATTTTATATATAGACTCATTCAATATAAATCCTCTTAACACTGAGATATTTCTAAAAAGCTTTAAAAAAAAGGTTATTTACAATGTTATTGCAGTTCCTTTACCTTTTTACTGAAACATTAAGCATTCTAGAGACATGTTTCATCCAGCTTAAAGGGCATAAGATAATTTAAAAGATTGCTTAATAATAAGAAAAAACAATAAGCCTAATGTTTCCATCATAATCTGTGGAAATCAACACATTCAAACTACAAATCTGAACACATTTTTTACTTTGGCTGGAATTTTCAACCTGATATTTCAAAGAAAAACATCAAAATACAATAGAATGAAAGCTTGACCAAAAGCTCAAAAATCTGAGTTTCAGTCCTCTAGGACAAGTCAATACACCTCTTTAGGCTTTCTATTTTCTCACCTGTAAAACAGAAATAAACTAAGATGCCATCAAAAGGCCCTGCTAGCTCTTTAATTTCATTTATATATTAGAACTTTCATGTCAGTTTAAAACAATTAACACTGAGGCTTGTTTTTCACAATCTTGAAATCTTTTCCAGAAATTAATGTTTAAAAGCTAAGATTGATAAAGACTGTATTACCTTAAGTTCAGCAACTTGTGATGAAATATGCCACATAAGGCTTTCACTTAGGAATTTCATACCATACGGGCCTAGCAGTTCTGATAATGACCTCATTTCTGAAAGAAAATGTAATTAATTTCATACGTTTGACATAGCAAATACTTTAAGAAAGTTGACATTAACACATATCATTATAAAAACAAATTATTAACACAAAATCCTGAGAAAAGCCTACGGAATAAAAAAAAAAAATAAAATGCAGAAGTACTTCTACGATACAATATGCAATTATGCATATAAATGAGCTAAAATTGTCACAACAGAATGAAAAGCCAAAAGAATCAAGACATCATCAAAAAAATCAAATTTTCTTTATTCTCTAAACCATGTTATAGTACTATTCACCTGATATGTCAGAATATTCCTCTGCATTGAATGTTAATTCATTTTCTGTAGGTAAGTTCACAAATGCTTTCATAGCAGGAAAGTAAGCTATATGGCCATTGCTAACTTGTCTTAACAAAGTTTCCAGATACCTGAGAAGAAAAGAAAATTTATAACCAGGAAAAATTATTTAATTCAAAATTTATTATGGTATATATTACTGCATATAATTTTAAGTTGACTGATAATATGAATGAGCATGTATCCATAAAAAATTAGTTCCCCTAAGTAATTTATTACAAAGAAACTTTCTGGTTCCCAAATTTCTAAATGTATTCCTTACCAATTTGTGTATAGACTTGTAATAGTTGGCTCTCCATGACTATCTAAATGTTGTGTTTGTTGAAGAAGAACATTATTAAATACTCTTGTAATATCAATCTGCACATAGTTTTCTATTGACTGGAGTACGGTCATGTATGCTCTTACACTTGTAAGAAGCTCTGATGGTTTTGCAATTTCCTGTGTGGCTTGATTATACATAGTCATCCCAACAATTGACCTGTGGGGTAGAGGGAGGAGAGTAAGAAAAGAACTCTAACTTTTCCATTTATATAAAAAAACCATGCAATCTACTGATAGCTAATATTAAGTAAGCAATGACATTAACTTTAAAAAATAACTTGTTACAAAGCCACAAAATTACTATTGTCATTATCTTCCCAAGAAACAACCTAAAAAAAGAATGAATATCTAAAACCTACAATGAAACAAAAATACAAATGATTAAAAACATTCTAAAAACATCAGTAACAAAAATGATTAAAGCATAAAGAGAGTTTTAAAAATCACGTTAACATGCTGTTTGTAGCAAAGACAATGGACTATTTAGTCCACAGTTTGAATTCATTTGGCACTGTTATGTGTCAGGAGTTTTTTAGGCTTTATATAAATTGCCTACAATACTCATGCTTAATTGCCCTACAAGGTCGTTATTATCACCATCATTTGACAGATGAAAAAAAACTAAGGCTCAGGACTCAAGCAGATTGATATGGTCACTTTGTTTAAAAGTGGTGTATCTAGGCTTTGACCTAGTCTGCCTGAATTAATGCTGCCTCTCCACAAATTGCATGACAGTTAAACAAAAAAAGGCAACAAACAACTTTATTCACAGCACATAATTAAAATATAGTCCTGATTATATTTCAACAAAACACAAATTTTTAAAATAGTTCCCTAAATACTTTTCCCACATGGGCTACTCCTATTTTACTTTCTTTTTTTTTTCCTTTTTTCTTTTTTTTTGAGACAGAGTCTCGCTTTGTTGCCCAGGCTAGAGTGAGTGCCGTGGCGTCAGCCTAGCTCACAGCAACCTCAAACTCCTGGCTCAAGCAATCCTCCTGCCTCAGCCTCCCGAGTAGCTGGGACTACAGGCATTCGCCACCATGCCCGGCTAATTTTTTGTATATATTAGTTGGCCAATTAATTTCTTTCTATTTATAGTAGAGACGGGGTCTCGCTCTTGCTCAGGCTGGTTTCGAACTCCTGACCTTGAGCAATCCGCCCGCCTCGGCCTCCCAGAGAGCTAGGATTACAGGCGTGAGCCACCGCGCCCGGCCTATTTTACTTTCTTTAAAATTCCCTGAGCATTAGATCTATAAAGCCCTTAGACTTGTATCTGTTAGAATGGATCCTTAAAGACAACAGACAAATCTGATTACTAGAAACAGGCCCATAAGTACCAACTCAAGATGAAAATTGCTATCCTTGTGTGTAGCCCCTAAGACTGTGCTCAAGTGATCAGCAAAAGTAAACCCACTAATACAAGTTATTTGTCCTTGCACAAAAATCTTTCCCAGGTAAACAAGTAGTTCCCCTTGCCTTGATCCTGATCACTAAGTAGATGTTTGGTAAAAAAGAACATTTGCTTCTCCACAGATTAAAAAACCAGACTGTTTACAGAAGGAAAACAAGGGAGCTATAAACTGAATCCTACCTTCTGTCAACCAGTCTCCTACCCCCACCCACTTGAAAGTGATAAATACCAAAAGACATAACGTCCCTTTAGTTTAAATCATAAGGCCAGGCCAGGCGCAGTGGCTCATGCCTGTAAACCTAGCACTTTGTAAGGCCGAGGGAGGAGGTTCACTTGAGGTCAGGAGTTTAAGACCAGTTTGAGCAATATAGTGAGACCCCGTCTCTACAAAAAATAGAAAAATTAGCCAGGTGTAGTGCCATGCACCTGCAGTCCTAGCTACGTGGGAGGCTGAAGCAAGAGGATCACTTGAGCCCAGGAGTTTGAGGTTACAGTGAGCTATGATGATGCCACTGCACTCTAGCCTAGGCAACAGAGCGAGACCCTATCTTAAAAAATAAATAAATAAATAAAAATTAAAACAAATAAAATAAATACTAGGGCATTCTGTGTTTTATTGTCAGGATGCCAGCCTTACTCAGGAGAGCAAAAGACAGTCTTTGTTCATCACCACTGTCTTTTCAAGTCAGCTGATAACTGAACATTCAATTTAGTGCCTATTCATATACTGTTCTATTTTATTCTCTAATTCTTATAGTCTTATCTCACCAACTGTACTTCTAAGCTTTATATTATTTCAATACTACTTATGATACATTAACATTTTCTTTAATAGTGTGTAACTTTAGAAAAAGGTTGAAGCAACATTTATAAATATCACTTCAAGAAGTACACAATTCTAATTAGAATTGAGACCTCAAGTATCTAAAATCCTACTAGCTTAATTAACAGCATACATTTGAATTCAGAAAAGATGTAAAAGATCATCACTTCGTTCTGAAGTTTTCAAATATTTGACTGTGACCTACTGCAAGACATGTATCTGCTATAACTCAGTAAACATACATATATACATAACTGACAAATTTCATGCACCAATGTTTTTTGTTGTTTTTTTTTTGAGACAGAGTCTCACTTTGTTGCCCAGGCTAGAGTGAGTGCAGTGGCATCAGCCTGGCTCACAGCAACCTCAATCTCCGGGGCTCAGCGATCCTACTGCCTCAGCCTCCCGAGTAGCTGGGACTACAGGCATGCGCCACCATGCCCGGCTAATTTTTTGTATATATATTTTTAGTTGGTCAATTAATTTATTTCTATTTTTGGTAGAGACGGGGTCTCGCTCAGGCTGGTTTTGAACTCCTGACCTTGAGCAATCCGCCCGCCTCGGCCTCCCAAAGTGCTAGGATTACAGGCGTGAGCCACCGCGCCCGGCCTGCATCAATGTTTATACTTACTGCGTACAATGCTCTGTTTTTCTATTTCTTATTTCCCTCCCCCTTCTTTCTTTCTTTCAATGTTGAATACAACCTAAAAAACTGATTTCATGACCCTACTGGGTTGCCACTTGCAAGCCGAAGTATACTGATTTGCTCTAATCTTCTCATTTTGCATGTAAGGAAACTAAGACTCATAGAGATTAACTGGCTTGCCCAATGTTAATGGTTAATAACAAGTATAGGAAAAGAATTTGGGCAATTTAAGTAATTCTCAGTTCTCTATTCTTTATATTTTCCAGTTCATTATTCTCAATATTATACCAGTTCTACTAATGCTTTTCCTTATAAAAGAAAACACTGCACAGATAAATAATTACTATAACAAACTCATTAACTGAATCAACAAACAAAAACAATTTATATTCTTTCTTACTTAGTAAAGCGGATTTCCAGATGAGAAGTCAGATATTCTCGTGGAGTAAAGGTATGTTCCCATACCACCATGTTTGGTACATAATTTATAGAGAAACATAACTCTGAAAGTGCAGTGTGCAATTTATCAAGGCTGGAAAAAAATTAATAAACAGTAAATAAAATATTCAACATTTCATCATAGGCAATACAAAATTAATTTTATAAATATATCAGGTTTTATTTAGAGATAATAATTGCAGAATTTGATTATTTTTATCTCCTAAACTAAGTTCAAAATCTTTAAGGATATAAGTAACATTTGAGAATAATTTCCTAAAGGATACTATCACTCATTTCTACATTTAGATAGTAATGACTGTACTGACTTAACATACAATAGGAAGAGCTTATTGTACACTCATAATCTCCAGTTCCTGATATACTTTCTGTTACAGGAGAAGGAAAATTGTCTGAAAAGGGCAATTACTTGATCAACTTAGAAAGAAAGAAAGTAGAAAATTTACTTTAAACAAAAAATATTCATCCAATTATTGCCCATCTACACCTCCCCTCCAAACAAGTAAACAAGCAAAGAGCCCTAAATGCTACCTGTTCTGATATTTCTGTTTTAAAATAATAATATCAGGTATGTTCTACTATATCACCAAACATGCTAAAACAAAGTCTCAGATATCTGACTGTAAATAAACTGAAAATTATAGATTTTCAAAAAAATATTTAGATATATTCTTGGCCCTCAGTATTCGGTATATAAGGATAAATATCATCTACTACATATATTTTCTTCTAAAAGCCTAAATCTGTATTTTGGGCTCAAATAAACACTACCAAGCTAATCAAGTTCACAAAATTTTTTTTAAATGGTTGAGAAATGAAGAATACAGAATTACTAGTATTTCCTAGTATTGTGATACCATAAGAAAAATGAAAAAAATCTTTTACCCAGAACAAAAAGATACAAATAAAAGTAGTCGGCTTACTTGGTCACTACCAGCCTGTTTTTCCTCATGCTCTCAACGCCTGGTTTCTCTCTCTCAGGTTCCCCTTTCTTACCAGTCTGTTTTTTTGACTTCTTATTCACTGCTTGACTGATGGTTTTGGCACAATGCTTGGGAAGCAACTAAATTTAGAAAAGAATGAAACCTTAACATTATACCAATTACTCTGAAAGTACAGTAATTATTGAAGCAAACCTTGGCTGAATCCAGACTAGGTAGTAAATATCGTGCCGGTACTAAAGGACAGAGATATAAGTAAGAGCTTATTTGGGTAGTCCACACACCTTAGTGGACAACCAGAAACAGGTAAACCCTGTGTGAAGAAACACTTCATAGAGGAAATTATATGTAAGGCTCATTTAGATTATTTCTAAAAGATAAGTAAAAACATACTAGGGCAAACAAGAAATGAGAAAGAACATTTTACAGGAAGGATTAAATGGCCTATGAAAACAAAACTATGTAAAGACACAATATGTTCAGAGCCTATTGAGAACTACTAAGCAGTGGAGCATAAGGTACAAGGTAAAGTAGAGAGGTTTCAGCTATTAGAAAAGGCCTTGAATGTCAAGCTAGAGGCTAGATTTTAAACTGCAAGCAATCCTAAAGACAGTAACAATTTTTAGAAGCAGCCACAGTATGAGCAGATATTTCCTAAGGCTAACTCTGGCACTGACTTTTTCAGAAAACAATGAAATGAAGAAAATGATAACATGGATAACTAGATCATAGAACTGCTAGAAATAGTTCAGACAAGATAGGAAAAAGGGATAGGAAATAAGGCAAGTATAATAAAAATTTTAAAAAATGGCCAGATTTGAGAAAGACTTCTGAAAAAAACTCACAGTATTCAGTCACTTAGATGTGAGATAGAGGCAGGACTCAAAGATGACACAAAGATTTCTATCTAACACTGTTAATATCACTGATTACAAAAACAAGAGACAAGTGGGAAATAATTCATTTAGTTTGACAAGTAAACACAGCAAGCAAACAAGGAATGAGAAAGAACATTTACACAGGAGGAGTGCTGCACTGTACAATATGGTAACCACATGCCACATGTGGCTGTTGAGCACATGAAATGTGCCTTGTCTAAACCTTGTTGTAAGTGTAATATACACAAAAGATTTCAAATATTTAGTACAAAAAACCATAAAGTATTTCATTAGTAATATGATTACATGCTGAAATACTAACATTTTTGGATATAGAGAGTTAAACCAATAAATCTCTAAAATTAGCTTCACCTGTTTCTCTTTATTTTTTTTTTAGTGTGGCTACTAGAAAATTTTAAATTATATATGTGGCTTGCATAATATTTCTCTTGGACAGTGCTGGGCCAGAGAAAGTATATGATTTAGTCATTATACATAGTATAATCATTATTTTAAATCATAGTATAATGATTTAGTCATTATACATAGATAGTAACGAAAGCCATTGAGTGTGTTATATTTTGAAAAATGCATAAGAAATTATACTGCATTTGTGTTATGACAAGAGTTCCTTCTTAAACAAAAAGAAAATTTCTAAGGAAATTGGCAACTTCAATATTACAGAGAACAAAATGTTGAATCTCTGTAACTCCTGACATTAAACAGAGCTACCAGAGCACAAAACCAAAACCCATGAATAATATTTTCTACAAAATCAAGTTGGTGACAAAACACTACCAAGAACCACAAGACCTATGTGTCTGCTTGGAAAAGCAGAGGGGTAAGTATACAGAATCTAAAGACCTTGAGAAAAAGAATCCCAAGAGCCTATAGGTATTTACTCAAAAGCATAGAGGACTCATTTGCAGATGAATGCAAGACTCCGATAGTAAAGTTTCATGGGGCTGGAGCAGTTTAATCCCATTGTCAAAATGATCAGCTAGAGCCCTCTACCAGGTCAGTGCCCTATGCTGTGGAGCAAATGCTAGGAATGGAATCAAAATTGAGCAAGATAAAGACAACAGAGATGAAAGAAGAGAAAATAAAAGTAAATGTGAGAAAGGAAAAACAGTTAAGAAATCTGGAATAGCAAGCAGTCATATTTTTGTTAATACTAAATGGAAAGAACACACCAAAATCTGGCTCACTATCTGTTTTTGCAAAAGTTTTAATGAAACATAGTTGCCTATCTATAGCTGCTTTCCTGCTATAATGGCATAGTTGAGTAGTTGTGACAGAGACCATAAGGTACACAAAACATAAAATATTTACTTTCTAGCCCTTTACTAAAAAAGTACTAAAGAATAATCTTTAGACAATAATCTTTAGATAAAAATCACTAGAGATATCAATATATGAAGCATTTTGGAGCATCAAACACATACTTGCAGAGAATATATGCAAAGTTTTTAATAAACTTTTCTCAATATTTATATATTGGTGGTGGCAGTATTAGTATTATTATGAGATAATTTTGCATATAATGTTTAGAGTAAATCTGTGATGATGAAAAATTACAATTCTTCCATCTTCTGTGTCTTTGAAAACCAGATTCACAATGTAGAAGAAAGATGATATACACATATGTAAAACAGAAGAGAAACAGAATCTTGTAGTTCTGAATTTGAATTGTAGATATCAGAATGAACTCATGAATGACAGAGAATGAATGTGCCCTGATGAGGCCCAGATGAGACCAATATGCATCCCTAATGCCCATATCTGGATCTTGAAATACCATTTCCTACTGAAAGAAACTAGAAGGAATGGCCGATTCCAGGTCTGAGCAAAAATATGCACAAGATGAGGCTGGTATATTTTTGTCATATAAGATAGCAAGAAAGCTCTCAAGTGACAAGGGTTCCCACTGACCAAAGATGGGGCAATTTGAGCTTCATTATGAATAATAAGTATAATGGGTGAAAAATCACCAAACATGCTTAATTCTAGGAGTTAGTATATCATATTAATATGCTATATTAACATAAAATAATTTATTGGTTATCTAGAAAATAAAGGCAAAGATTCAAGCATTTATTTTTCCTTTCTTTTACACACTGTATCACTGGATAAATAAGTAGATTTAATCTTTTTAAAAAATCATTTAAATCTTTTAAAATAATGTGTGATAACTAATACACATAAAAAAACTGACAATATTTTGCAACAACCAATGAAATAATGGAATCAGGTACTACTATCAACAAAAATAAAACAACTAGACATTATGTGTCTCCTGATGAAAGAACACAAAATCTACAGTATTGCCAAAAAGTTTACATCTGTAAGAAATTATACCTGTTAATAAAATTTCATAGCAAGAGGTAATGAACTTTCTTATAATTTGAGAATTAAAAAACAGAAAGTAAAATAATAACTGGCTAACAGCTCATTTTTTTTGCCTTTATACACAAATTTCCTATCTGTAGGAAACATTTAAATTATTACCTGGTCACTAAGTGTACACTGCTCTGTGCAAATATCAGTGATGAGGTTTCGAGCTTGTTTGGCCATTTCATCTAGAAACATATTACATAAGGAAAGACTGCGATCTCCAATATGATGCCGCTGTTAAGGCAGAATAGTAATAATTATAAAAGTTACAAGATAGTACTTTGAATCAAAAACACTTTTAAAATAAACATGGACAATTAAGTTAAAGTCTTATTCTGCAATAAGAGGTGGGGGTGGGGGATGTTATAGACTTCTTATCTCATGTAACAACTAACCTACCACACTATATTTGCAAGAGATGACATAAAATAAGTACTTGGTGACTATAAAATTAACATACAATTGGGAAGAATCTTGAAAGATCAGTATTTTCCTTAACATGAAATACTATGTATTTAATTTTGAAATTCCACAGTCCTATATCCAGGACTTTTAAAATATGTAATTCTTACATATTAAACATACAATGTGAAAGAACAGATTTAGAGATTTGTAGCACTGTTTTCTAATCTTACCTCATTTTAAAATTTACATCTATTACATAAATTTGTTTATTTTTTTGAGAAAGGGTCTGCTCTGTCATGCAGGCTGGAGTACAGAAGCACAATCATATCTCACTGCAGCCTCAAATTCCTGGGCTCAAGCAATCCTCCTACCTCAGCCTCCCAAGTAGCTAGGACTACAGGCATGTACCATCATGCCTGGCTAAATTTTTTATGTTTTATAAAGACGAGGTCTCATTGTGTTACCTAGGCTGGTCTCAAACTACTGGCTTCAAGGGATCACCTACCTACGCCTTCCAAAGTGCTGGGAACACAAACATTGAGCCACTATGTGCAGCCTAATTTTTTTTTTAGAGTTGTGGGTCTGGCGGTCCTACGTTGCTCAGGCTGATCTTGAACTCCTGGCCTCAAGTGATCCTTCCTCCCAAGTAGCTGGGATTACGGGGGTGAGCCACCATGCCCAGCTCTAATTTATAAATCTTGTCACAACAACTACTTTGCAATATATAAACAAAAGAACTCAAATATTTAAATAAACTGGTTAGATTATCAATTCAGTAACAAATTCATAAGGTATTCAAATCTCTTGAATCAAACCCCATCCCTCCAAGGGAAGCAAAAACTGACCATGCATTCTTTGAACATGAGGGAAAGTCATTATATTTAATTTTTAGGATGTTACATAAGTATATGTAGACACACATTTACTCAAATCTACCCATCTGTACAGAATTCTTATATTTTTAGTTTTGGTGGGTTGTAACAGTTTGACGGGTTTTTCTTTTAATGGTAACTGGAATATTGAGTATACAATGCTATAAATCTTTACACTATATGTGTGTCATATATATGTAATATGTATTGTAAATCTGAACTATAAATGGCACAGCAATGAAAAATAGAGGATAGATTTCAGAAATGATACATAAAAATGATACATAAAATTTAAGGAAGACTTCACAGGTAATTTAATGGGAAGGGTGATAGTGAGGAAAGATTAATAGTAAATATGAGGTGTTAAGCTTGGGAGAAAAAAATCTATTAAGTCTAAAAAACCTATAAATCTATTAAAATTAGTGTTAATACCCTCATAGTTCATACGTATGAAGCCTAAAAGTACTCCCTAATAAACATCCTGCAAGCTTAACTTCTGTCTCAAAGTTGCCTTCAAATGGAATCCTGGCATACGATCTGCAACAGATACATTCCCTAGTGCTTAAAGATACTGATAATGTTACTTCTCTTTCCAAGTTTCTTCTCTACAAGTTTTGTAGTTCTAAGTAAAGGGACTAAACACAAAGTTAAGTACAAATAAATACATTATTTAATTTTAATATATATTCTTACCACACTTCCAAACTGATGTTTCTTCTTCAAAGATTAGAAGAAACTGGAGTACATTTTTGGTAGACACTTGATATCAACAAGACTACTAGCTAGTTCACTTACTCAGTAATTGGGGGGGGGGTGTGCACACCTGTCTCATAAATTATCAGCAAATCTGGATTTTGCTTAATATTATCTATTACATTAACAAGTCAGTAAAATCTCTTTTGACTTGTTTACTCAGTAATCCATAAATTCAATTTCTAAATCCTTTCAATGATAGTTTAGGAGGAAAATTAAGCATACTAAGTCAATTACTGCACATATCTTTACCATAAATATTAACTAACATCTGACCTACCATTTATTTTAATAAAGGTAATTCTAAACTTTATAATGTTTTTTAATGTATATGTAGGTCTATCCATCTATCTACAGGTATCTATTAAACCTATGTATCTATTCAAGTATTTTATTGTCCGAAGAGAGATATATTAGATGGGAAGCCAAATTAGGTAATTATGACTTTGTGAACATTCCGTTGGCTGTAAGTTTAATCTAGTTTACTATGTATACCATATAAATCACAGTACTACACTGAAATTACCTCTTCTGGACACAGTTCATGTGTGCAACTCATAAAATGAGTGCAAAGTAGCGGAAATGCAATTGAATATCTTGACTGAGAGGGTAACTCCAAACACTGTTGAAACATCTTCTCAAAAGCACGACTATAAAAACTATATAAAAAAAATCAGAATTGCAATTTTTAGAGTTAAAATAAAAATTTTCTTGATATAATATGTTATAGTTCATTTAATTTGATTCAAGTGAATGACAGTTACCAACTGGTAGCATTTACTCCTTTAACCACTTTGGTACAAGCGTCGACTCTAGTCGATAGCCACAGATGAACGCGCACAGCAACTTTAGCTGACAGCCATGATATAAAGGCGCACAGCCGAGGGTCGACTTTAGCAGACAGCCGTGATATGACTTTTCTAATTTTTCATTTATCAAAATAAAATTGTGAACATTTAAAAATAACGTAATAAAAACATGTATGTATATGTATATATTCTGATTTACATTACAAGTGAAGCTGCCTATAAAGTAAAACAAGCTTTCAGTGCTTTAAAGCTTTCTTCATCACACAAGAGCAAAACAGACTCGTTGTCAATGCACAGCACAAACTATTGTGCAGACTATGAGTGCCGGCTGTGGACAAGGTTTCTCGGCCAGTGAGCGCTGTACCAAGCTGGTTAAAGAAGAGAATAGTTATTTTGTCCCCTAAAGATCTTTTTCACACCAGAATATAAAAATACTATTTGTATAACATTAACAAATACTGAAAATAAAAACTTGAATAGAAATATAAACATACCTATGGCATATGAATATATGACATTCAAATGTTATATAATCAAATTGCATCAAAGCTAAGTCACTATCAATTGTAAAAAAATACTATTTTATGAACAACGAAGAAGGAAAAACATTGCCAATTCAATAATTGCATGCCATCAATTTTAAATTACATCCAGATTTAAGATATGTTAAATCTAAATGCAAAAGAATGTGAGTTGATAAAATACAGTACATCTCAGAGTAACACGACAAGTAGTAAACATGTATATTTTGGATGTGCCAAGCAAAATAGAGTGTGACTATGAGAAAATATGGGTAAAAATTTTAGTATGACTAATAATTACAAATTTCAAATATTACTCAGTGTTTCTAGTTCCAAGAAAGTGAAAAGGACTTTCTAGTTGTTGTAGCCTTCTTTTGCAATAGGAACCTTTAAGTAGCTAAAAAAATACCTAAACATTAAATTTTTCATTTTCTAAGGTAGACTTTGTGTCAAACAGTAGTACAGGGCTCAAAATAATCTCAATAATTCTTATAAGTTTTACATATCTCCTAAAAGTAAACCTAAAAGTGTATTTCTTAATGTGTTTCATGAGCTCCTTCAAGAGGCCTTCTCTGTCTGGTGATTTGGATTTCTTCTGCAACACTGCTAATTTAAGCTCTCTTAACAAACTGCCAAAATCAATGTAGATTAAATTATTTTCCAAAATAAAAACCATCACAAGCTTTTCATAATCACCTCTACCCAACCTCTACCCAATACATAGGAATTCTCACCATCCACTGAAATTAGTTCAGCATTTTAGAAACAGACATACTAGGTTATTCCAATCCACTTCCCTAAAGGAAAAATAAAAGGCCAAAAAGCAGGAAAGAGTGTTGATATCGTGTAGTATTGGAGTCAGAATACTTGAGTTTGAATCTTGGCCCCACTGTTCATTAATCTGATCACAACCAAGTTTACTTATTCATTCAAACATTTATGAAGCATCTACTACAGTACAAAAAGATAGCCATCCTTTAAGGACCACTTTTTCTAGGGAGGAAGAAAGGGGAAAAAGTAAACTACTAAGTTTAACAAAAGAGGCTATGATATTATAAAAAGGAGAGTGAAATAGAATGCAGGAAGTAGTTACCACATCATCATAATATTAATATTTAACACTATGGAAGTGAAGTTACTAGGTATTTCCAACACTTGCTTTATTTGACCCTGATCTACAACTTCTTCCCCTTAGTCTAATCATGCAAAGGAGGGCCTTAAGGTAACTTGAATGACTGTTCTTCACCTCCTCAAACAAAAAGAAACAAAATTCACATCAATACGAGTTACTGTTCGAGAGAACTAAAAACATACACAAAATCTCAACTTGATTAAACTTCTTTTTTGGCAAGTTTTCAAAGTTCACTAATCCCTTTATTCTTAAGAGTTTATTACTGAGCTATCTTAAGGACTATGCTAATATAAAAACAATTTTTGGATACCAAAAATTTCAAATCCAAATTTAAAGAAAATTTCAACATACCAAAATATGGAGAGATCTGATGTTTCCACCAACATTTCCACCAAGGAATCTACCATTTTTGTATGAAAAATTATTGTATTCATCATCTTTCCCAGTTCTCTATGATCTGCAAGGCCAAGTGAAGCTTTAGAGACACTAGTATATGCCTGTAGAAGTATAACAAAAAACAAAAATAGTTTAGGTAGAGATCCATGACTTTAAACTCGCCATTCTATAGGAAAAAAAAAGACCATTATTTAAAAATATTTAAATTGTATATTGTAACACTATCAGTAACATCTTTTAATTGTCTGTAGTGACCCTAACTTGAAATTCCTATCAATAATTTCTTTAATAAACTAAAATACTAATGTCCATAAAACAGAATCTAATATATGGATCATTCATCTTGAACCCCAAAGGAACTAAAGTTAAAATATCAAAAGTATAAAACAATTGTCATGTTAACCCTACCAAAAGTAATTTTCAACCTAATTCAGGACAGAAACACATAGAAAATAATCAGAAAAAAAGTAAGTATTGTACATGTGGACTCAGTGAGGGTTTAAATTATATGTAATCGATAAATGTAGGATAATAATTTGATGAATTCTAGAAAAGTACTGAAGATTGTAAAAATTAGTGTAGGCTGGCCAAAAAGGTGACAGACTTTAGCCAAACCCATCAAGACAGGTTGTAATGAAAAAAATTTCACAATTGGAATACCAAATCGCAAAGAGCAGAATCATGCCCATGGATAGTAAACATTTCAGAAAGGCATAGAGTAAGAACAGGAGGGGTGCCTACAGAATAAATATTGTTTGCTATGGCTAGAATTTCAGTGCAAAGAAGAGAACGAGAGGAATGAAAAGAGATTCAAGGCCAGGCGCGGTGGCTCACGCCTGTAATCCTAGCTCTTGGGAGGCCGAGGCGGGCAGATTGCTCAAGGTCAGGAGTTCAAAACCAGCCTGAGCAAGAGCAAGACCCCGTCTCTACTATAAATAGAAAGAAATTAATTGGCCAACTGATATATATATATATAAAATTAGCCGGGCATGGTGGCGCATGCCTGTAGTCCCAGCTACTCGGGAGGCTGAGGCAGAAGGATCGCTCGAGCCCAGGAGTTTGAGGTTGCTGTGAGCTAGGCTGACGCCCCGGCACTCACTCTAGCCTGGACAACAAAGCGAGACTCTGTCTCAAAAAAAAAAAAAAAAAAAAAAAAAAAAAAAAAAGAGATTCAAGCAGACCATGTACAACTTTGTATAGAATTTAAACTTTTTGGTAAACCACTGAGGGTTCTGTGGCATGGCCAGTTCTTATGTTAGAAAGATTGTTCTGTATAGAGCAATGGCCAGGGAGGCTTGGCTGGGAAGGAAACAGGAGGCAGAAATCTGTTAGGGAGCAGTGGCAGCAATAGGTTAGATAGGATTATGATGGTCTGGTCTAGAGTGTGGGTGGTTTAAAATAGTTTAATCTGGGAAATGACTAGATGTGGTGAGCAACAGAAATTATGCATGATGGTCGAGGTTCTGACTGTTGGGTGACACTTCTTCATGGATCTCATGCTCCCACACCTCTTGCTGGGTATGCCAAGAAGGCAAGGCCTAGACCATTCATTCCCTAGACGACTTCTTAGCGTTATGTTTATGGCTAACAAATTTGAGGGATTAAGTAATGTCTCCCTTGGAACAAAGAGCAAATATGCTTACTGCTGATGATAAAACAAAGAGTTACTCAAGCTCAGTGTTCTTTACCTGCAACACAAACACACGGCATACACAGAACTCATCTGGGCCCCTCTCTACCACCCCTGCAGGACTCAGGGACACAGGGAAAATGATGCATATATATTGATGCTCATGCTGCTTTCTATGCAATGAATACTTAAGTCTTTTGTCTCTAACTCAGTAGCCCCATGTCTTCAGCCAATATCTATGAAAACAGTAAGAGACTAAATTATTGCCTTTTAAGTGGGATAAAAATCAAAGCTCAAACCCTACAACATTAAGGGGCCATTAGGTAGATAATGTTACCATTTACTAAGACACCAGAGAGAAAGCAGAGTTTTGTATTGTGTTGTTTCTGTTTGCCAGGAAAGAGAAAAAATGAAGAATAATGATGGTAATATTCTGATGGCAAAATATACTTTGGACTGGACATTTATCAAAACTAAGGCTAATGAGTTTTACATACCATTAATCAACTTTAGAGTATAAAGAGAAATAGTAGTGGCTATGAATTTAATAAAGACTTCCATTAACTGACCTTCATTTAAAAAAAATCAGAATTTATGCTTCTCATTAGCTCACAGAACATTTTCCAGGACAAGCCATATGTTAGGACACAAAATAAGTCTCAACAAATTTAAAAAATTGACATCACATCAAGTACCCTATCTGATCAAAATGGAATAAAATTAGATATCAATAACAAGAAAAACTTAGGAAACTACACAAATATATGAAAATTAAATGCCGTGCTCCTGAATGACTAATGGGTTAATGAAGAAATTAAGAAGGAAATTTAAAAATTTTGTGAAACGAAAATAGAAATACAACATACCAAAACCTATGAGATACAGCAAAAGCAAAGCTAAGAGAGAAGTTTATAGCAACAAGCACCTACATCAAAAAAATAGAAAGATTTCAAATAAAAAACCTAGGGCCCAGTATGGAGGCTCATGCCTGTAATCCTAGCACTTTGGGAGGCCAAGGCAAGAAGATTGCTTGAGGCCAGGAGTTCGAGACCAGCCTGAGAAAGAGTAAGACCCTGTTTCTACAAAAAACCAGAAAAATCAGCAGAATGTAGTGGTATAAACCTGTTGTCTCAGCTACTTGGGAGGCTGAGGCAGGAGGATTGCTTGAGCCCAGTGAGCTATGATGATGCCACTGTACTCTAGTTGGGGCAAAAGAGCAAGATTCTGTCTCAGAAACAAACAAACAAGCAAAATCTAACATATTAAATAATAATAAAAGCTAAGTTATCCTTACCTGTAACCTAAACCAATCTAATCTCATTCCTCTGAAATCAAATACTTCCCCATCTTCAACTGTAATGGGAAAAAAAAATATTATAAAGTGAATTAATATTTTTATAAATCTATAATCATATTTTAAAATTTAAAAACTAAGACAAATCCATTTCTGGGTATATATCTAAAAGAATTAAAATGAAAGTCTGGAAGAGATATTTGTATATCCATGTTTACAGCAGTATTATTCACAATAGCCAAAGGTGGAAGCAACTTAAATGTCCATTGACAGATGCATGGATAAACAAAATGTCATATATAAATACAATGGAATATTATTCTGCCTTTAAGAGGAAGGAAATTCTGACACATGCTACTATGGCTGAAACAATTAGCCAGTCACAAACAGACAAAACTCACAGAAACATAAAGTAGAATGGTGGTTGCCAGGGGCTCGGAGGAGAGGGGAATAGGGTGGTGGTGTTCAGTGGCTAGAGTTTCAGTTTTGCCAGATGAAGACGTTTTGGAGATTCATTGTACAATACCGGTTGTACAATAATGTGAATATACTTACTACTAAACTATATACTCAAAAATGATTAAGTTGGTCAAGTTTATGCATACTATTTAAGAGCTAAGACAGTGAAATAATTCTCGTATCTCTCAGTTATGCTAAGAGAAGTGTAGACTTCTCTCCTAAGCTCTCTGATTCTCAGTGTGCTTACACCTCAATCTGAAGGAGTTAGAACTTGAGGCATCCTATGGATAGAAACTCTGGCACGCTGAAGTTCTACAAAATAACTCCATATTAACCAACTATCATCAGGCAAGATTATAGTGGCTTCATTATTTAAACGTGGTAGCTATAAAGATTGATTGTGAAAGTAAAACTCAATGGAAATCAACCTGGGGGGAGGGGCGGATGGTGGGATGGCCCAAAACCTACCTAATGGGTACAATGAACAATATCTAGGTGACTCTTATAACCATGACTTACTTGGGTATTATAAATAGGATTCATGTAACCAAAGTACCAAACAATTAGTACCTGTAATACTTTGAAATAACCTCCCCCAAAACACTGAACTAAAATAAACATCTATATATTTTATTGCTCAAAAATTTTCAAAGTTTCTGATACTTTTTATTAAAAGACTATAAAACTAAAACATCATATCAATATATTGGAATGGATTGTTCAAATAATGGAAAAGTGATCTACTGTATGACATCAATTTTTAAAATTGACAGCCCTGAGCTCAAATTCCTATTCTTAATAGCTGTTAGAGCTTGGCAAATTATCTTTCATAATTAAGAGGATAACTCTCAAATCCTGAGTTTCTAAATCTCTCAAATAAAAATAACAACAGTGTTGAAAACAGTGATATGGGCCAGGTGCAGTGGCTCACAGCTATAATCCTAGCACTTTGGGAGGCCAAGGCAGGAGGATCACTTGAGGATAGGAGTGCAAGACCAACAGCCTGAGTAACATAGCAAAACTATCTCTCTTAAAAAAAAAAAAAAAAAAAAAAATTAGCCAGGCATGGTGGCGCCAGCCTGCAGTCCTAGCTACTCAGGAGGCTAGGGAAAAAGGATCCCTTGAGCCCAAGAGTTCCAGGCTGCAGCTATGATGTGGCTGCTGTACTCTAGCCTAGGTGACAGAGTGAGACCCTGTCTCTAAAAAAGCAAACAAACAAAATCAGGTAGACTAAATGGGATAATATAAATAAAGGCCTGGCACTAACTAAACATTTTACAAATGGTATGGACTATTGTTATAGGTATGCTTAGGCCAAATACATCCTTTGTTAAAATATGCAGTTCTCTTTCTTGTTCCGTTTATTTTGTTACAAAATGTCTCCTTTTTTCCCCCGCTAAATATTAAGAAATATCAAACTATAATCTTATGATTTTTGTAAACAGCACCACAAACCCACTTTGGAAACTTTTGCTTCAAAGAGAACAAAGTTCAGGTAAAAGACAGTATGTCCAAAAATGAGATGTGACTCCATAAATATTAACCGTTAAATTCTCTCCTTAATCATGTTTGAAAACCTAATCAGAAGATAATATGCTTTTACTTAAAAGACTTACTACCTTGCTTCACACTTAGGGAAGTCATAGTGTTAACAAAAGAGGACATGATGATTGATTCATCTTCAGGGCAAACAGAAAGATTCTGAAAAAGAACAAAAAGTAATGTTAAAAATATTTAGTTGGGAAACTACTCATAGATCCATCAACTAGTGGATGGATAAACAAACAGGTACATCCATATTGTGGAATACAGTAACAAAGGAATGAAATTTTAATATACACCATAATATGAATGAATCTTAAAAACATTATGCTAAGTGAAAGAATTAAAAAATAAAAGATTATACAGTATATAATTCCATTTATATGAGAAAAATTTTTGAAGGCAAAACTATAGTGACAAAACATCAGATCAGTTGCATCAGGGGTCTATGAAAGAACCCACAATAAAGGTATACAAGCAAACTTTTAAAGATGTTAGAAATGTTCTTCATCTTGAATGCAGTGGTGGTTACGTGAATGTATTTTTAAGGCTGCCAAAATTTAAAATATACCCTCAAAATAGGTGATTTTTGTTGTATGTAAATCATGCCTCAAAAATATTTGGACCAAAAAACCTCCCTTTCAAACTAGCTTTTAAAAATGAATATTTAATAAACTGCATCTAAAACAAATGCTAAAAAGTAAATTTTTTAAAAAGTGGATACTTAGCTCACAAACAGCATAAATAAAATACATTTTCAAAATACTGAGATCTATAGAATGATATGACTATCACTGAACTGCATACTTCAAAATGGTTGCTATGGTAAATTTTGTTATATGTATTTTACCACAATAAAAAAATTAACACCAACTACAATGAACTATATAACTGGTTTATAATCTTAGTTCTAAATTTATATCCTAGCCAATGGTTAAAAACATTGTTAATGTACTTTGCAACAGAAGAGAGTAGTAAAATGTTCAGGGTTTGGAATTAAGACTTGAGTTTGAATACTGGCTTCACTTATGAACTGTGAGATACTAGCAAGTTACATAATATCTTTTTTCCTCAACAAGTAATAATAACTATACCTACCCTCACAGAATTGTTGTACAGATTTAATAAAATATATGTAGTATCAATAAATCTGGCAATTATTATCACTATTATTGCTACTGCTACCAGTACTATTACTATAATCCCAGAAGAAATGCTAATAATTAATTTTCTCAGTGTTAAACTCCACTGTATATAAAAATAGACTTCAAGTGACTTAAAAATTTTAATACTATATCAAAAATCTGTAAAATTAATTAATAAATGTCCAAATAGCCATAACATGTTTTAAAAATTACATAGAACCAGGAGTTCTGGTTTACTTTTTAAATTGTATGCTAGTATGAATAAGTAATAAACAGTAACAACAGCCTCTGTTTATCTGGTAAGTAATAACTATTCAAATAAAACTAGAGCAAAGGCCGGGCGCGGTGGCTCACGCCTGTAATCCTAGCTCTCTGGGAGGCCGAGGCGGGCGGATTGCTCAAGGTCAGGAGTTCGAAACCAGCCTGAGCAAGAGCGAGACCCCGTCTCTACTATAAATAGAAAGAAATTAATTGGCCAACTAAAAATATATATACAAAAAATTAGCCGGGCATGGTGGCGAATGCCTGTAGTCCCAGCTACTCGGGAGGCTGAGGCAGCAGGATTGCTTGAGCCCAGGAGTTTGAGGTTGCTGTGAGCTAGGCTGACGCCACGGCACTCACTCTAGCCTGGCCAACAAAGCGAGACTCTGTCTCAAAAAAAAAAAAAAAAAAAAAACTAGAGCAAAGCAATACTCTAGGTTTTCTGTTCCCTTTTTAAATGGCCTTTTCAAAGGAAGCATCCAAGCTCCATCTAGTGGATAAAAAAGAAATACTGTGTAGTTCAGGATAGTAACCTATAACTTACATATAATTCAAGGTAAATAATTACATTTTTATGTTGATTTGAAAAAAAGTAGGATTTCAAAATATGGTTATTTCTCTGGAAAACCAGCAGCCTTAGAGTAGTCTTTATATAAAGAAAATTCTTACTGCTTTTTCCTCATACTAGTTTTAGACATCTGTAATTTTACAAAGGGAAGCAAAACAAAATACTATTTTTCTTACAGTTTATTTGGAATAAAAATTTTAAAAGTTAAATATGAAACAGATCGAATAAATAAATTATGGAAAGCAACAACAACAACAAAAAAGCAAGACAGTAATTCAATAGAGGAAAATCCAAAATGACAATAAAAATTAGGACATTTATATTAGAACATCTAGATGAAGTGTTTATTTACCAGCCATCCTCTAGCATAATGTTCAAAAAGATTTTTATTCTACTTTTCTTCTAATACTTAATTATCAATTATCATCTAATCTTCTAATACTGAATTATCTCTATCATCTCTTCTGTACTCCATACCCACTGTTCAAGTTCAGGCTCTCATCAGCTCTTACCTACACTACTATAGTAATTTTTCTTCTGATCTCTCTACCTCTTCCCTTGATCCCCAGCAATCTACCATCCACGCTGAGCCAGGGTGATGTTTCTAAAGAGCAAATCTGATTTATAACTAACCCTGACTTTCATGAGGCCCTCTATACTGGTTAGTGTATACCTCCCTCTGCAGGATAACATCCCTTTATTATGTTCACTCTGAGCTTTGTACAGTCTTATGCACTACACCAATCACACTAGACTACAATTAATTGTTTACTTCTCCCTAAATAATGATCTCCTTGACAAAATCTGACCATGACCTATTTACACTTGTATCTCTACTTCTTTTTTTTTTTTTTTTTTTTTTTTTTTTTTTTTTTTGAGACAGAGTCTCGCTTTGTTGCCCAGGCTAGAGTGAGTGCCGTGGCGTCAGCCTAGCTCACAGCAACCTCAAACTCCTGGGCTCGAGCGATCCTTCTGCCTCAGCCTCCCGGGTAGCTGGGACTACAGGCATGCGCCACCATGCCCGGCTAATTTTTTCTATATATATTAGTTGGCCAATTAATTTCTTTCTATTTATAGTAGAGACGGGGTCTCGCTCTTGCTCAGGCTGGTTTTGAACTCCTGACCTTGAGCAATCCGCCCGCCTCGGCCTCCCAAGAGCTAGGATTACAGGCGTGAGCCACAGCGCCCGGCCGGTATCTCTACTTCTTGAAACATGATTATATCTTACAAATGTCTGTTGAGCAAACAGATCAATTACGAAAAAGGTGGGAGAGAGAAGGAACAAAAGGGGGAATAATATGACAGTTTTTACCTGCACGAGTTCATTGAGGACAACAGCATCAAAGCCAGAAAGGTACTGCACGTAATACCTCTGCATTACAGGTCCATATTTTCTTACATGTGCTCTAAGCTCTTCCATGTAAAATATTAATTCTGCAATGTGCCTTTTTAAAAAATTCAAGAAAAGTATTTCGAAGAATGAATGTGTTATCAAAGAAAATATTAAATGTCCTCAATATTACTTCTAGAAGTTTTAATCTTAAAATAGGCATTGTTTAATATTTAATGTCAATTACTTATTTCATATGAATAAAGAAATCATGGAAAGCAAAAAAACAACAAAAAAAAGCTAAGACTAAAGATTGATAGCAAAAAATTCAACCTTAAAATAAAATCAGCACATCTTATAAATACATCAAAAAAAAATCTCAAATGAAAGAGGATTAGCAAGAAATAAGATTTTTCTGTATGCTCTTATGTCTCTGCTTCATTTATCTAAATCCAGTTGAGAGACTATGGACTAAAATGAGAAATTTTTATTTAAATGTTTCGTATAGTAAAAAATATTGAAAAATGAACTCCACAGGAAATATTACTGGACATAGCAAGAAAACAAGGAACTTTATCAACTAGCATACTAGACAGAAAATATTAAAAGTCCTAATTTTGAGCTAAAGTTGACTTTACATTACAATTCATGTTATCTAATGACATATTACAAATATTTGTTACGACAAATATGATAAGCTCTAAAAACAAGTTCTTCAAAATAATTTTGCTTCAAATATAAATCCCCAGATTCCATAACCCATAAGTCAGAATACAGATGGTCCAAGACTTACGACGGTTTGACTTACAATTTTTCTATTTTACAATGGTGCGAAAACAATTGTAGAAACTATACTTCAAATGTGAATTTTGATCTTTTCCCAGGCTAGCAACATACAGTAGGATACTCTCTCACAGAAGCAGCAAGCCACAACTTTCAGTCAGCTATGTGAACATGAGGATAAACAACCAATACTTTACAGATGATTCTGCCCAATCGTAGGCTAATAAAAGTGCTCTGAACACATTCACCGTAGGCTAGGCTAAACTCTGATGTTCTGTAGGTAAGTCTGGTTTATTAAATGCATTTTAACTTATGATATTTTCAACTTATGATAGGTTTATCTGGACATAACCCCATTGTAAATCATGGATCACTTGTATACAGAAAATAACTTTTTTAATGTTACTAACTTACTTATCTATAAAATCATCTGCACTCTTCTTTGGCATGTTATCTGCATGACGAAGAAGCCAGATAATTTCATCACGGGCAAAGGATAATGCCATAAAAACAAAAAGTGCCTATCAAAAGAAAATTACATTGTTTACTCTCATTCAAAGGTTAAAGCCAAAATCAATTCATAATCTTTCCTTAAGTGAAAAGTTATTGGCAAGAAATGATAATATCAAATTTAAAAGAGAAGAGACCACCAGGAGAGGACAGAAGAGAATCTGAAAGTATGTATGAAGGAGAGAATGTATACTAGGAAGAAGAAAAATGCAGGGAGGTGTGATGTACCAGTTTTAAGTTAGCAAATTCATTCTCTGTAAATATAAAAATCCTTTTATGTAGTCCCTAACTCAAATTTTAATAAAATTTCATATGGAAGAAATGTTTTTTAAGAATTTTAATATGGTACAATTATTGAAATAAAAACAAAATCAATTACCTTGGGGCCTAGCAAGCCAGGCTGATCAGAGAGAACAGTAGCCAATTCTTTCAGTGCAGACCTTAAAAACTTGCGTCTTTCTCTGTGCATTGAACCACTATAAGGAAAGACACCATTATGCTTTACCTGCTTCTACTAAAATTATGATAGGCAATTAAAGTATTTAGCATTTCTGATTCAACTTCCAAAGTTTTTTTATAGGAAGCAGAATCCCCTATGAAAATCATCTTCTATGTATTTGTCATTAAGTGAGCTTCTAATCTTATGTTTATCCTTGCCTTTCTTGTGTTGCTTTTGTAACCAAGAGTCTCCTCCTATGAAAATCCTACCCAACCTTCAAGACCTATCCTTCAAGAAGCATCTTCCCAATATCCTCCTGTTTATTTCTGAATAATTTCTGTAATTTTAGTATTGTACAGCTTAGCATTTTATAACTGGACTGACATTCTTGGACTGACATTCTTGAAGGCAAGAACTATACTATATTTTTGTTACTTCCACATAGGAATTAATAAACAATAAATATCTGGTTATCCATGTCCTTATTAAGTATATTCCTATTAAATATATAAAACTGATTAAACAAGAGCTATAGTCGATAAAAATAATGGGATGAGGTCTCTTTGGTGTTCCTGTTCAAAAATAGAAAAATAGGAAAAGAAAGAGATAATCATAAATATTCACATACTAGGGATTTTAAAAAACATATTCCAATTAGAAAGAACTTATGCTCACGCATTAACACAGGGACAAAAATAAAATGTTTTAAGTATTCCATCTCCTCAGATTATGCAAAATACACACTACTCCAAGAAAGTTTTAAAATTTAGAAAGGTGTATAAAATTCATGCATATATAGAGATATGAATGATACATCTGCCAAACACCCACGTATAAAGAATACACAGCACCAGTAATTTTGCTGTGACACAGATTAGTCTTAGAAGACTCAATTTAAAATCCATAGTCTGCCTGTATGACTTTAGGCTCCAACTCTATTTCAGCTTCTCATCTATAAAATAATCATGATGACACCTGCTTCCAAAGACGAACACATCTTTCATGATGCCTAATATGTAGTACTTCTATACTATGCAGCTTTAATTTCAATGACAAGCTCTTTTTATTGACAATAATAAAGTCATCTGGTATCATTTCTAAGAAGGAAATGGGAAAATTTTATTTCAACTAATTTACTTCATAGGGTTGCTGTGAGGAATCAGCAGTATTTATTGAGAGAAAATGTCTATAAAGTACTTGTACCTAGCATGTGGAAACAAGTTACAGGAATTACTACTGCTTACTATTTTATAATTATCATATGTAATATATAGAAGAAAGGGAATAAAAATATCTTTCTTACAAAAGATCTTTATAGAAGGCAGCTATGATGTTATATAGCTGCCTACAACAGGGTCTATCCCTTGAAGAAATGATTATCATAAGTATTTCTACAGCTCTAGAAAGGAATTCTAACAACCCCCAAAGTATGTTATTTGCACTAGAGAATAATTTTTGAATAATGTAAGCACATGTATTTCATTCAAGAAAAAAAAAAAAAACTATATACAAGGAATGATATAGCATAGATACAATGGTTTAAATTCCTGATATCTATCCCATAGCCTAAGTTTAATTCTAAAACTTGTGGTTTTATAGTTTCATCTATGGCATGGTGCTTATCTTTCCTCTGCCTTATTTAGAAATACTGAAGGATCAGGTAATTATTATAGATACATTTATTTCATAAGCTCACTGGTGAAAATATTCTACATAGGTATTAATATATCACAAAAAAAAATCTATAAGCTTCCCTATATCTTAAAAGACAAAACAAAACAAATATAACCCACAAAATAAAAGCCAAAAATAAATACACTTTGCCCCAAAATACGCCCCAATAATTATAAATAACCTGTTTATTAAAATTAAATTTCCTGCTCTCTCCTGTCTGTCTACATTTAAATGCACAATAATTAACCAAAAAATATATATATAAAGTCACTATACCTCTTTTATTATACCTTGTTAATGAACAACTACCTCTTAAAACTTAAAAATTAGCCCCTAAAAACTTTATATCTATTTATTCACCTAGATAAATTAAAAGCCCCTTAAAAAAACTTTTAACCCCAACCCACTACCTATATCCCCTATCAACTACATTCCCTAATATACAAATATGTTACTCTAACAACTAATAATTAATATCTATAATTATAAAAACCTATATAAATCTAACCATACTACTGGTGTTCATAAAAATATGCCAGTCTTCTAAATACCCCGCTATAGTATATCTAATCTTTTTATATATATAAAACTATGAACTACACCTTAGTCTCTATATATTCTTTTATTTCTATCTCCTATCAATTTCCTTATCCTCTATAACAATCCCTATCTTAAAGACTTAACTCCATAAAAAAAAAAAATAGCTAATCTCCTCACAACCTGCCTCAAATACTACTCCCCGACACATAACAATTAAAATGCAATATCAAATTATTTAGAATTGTTTCATGAGAAAACTGGAAAAGTTCAAAGGACTTAAATACGCTAATTTCTAATTTAGGATATCTATATATTTACTAATATAAATAACTAAAATTGGGGTGACGTGTGATGTTAACGTACTTTCAAAAGTAAACACTTTTGGAGGGAGTTTGAAAATACATCAAGTTTCATGAAGTAGTAAAAATATCAGCACAACTTACAAAATCAGCACAACTTACTGGTATGAAGAGCGGAATGGCAGTAAGAGATGATACCTAAAAGTCCCTTGTATGATATTCCTTATAGCATTTTATCAATACTTCAAAAATACTTAAAAACTGTCTTCACTAATTCCAAGGTTACTATATATTTAGGCTATATACTTAATATTTCTCATTGATTAAAAGTCTCCCGTCTTCTACTACTACATCTTGCACACTACTAATCTGTACCTACTTCAACAAAATAATGCTTTATTTTGTTGACTCAAGAAGGGAATTCTTGATTAAAAGTACCACAGATAAAATAGAACTACTTACGCATGCGACACAGCTGCCTCCTTGCATTCTCTTATGTCATTAATACGTTTGTTATAGCTATGTGCAAAAACAATTAGAATCATGTTAATCTTAATTTGATAAATAACAGTCAAAATGAATAAGGCAAATACTAAAAGTCAATTAAAAATTGCTTATTATCAACAAAAAAACTGGCCCTCAAACTGGAAATGCATGGCAGTTGTTTAACTACATCCTTGTCTAGCACTTTAGGTCTCCAGTCAAGCCTTCCTAAAAAAGTAAGTCTTACATTATAATAAGTCAAACAATAAAATGAACCTTCACAATGTAGACTTTTATTTTACTAAATCTTACTACTTCCTTCAGCTCCTATGGAGACAATAAAATAATACTTCTGATATAATTGACAGTGATTTTGAAAAATCTAAAGTGCAAACAAAGCTATCACTTCTGACATTTTATGAAGGCTATCTCATAAGCATGAAAAAATTCTGAAAGGACATATATTATACTAGTAATCAACAGTGGTGACTGTTTGGATATAAAGGATTTATGGTGGAGAAAACTAAGGCAGGAAGGCATTTGCCTACTTAGAATTATTTTGAGAGAGAGAATTATATATGAGTAATTTTTGCCTATCATTTTTCAAAAAAATACTTATTTTTCATATTAGAAAAAACTGAATTAGAAAAGAATATCAATACCAATGAGTCTAAAGGTACCACTGAAAAAAACAAACGCTAATAAATAATTTTATAAATAACACATACAAAAACTCAAAATTCCTAATATGTTAAAGAAAAAATATCTTCCTAACAATGTGGCTAAAAACACACCAAAATGAACTACAATTTCTGTATTTAAGTGCTCTAAGTGTTCTCTGAGCAAATCTCCAAAATATACGAATTCTGTAATCATCGGCCTCTATAATTAATAAGTTTTTTATATTTATGTTTTGACTATAGTTTACATTTTAAGTTGGATGAAATTGTAATCTAATCAAAATTAAAATTTCTCATTTTTAAATACAGAGATTCTTTAACAAATCTATCATTAAAAAGCCATATTGGTTTCATAGTGTTATTAAGTTACTTGCACCATACATAAGTTCGCTCAGTATACACAGACCACCTGGTTTTAAATGTTTACATCTATTTAAATATGATTCCACAAAGAGGTGGTCAGTATGCTAAGACAATACAAGTTTTATGATTTTCAATATGAATGAATTACAATATGACAAAGCCCTTATCACATAGAATATTTCAGGTTTTTCTGCTATCTAAAGTAAGAGCTGAAAAATACATAGGGCATTGTTCTTCATATTATGACTGATAGATCACCGACATGAGAATATCAGAATCACCTATGGTGACAGAAGTCAGAACAGTGGTCACTTGAGAAAGGAGTAGTGTTGTTTAGGGGTGGCAGTATTGACCAGAAAGACGCATAAGGGAATTTTCCACGGATGATGGAAATGTTATACATCTTGATGTAAGTGGTGGTTACACAGGATTATTCATATACAAAGTCAATGAGCTATACCTAAAATTTATGCATTTTTCTGTTTGTAAATTTTATCTCGATAAAGTACTAATAGAGAAAAGGGCAGATTCCTTTAAACTCTCTAAGATACAGACAAAAGAGGCTGGGGTGATGCCCAGGAATCTGGATTTTAATTTGCACCCCAGGGTAATTCTTATGCACATTAAAATTTTAGATATATTAGCTTAAACTGTTAGTGCCAGACACATCTTTAATAAATAATAGAAGCTTTATTTTATCTCAATTTCATAAGGACATTATTGAATTGGATATGAAATAAATATAAGCAAATTTCATTTTTAGCTGAACCTAGAGAGCCCCTATTTAACATAAATAGGGAGTATCCTAGTACACTTTAGATGCTCCTAATTTCAAATGATTTTATAATTGTTACTAAGTCTGAGCTCAATGCGGCTTTTATATACTGGCTACAGGATCTCAAGTGGAAAGAAATGAAGTCATTAAAAATTTCAAAGAAACAACTTTCAGAAGAATTATTTACTTTTACATCAAATAATTGAAAATAAATCACTTAAAATACTTTCCATTATAAGGAAACATGACTTCCTATGTGCAGCAGAATGACTTCTATAATTGTTATAATTAATCTAATGAAGTATTTTTGATTGCTTCATATACTTTACAAATGCACTGTATTCTAAAATAGCACCTCTAAAAATTTCAAATCCAAAATGTATATGTACTTTCAATCATATTTATGCCTAAAACCGTATATGAGGATGTACATTCCTCTTCCTAGAATACAAATTTTAAAAGGACATGAAATATAGATATTTTTTTTAATCTGTGAAGTTACTTGTCAAAATATGATTCCTACCTGTCAGGATGATTGTTAGAAAAAACTTGCTTTGACCAGAATAAGATGATAGAGGTTGATCTTTCTGCATGATGTAACTACTTTTCCCGCAAAAGTTCAGTAAAAACAAACCACTCAACACCCTTCTCCAAAAAAGACAAAATAAATATAAATGCCATACCCTCGTATGTTTACAAATAAGTCTTCTGCGGCTTTGTGAATATGGAAAACTTCATCTCGAAAGAGTGAGAGGCAAGAGCTACTTTGAAGAGCTAGCTTCCAAAGGTTCAGTGCTGTAGCGTCAGTATTTAGGATCCCATGGCACAAAATAAAGCCAACTTTAAATAAAAAGAAAAGTAAATACAAATGTAAAGTATTCCAAAATTTTGTTACAGCATAGCTTTTTAAAAATACAGAAATATAACCACAATCACTAAATTGGTGCTTTTATACATGTATATACAACATGCTAATGGTATTTTTCTTTTCCTTTTTTTTGATAGGGTCTCATTCTGTCACACAGGCTCCATGGAGTACAGTGGCAAGATGATAGCTCACTGCAACCTCTAACTCCCAGGCTCAAGCAATTCTCCTAGAGGAGCAATCTAAATAGCTAGGACTACAAGCATGCACCATTATACCACACTATTTTTCTGTTTTTTCTTTAGAGACAGGGTCTTACTATGGTAGCCCAGGCTGGTCTTGAATTCATGGCCTCAAGCAATCTCTCAGGAGAGAAACCTGGGGCCACACACTTCCACCACAGACATTACAACTGAACAGTGGGTGGGCCCCTCAAGCACAGCAGGCTGCCAGACTAACACAGGCAGCTGACTGGAGATGGGGCAGCAGCACTGCTCCGGAGAGAAGGTACAGTGGGGTCCCACTGGCTTACAAAACCTGGGTGCCATGGCTAGTGCCATTTTGAGTTCCCAGACCCAGGCACTGCGTCTACCGAGGGGTCAGAGATTCAGAGATTCATTGCTGCCGCCTACCCATCACCCCAGCTGGGCTGGGGGAGAGAGTAGGGAGGCCAGGTGCTTTTGCATTTCCAATGGGTGTGTGCTGTGAGCCCCCACCACCCCTGGGGGAGCAAGGACAACCACCGGCTCATGCTGCTGCATGTAAGCAACCTCATTCAGCCACGGCTGCTGCAGGACACAGGAGAGAGCACCCAGGGCCCTGTTGCTGCCATCTGGGTAGCACAGCTGCCACCAAGAGATATGGAGAGCCCAAATGCTCATCCCAGTGCACATCAATTCCCCACTCTCCCCCCCACCCCACCCCCCGCACTGCTGCTACCTGATCTGGGCAGGGTGAAACCTCACACCACCACCCACCAACTGTATCACTATCACTGGATCTGGGTGGTACAAACCCTCACATTGCCTGCACCCATCACCTGCCACATGCCCCTCAGTGCACTCATCACTCACCATATACCTGCCATGTGCTGACTACCCGTGACAACCACAGGGGAATAGGGAGATGTAGGAGAGCAGCAGTGTTAAAAGGCTCACAGTGCATCCATCCCTGTCTTGCCTGGTCAATCTTCCAGAGTAGCATATAAGCACAACATCCAGAGACCTAGCCCTCTCTTACCGAGCAACAGAGTTCCCAGGAGAAGAGAGTAGGTTACTGCAAAGCTATCTGTCTTGAGCTGATAGAAGAGGTCTCAGATAAAAAGAAACCAACGTAAGAACTCTAACATGAAAAAACAGGCTCCAACCAAAAGCAAACTGTTGGAATGTCAGATATGGAATTCAGAATACAGATGGAGAGTAAGATCAATGAGATTGATGAGAAAATTGAAAATAAACACAAAGAAACCAAAAAAATAACTCAGGACATGAATGAAAAATTCCCTAACGAGATAAGATAACATAAGAAAAGACAGAACTTGAAGAAATGAAAGAGTCATTTAGGAAATTTCAAAATATAGCAGAAAATGTGACCAACAGACTATATCAAGCAGAAGAAAGAATTTCAGAGCTAGATTATAAAGCTTTCAAAATTAATCCAGTCAATCAAAAATGTAAAATTTTAAGAATCAAGAAGAATGAATAATTTCTGAAAAATATGGGACTACGTAAAGTAAACAAATATCAGAATTATATAGGTATCATTCAGGGAGAAGAAGAAAAAGCAAAAGGCATGAAAACATATTTGAAGGAATAATTAAGGAAAACTTCCCCAGTATCCCTAAGATTAGACATCCAGATACAATAAGGTCATTGAACACCTGGAAGACTCATGGCAAATAGGACATCACCAAAGCACACAGACATCAGTCTGGCCAAAGTCAAAGTGAAAGAAAAAATCCTATAAGCTGCAAGACGAAAGCATCAAATAACTAACAGACTTCTCAACAGAAACCATACAAGCTAGTAGGGATTGGGATCTCATTTTTTTAGTCTTCTTAAACAAAATAACTGCCAGCCAAGAATTCTGTAACCTGAAAAACTAAGTTTCATAAATAAAGAAGAAATAAAATAAACAAGTAATCACTAAGGGAATTTGTCACCACTAGACCTGCCCTACAAAACAATGCTTAAAAGTGATCTATACATAGAACAGAACAATCAATACCAACCGATGTAAAAATACCCGAAACCTGAAAACTTACAGCTCTTATAAAACAGTAATACAAAGGAGAAAACAAAGCAACTAGGTAACAATCAACATGATGAACAGAATAGTATTTCACATATCAATACTAACATTGAATATAAATTGCCTTAATGTTCCATTTAAAAGATACAGTCTGGATGAATGGATTAAAAAAACGCAAACCAAATATGTGATATCCCCAAGAAACCAATTTAATTTGCAAAGATTCTCATGGAAACCCAAGTAAAGGGATGGAAAAAAATACTGCATAGAAATGGAAACAAAAAGCAAGCAGGAGGCCGGGCGCGCCTGTAATCCTAGCTCTCTGGGAGGCCGAGGCGGGCGGATTGCTCCAGGTCGGGAGTTCAAAACCAGCCTGAGCAAGAGCGAGACCCCGTCTCTACTATAAATAGAAAGAAACTAATTGGCCAACTAATATATATAGAAAAAATTAGCCAGGCATGGTGGCGCATGCCTGTAGTCCCAGCTACTTGGGAGGCTGAGACAGAAGGATCGCTTGAGCCCAGGAGTCTGAGGTTGCTGTGAGCTAGGCTGACGCCACGGCACTCACTCTAGCCTAGGCAACAAAGTGAGACTCTGTCTCAAAAAAAAAAAAAAAAAAAAAAAAAAGCAAGCAGGAGTAGTTATTTTCATTTTAGACAAAACAGACTTAAATCAACAAAAGCAAACAAAAAAGACAAAGACGGTCACTATATAATGGTAAAGGGAGAAATTCAAAAAGGAGATCTAACAATTTAAAATATATATGCACCTAACAAAGGAGCTCCCAGATTCAGAAAACATATTTTGCAAGATCTAAGCAAAGAACAGCAACATCATAATAGCTGGGGACATCAACACTCTACTGACAGAACTGGACAGATCATCACAGCAGAAAATCAACAAAGAAACACTGGACTTAAAAGGGACTCTAGAATTTATAGAGAATTCTGTCCAAAAGCTACTGAATATACATTCTTCTGATCAACACATGAGGCATTTTCCAAAATAGATCATATGTTAGGCCACAAAACAAGTATCAGCAAATTCAAAATTATTGAAATCATACCATGTATCTTCTCAGACAACAGTGGAATAAAACTAGAAATAAATTCTAAGAGGAACTCTCAAAACAGCACAAATACTTTAACAGAAATTAAACAACCTGCTGCTGAATGATCCTTAGGTCACTGATGAAATCAAGATGGAAATCAAAAGATTTTTCAAATTGAATGACCAAAGATGACACAAGCTTCCAAATCTCTGAGATACAGCAAAAGCAGTTCCAAGAGGGAAGTTCATAGCCTAAAATATCTACATCAAAAAGAAAGATCACAAATTAACAACCTAATGTCACACCTCAAGGAACTATAAAAAGAACAAACCAAACCCAAAGCTATCAGAAGAAAAGAAATAACAAAGACCAGAGCAGAACTAAATGAAATAGAAACTAAAATACAAACCAAAAAAATCACCAAAATATCAACCAAACAAAAAGTTGGTTCTTTGAAAAGACAAACAAAATCAATAGACTGCTAGCTAGATTAACCAGAAAATAGCAGAGAAAGGATTCAATTAAGCAGAAATAGAAGAGAAAGGATTCAAATAAGCTCAATGAGAAATGAAAAAGGAGACATTACAACTGATACCACAGAAATACAAAATATCCTTGACTACTATGAAAACCTCTGCAAACACAAACTAGAAAATCTAGAGGAAATGGATAAGTTTTTGGTAACACACAACCTCTCAAACTTGAATCAGGTAGAAACAGAAATCCTGAAAAGACTAAGAATGAGTAATGAAACTGAAACCATAATAAAGAAATCTCCCAACAACAAAAAAACCTGGCACCTGGCACCAGATGGATTCACACCCAAATTCTACCAGACCTACAAAGAAGAACTGGGACCTATGCTACTGAAACTCTTCCATAACATTAAAAGGGAAGGAATCATCCCTAACTCGTTCCATAAAGTCTGCCTCCCCTGATACCAAAGCCAGTAAAGGACACAATAAAAAGAAAACTACATACCAATATCCCTCACAAAAATAGATGCAAAAATCCTCAATAAAATACTAGCAAACTGAACCCAACAGAACATCAAAAAGATAATTCACCATGTTCAAGTGGGTTTCAATCCCAGGGATGCAATGATGGTTCAATATATGCAAATCAATCAGTGTGATTTGTTTTTAATCAATCAGAATTAAAAACAAAAACCATATGATTATCTCAACAGATGCAGAAAAGGCATTTGATAAAATTTCAGCACCTCTTCATAATAAAAATCCTCAAAAAAGCAGGAATAGAAGGAATATACCTCAATATAATACAAGCCATATATGACAAACCCAAAGTCAACATCATACTGAATGGGGAACAGTTGAAAGAGCTCCCCTTACAAACTGGAAAATGACAAAGATGCCCACTGTCGCCACTTCTATTCAGCCCAGAACTGGAAGTCTTAGCCAGAGCAATCAGGCAAGAGAAAGAAATAAAGGACATGCAAATCAGGAAAGAAGAAGTAAAATTATTACTATTTGCTGAGGATATGATTTATATCTAGAAAACCCCAAGACTCCTCCAAAAGACTCCTAGAATTGATTAATAAATTCAGGAAAGTCTCAAAATTAATATACACAAATCATTAGCATTCTATACACTAACAGTCAAGCTGAAAGTCAAATTAAGAACTCAACACCATTGGTAATAGCTGCAAAGAAAATAAAATACCTAGGCATATACTTAACAAAGGAGGCAAAAGATCTCTACAAAAAGAACTACAAAATAAATACTGATAAAAAAATTCATACATGACACAAACAAATTGAAAAACTATATTCATGGACTGAAGAATCAATATTGTTAAAACGTCCATATTGCTCAAAGTGATTTACAGGTTCAATGCAATTCCCATCAAAATACCAATGTCATTTTTCACAGATCTATAAAAAATAATCCTAAACTCATATGAAACCAAAAGAGCCTGAAAAGCCTAAGAAATCCTAAGCAAAAAGAACCAAAATGGAGGCATCATATTACCTGACTTCAATTTATACTACAAGGGTAAAGTAACCAAAACAGCATGGTACTTGTATAAAGGTAGACATAAAGACCCAAAGAACAGAATAGAGAACCCAGAAAAAAAACCATATAGCCACAACTGATTTTTGACAAACCAGATAACAACATACATATACCAGAGGAAGGAAAATCTTCAATAATTGGTGCTGGTAAAAGTGGATAGCCACATGCAGAAGTATAAGACTGGATCCCTATCTTTCACCATATACAAAAATTAACTCAAGGTGGATTAAAGACTTACATTTAAGACTCAAAACCATAAATATCCTAGAAGAAAACGTAGGAAAAACTCTTCCAGACATTGGCTTAGGCACAGAATTTATCACCAAGACCCCAAAACAACTACACCACCAACAAAAATAAGTATGTGGGACTTAATTTAACTAAAAAGTTTCTGGAAAGCCAAAGAAATAATCAATAGAGTAAACAGACAACCTCTAGAGTGGAAGAAAATATTCGCAAACTATCCATCCGACAAGGAGCTCATTCCCAGACTCTAGAAACAACTTAAACAAATCAGCAAGGAAAAAGCAAATAACCCCATCAAAATCTGGGTGAATGACATGAACAGATTTAAAAAAAAAAAAAATGGCCAATAAACATATGAAAAAATGCTCACCACCACTAATCATCAGAGAAATGAAAATTAAAACCACAATGAGATACCACTTCACCCCTGTCAGAATAGCACTAAGCCCAAAAATAACAGATGTTGGCACAGATGTAGTGAAAAGGACACACTAATACACTGTTGGTGCAAATGTAAACTAGTACAACCTTTATGGAAAACAGTATGGAGATTCCTCAACGAAGTAAAAGTAGACCTACCATTCAATACGGCACTACCACTACTGGGTATCTACCCAAAGGAAGTTGTTTTATTAAAAAGACACCTATACCCAAATGTTTATTGCAGTACAATTCACAATTGCAAAGATATGGAATCAACCTGAGTGTCCATCAGTGATGAGTGGATAAAGAAAATGTGGTGTGTGTGTATGTGTATATATATATGTGTGTATGTGTGCATACACCATGGAGTACTACTCAGCCATAAAAAGGAATTAAATAATGTCTTTTGCAGCAACTTGGATGGAAATGGAGACCATTATCCTAAGAGGTATCTTAGGAATTAAAAACACAAATAATACCACGTTCTCACTTATAAGCTAAACATGGGATCAATATAGTCATAAAGTGCTATAATGAACATTGAAAATTTAGATGGGGAAAGGGTAAGAGGGGGTGAGGAATAAAAATCCACCTATTGGGTACAATGTACACTATCTGGTGATAAGTATACTGAAAGCCCCAACTTCAGCATGATGCAATTCATCCATTAGCAAAAAAAACCACTTGTATCACTAAATTAAAAATGAAAGTCATTCCCATTTTTAACTCCTGAATATTGTAATAGCTGTACTATTATTATGACACTTTAACATGTAACTTGCTGTTTATCTTTTTGTTCTTAGCTCAATCTTCCTTTAAAGGAGCTACTACACAAGCCTGCTAACTCTTTAAGCAGGCATATATTGTGGAGTCATACATACAGGGGAATATTTAACTTATTTGACTTTCTTTAAATATATAAAATTATTTTCATACTACAAGACCCCTAAAGCAAGTCAATTATATGATCTGGTACACAATTAAAGAAACAGAATATATGTAAGGAAATTTAAAAGAACTCTCAAGAGAAATTTTGTTCATAAAATATCTTTGCCTTACGTACTGACTTTTTACCCTAATCCTCTGAGTAAAATGAGATTTCACTTATTGTCTTATACCTCTTTATTTACTTTGATTTATAAAATATTTACTGCTAATAATAAAAGATTTCATCAGTTATATTATAGATTACATTGTTTATTTGTTTTTAATATGGGTTATATTATGAGTTACAGTATATTCATTTGTTTATGATAGTACCAAAAAGGGCAAATGAATTTAAAATGGACTGCCCAAGATTAGGGGGATGATCTATTAATTAAACCATACATTGAGCTCCTTTCCCTACCAAAGTTCCTATGAAAGGGCAAAAAAAAAAAATTTATTTTAAAAAGAAGCCATTAAAATGTTGAAGAACAAAATAGAAGACCAAGACTAGACAAAGTTGGAGAAAATCTTTGAAGATAGAAAACAGACAAAACTGGACTATCAATACAAAAAAACAAGGCAAAAATTCATAATCCAAAACTCCAGAGATAAAAAAGAGATCTTTCTCAAGGAGTTCCCCAAGTCCAACTAATAAAGCAAGAATGGACACCGAAAAGACATGAGGACGATTAATTTTATAATTGCACTCCAAACAGCTGGGTACTTGGTCTCCAAAACTCTTGGTCTCAGGTTATAATCTGTAGCAGTGATTCTCAAACTTTAGCTTGCACCAGAATCACTGAGACAGAATATTGTATCAAAGGTTGCTGAGACCTATCCACAGAGTTTCTGATCCATAGGTACTGGGTAGGGAACAAGTGTCTATATATGTAAGAAGTTCCCAAGTGATGCTGATGTTGCTGGTCCAGTGATCACACTTTGAACTAATCTACAATAAAGCCCTAAAGAAGATAGACTACCTTCTGAAGAAAAATGCTAGCATGGGCACTGGTGTCAAAAAGAGAAATACAGAGTCAAGGCAACTCCTGACCTCTAAATTTGTTCCACTTAAGGTTCAAATACATGAAAGCAGCAAAACTCAAGAGTAAATATTCCTTACTTTGGCCACTGTGGTTATCCAAATCTGTCTTCTCTGTGCCCACATATCTATCATCAGGATAGCCTGCTTCCTGACCCACCTCCCTGGCTTATTACACAAAGTCCTGAAATTAGCATTCCCATTAAAGGTAAAGAGTTGAAGGGAGACAGTCCTATACAACTAACTCCAATGGTCACCCATGCCAGCTAACTCTACTAATCAACTGAATTCTTCAGCCATACATCCCTAAATATAAAACAACTAAGAATCACCACACATTTAAACAAAATCAGTACTTTGAAAGCTGTTTTTATAAATCAACTCCAGAAAAAGCATGAAAATGTCAATTATCTTTATAGAAGAAAATATAAATATCATGAACCTGACACGTAGAAGATAACATAATTAATAAAAATAACTAAGGATAAGTAGTGTGCGTTAAATTCTTCCTCTTTCATACTGTTTTTAGTGTTACTCAAAGTATCAGCTTATAATGAAACTAAGTATTGCAACTGAGAGTACTTAGAAATTTTCATAAAAATTTGACAGTGATTTCTGAGTAGAAACTAATAATCTAACTATTAAATTGAATCTAATAAACAAAAATGTGGGTTTTTATTTTATGTTTTTCTTACTTCATTTTTCTGGTCATTCTAGTAATTCATTTCCTTTATTTTATTAAAGAACCAATCTGAAAAACATTAAAGAAGAAAAACTGGTCCTTTACCATAGTTTGAGAAACACTGTAATAACAACTCAACAAAAAACAGTTGACTCTGAGTGTCCGTGCAGAATTTGTTCCAGGAATTCCCATGGATACCAAAATCCTTGGATGCTCAAGTCCCTTAAATGGCATAGCATTTTACATATAACCTACACACATCCTCCTGTATACTTTAAATTATCTCTAGATTACTTGTAATACCTAATACAATGCCTACACATCACATCTCTTCATTGACATGGATTCAACATAGTACTCTGCATGTGGTAAATTCAAGTTTTTCTTTTTGGAACTTTGTGGAATTTATTTTTTCCCAAATATTTTTGATCTACGGTTGGCTAAATCTATGGATGCAGAACCTACAATATGGAGGGCCAACTGTACTATCTAAAGGTTAATAAATAAAAAAACAAGAACAATAAGAACTAAAAAGCACAAATTGTTCAAATTATTTCCCTCTGGCAATGAGTCTAGGAGTAGATAAAAGGAATTTAACTATATTATAGCAATTCCTATTCTATACTAAACCTGGGTGTCTACTTTCCCCATAGTTTGTGAGCTTCTCAGAAGAAGAAACTAGTTATTTTATCCCACATGCATCTAACAAATGACCAAACATATGAGGCATTTATTACAGGAATTGAAGTAAATTATAATAAACCTAAAAACCTTAACTGAATAGATATAATATTTTTAAAAATCATTAAAAATAAAACAAAAATTTAGGTTATGTTGTAAGGCAATATGATATAGCCCCTAAGCCCTGGAGTTAGCCTTGGTTCTTTGTCTTTGTCACTCACTACCTGTGAGGGGTAAGCTTTAGTTTCCTCATCTATAAAACCAACTACTCTGACAGAATCGATATGAGAACTGAATGAGGTAATGCAAACAGATGGCTTAGCCTGTTAAAAAGAACAGAATTATCTGTTATTTTTCTCTAAAATATAAAACCTGAGGGGTAATCAGAAAACTAACCCATTTTACTTACAGATAATCCATTTCTCCATAGCATCCAAAGAGAGGTATTCACAAGGCATCTTTAAAAAGAAAATTTACATTTGTAGTTAAAAAAAATTCTAAAAAAAAATCCCATACTAAATCATTCTCCTCTCTACCTCCCGAGAATTCACTACTCAATTCTTAGCTCAAATACTATTACGATAAATTTGAAAAGTTGGATAAAGTTTTATAACTTACACTGAAACTTGCAGTAAAGTTGATAAACTTGCAGTGCACCTTTCACATTTGCAAACCCTCAAATCTCTCTAAAAAAAATACTGTTGCTAAATTGTCTTTAATCTGGTAAGTGACAACTTCTCAATCTCTCAAGCCTATTTCAAAGTTTAAAATATTCCAAAGGATAAAATTTTAATCAAAGTAAAAGAGATTTATGTGCCTTGATGCTCACTGTCTCACCAAAATCAGTCACTATGTGCATGTATTATCCATATGAATGACACCTATGTTCACATGCACATAGAAAAGATTTAAAAGAAATATAATAATAAAATTACGATTCCTTTAGTTAGTAAGACTGGGGTGATTTTTGGTCTTTTCTCAAAATTTTCTACCATGATAAAATAAAACAAACTTAAATTTTAAAGAAAAAATATTTATACTATTAACTGTAATAATTTAACATCAGTTTTTTGTTGTTGTTTTTGAGACAGAGTCTTACTCTGTTGCCTGGGCTACAGTGCCGTGGCAACAGCCTAGCTCACAGCAACCTCAAATTCCTGGGCTCAAGCAATCCTTCTGCCTCAGCCTCCCAAGCAGGTGGGACTACAGGCATGTGCCACCATGCCTGGCTAATTTTTTCTATATTTTTTTAGTTGGTCATTTAATTTCTTTTATATTCTTTAGTAGAGACGGGATCTTGCTCAGGCTGGTTTCAAACTCCTGACCTTGAGCGATCCACCTGCTTCAGCCTCCTAGAGTGGTAGGAGTATAGGCATGAGCCATCGCACCCAGCCTAACATCAGTTTTTGTTAAGAATCAAGAAACAAAAGACTAAACAGTATGACTTAACTAATGAGCATTTTACAATAAACATCACTGATAAACTAACGCTAATTAGAAAAAACATAACAGCAGCATTGCTTAACTGAGATCTTTTAAAAATCACTATTTTCATTCAAAAGGAAAAAATGGAATCATACGGTATCAGACTGTGCAGGATTAAGCATTGTACTAGGTGCACTGATGAGACTCAATAATTGAGCATTTCTCCACTGGTCAGCTGAAAGATTCCTTCGAGGATATACCATCTGAAGAGAAATTAGTGCATCTGAAAGAGACTAATTAAAATAGGAAAAAGAAAGTTAAGGAATATTTTTTTTTTCCTTTTCCATTTAAATTCCAGCTGCAACTGCTGTGTATTTCTAACTACAGGATCATAAAAAAACAGAGCCCGATTACAACCATGCTCCTTTTAATACATGAGTTGGGTTTAGGCTCCCCTCCTCTATATTATTTTTGGTAATTTTATAGGAGCTACATACATTCTGCATTACTGGAAAAAAGTTTGGCTCAGGAAGTCATGTTATTTTCTTAAAGGTTAAAATGTGTGGCAATCTTGGGATCTTTACTTCAAAATGAATAGGGAGCATGTTGTTATCCTTTTGTCAGTATAAGTTTCTATTTCAGGCATCCTCAAACTACAGCCCGCGGGCCACATGCGGGTGCTTTTGCCCATTTGTTTTTTTACTTCAAAATAAGATATGTGCAGTGTGCATAGGAATTTGTTCATAGATTTTTTTTTAAACTATAGTCCGGCCCTCCAACAGTATGAATGACAATGAACTGGCCCCCTGTTTAAAAAGTTTGAGGACCTCTGTTCTATTTGATATGTTCTAGCTAAAAGATTTCAGAGTTATATGGCTAAGTGTTAACAGAGCTCAACATGTTTTATGTTTCTCTAAAGAATGTCTTATAGTCATCTGTTTCTTGCTTGCTTTCATTTGTCCTTTGCTATTCATCCCTGCTTCCTAAAAATTCTGTATAGAGTGATTCTTTAATTTGGCTGCACATAAATTGCCAGGGCAGTTTGTTCAGAATACAGAACCCAGGGCTCTACCTGAAATTTACTGAACCTGAACCTTTGGGAGAAGAACCCCAAAATGTGCTAATTTTATTAAGCTCCACTAAGTGATTCTGACATAGCCAACTAAGAATGTTTTTAAAATCAAATTACATTAATTTAACTTTTAAAAATCCTGACAGAGGCATAAGAGCCTTCCTATCAATACTCCTAGATATCACAGAAGATCAGAAAAATCAAGATTAGGAAATAACTAGTCTAATTCAAATGAATAATTCTCCTATGTAACTATTAATAATCTATCTGCTGAATATTGTAGTAACAACTATGGGGAACTTGAAAAGATAGCCAAACCTTTAAGGAAATTTTCATCACATAAGTGGAGAAAGAACCAAATCTGAAGTGGCTAAATAAAACGAGACCATATATGATTAGGGAAAAATCAGAATTGGATCCAGAGAGAAAAGAGGAGTAGAAAAGACAATTCCAGGTGAGGAAAAGCCACCGCCCACATCAGACAGGTAAGAGATGACCATGATATGCTCTGCATTTGGAGGAATCTTGATATTTCCATCTATTAATATAATGCTGATATTTTTTACTTCAAAATCGATGCCATCTACTAGCTTCTTGCAAACTAATTCAACTAACTACAAGTTATAAAACCTACATAAATTTGTGTGTATAACAGCTATTGAAAGAAATTAAACTGGAAAAGTATCTTCAGAATTTTCGTGGGAATAAGAAAACTGAAAGAAAATTCTTACTGTTAACTGTATGTCAAGAAAAAGCACAGATTTATACAAAATATAGTGTTATTAATACTAAATAGTTGAATATCTCTTATCATCCAAAGAGACAAAAGACTAAGATTCTAAGAAAAAGCACAGATTTATACAAAATATAGTGTCATTAATACTAAATAGTTGAATATCTCTTATCATCCAAAGAGACAAAAGACTAAGATTCTAATATCCCGGGCTTCAGTTCCAATTTTGCCACTATTGCTGCCAAATGACTTACCCTGTAATGACACAAGGCACTCCAGCCCTCAATCCTTAGTTATAAATAATGATGAGATACCTGTATACTTCCTTGAAGTGCTCAGGAACTATAGTTCTGTGAATTAGCCCTACTGCAGAGAAGCCATAATGACAAGACTACTTACAACCAAAATTATTTCATTAAGAACTATTTTTAAATATATCTTAAAAGATAGACATTTCAAATTATTCCCATATGACCGTCATTTTTTCTCATTAAGAGACTATAAGATAGCTAAAATTTATCAAACACCATGAATCTAAATTTTTTATGAAGTAATTAAATTCTCATAACAACCATATGAGGTAAGTGCTATTATTACTCCATTTTTACCAAAAAGAAAACTAAGATACAGCGAAGTTGGTTAAGTAACTTGCCCAATATTAGAGTTAGTAATTGGCAAAGCTAGTATTAGAATCCAGGCAGACTGATATGAGAGTAGATATTCTCAAATATTGTTTTATGTACTCTATTACCTCCGTATACTATATTGAAATTTTAAAACTATAATGAAATCAATATATTTCTGAGTCTCTATAGACTATTCTGAATCTAATTAGTTCTCTGGTTCACAATTACATAAAACCACACATAAATATTATTCACATCCCATTACAATTTTTTCTAAAAGAAATGTATCACTTTATCTAATTATCCATGCTTATATTGCCTCAAATGCCTATTATACCTTATCTAAAAACCAACTCTTACCTTGCTATGGGGTACAAATTCTTCCATCATCTTCTTTAAAGGATTTTCATAATCCACAATCATCTGGCCAAGACGTGGGTATTCTCGGTCACTTAAAATAGACATATCAAACTTTAATGAGTTGTAAGCCATCAAATTAAGAATTTTAGAAAGATTTTAATAATGCAGGTCTACCTTGCTCCATGGGTCATTTCATGAGCATAGTTGTATAATCCAATGATTGCCTTCCTTTCTTCAATTCGAGACAGCAGTATCATTAGTGTAGTATAGGTTATAATCAAATCTAAGTAGTTCTTTGTTAAATCAAAATTTACAGTCTAAGAAAAAAAAAATCAAGTTCAACTACTTCCCATTCCTCAAAATTTTAAACATGTACCAATCTCCATAGCAGCTACTGAAGGCTCATAATTTTCCATAGTTATTTATTTACCCCATTTCTGAAATTATATCTAATTCCTTTCACTAAAAAATAGATTTTGGGGAGTTACAAATAATGGTTTTATATCTGTGACTCAATTTTATGATAATAGAGACATTTTTCAATTTGACTTCTTACATCTAGAAATTGTTATGCTAAGGAAAAGACTATCAAGTGTGCTTTTTACAGAGAACAAAATTATCTATTTAACTTTTAAAAATTGGGCCTACTAAAATACTAAAATTAACATCTATTTCCCAATATGTACAAGACATACTCAGTTACAATCACATAAACAAGTAAAAATAGAGAATACATTATAACTCCTTACTTAAAAAAAAAGGTATAAAACAAGCCAAGTTAACAATACTAAAACTTTATATGCTAATTATATACACTTTCTCTAAAGAAAAGCAATCAGTCCCCAAGCTCTTCTGGAAAGAGGAGAATGAAAATTTTTTCTGAAAGTGATACTTACAATATCAAAGAAGACTTGACAAACATCAATAGTATTCAGCAATTCACAAACATGGTCCTAAAAAGAAACACTTAATTTTAATCACTTATCCATATAAATAATTTTAAATTCAGAAAACACAAACAAAACATATTTTAAATTTCAGTTCCAGAAGAATTTCAATTCTATTATCTACAAGTGACAAAGCAATTTATACAACAAATATAAAATCTACTTCTGAAATGTTAAATTTTATGTATTAAAACACATACCTTGAATTCCATAACATCTACAAATGTGAAGTAATATAATGCCAGATTTTTCAGAATCTCTGATTTTTCTTTCTGTAGTTGTGCAAGCTGTTGCTGTAAAAACAAAATTAGGATGCACTGTTTATGGAGAACAAAAGTATTTAATATTATTACAAACTATCTTCTTTTATGATTGATATATGGGAGCAGAAGCTTTTAGAATAATATTTCTAAATGATTAAGGCTTTTTTAAAAAACCAAAGTACTTGAGACAGCAACTGCTAATAGTGATCAGCAACTGACAATGTGAGGCTATAAAACGAATCAAAGCAGATTAGTACCAAATTGCGCTACTATTAAGGAAAATTGGAAAATGTTAGGGAAAAACAATTACCAAATGAACTGTTTTGAAAAATTAAAAACAAGTCATGAGTATGATCACATTACTAGAAGTGGGAGAAAAGAAGGTGAAAAACATTACAACTTATACTACAAAAAACAATATGCTATATAAATTTGGAACTTACCAAAAAGAACATCCAGGCAAAGCCACGTTACGCATGCAAAATAAAATGTAGATACAAACATAAAATACAGTAACGGTTCCCTGACCAGATTCACAAAACACGATAATATATTAAACAAAAGCAAAACCACAAAAACAAAAAAGAAATGAGAAAGAAGCAACACTAGAGTTAAGACATGAAAGAAGGAAATGTGAAAGACAAGTATTATTTTAATCAACTATACAATTAAATTTATAAAAGTCCTAATTTTTCTTTTCAAATCAACCGTTAGTATAATTTCTGAAATAATCTAGCCATATTAACTTAATGCCCTACATCATAAGACTACCAGAAATCCAATTCTAAGTGTAGTTATTGAATAGCACATTCCACATCATTTAGGAGCCTGGTAGAAAAGCAGAATCTTAGGCCTACCTCAGACCTACTGAATCACAATCTGCCTTTTAACAAGATACCCAGGTGATCAAAATACACATTAAATGTGTGAGAAGCAGTTACCTAGAACATGAGAAAACTGGAAAATATGAGAAAGTGGTTGAAAGTATCAAATTTGCTATCAAAGCCCACAAATTTTGAGGCCCTCATACAGTTTTTATTTATACTTACACAGAAGGTTGGGAGAGAGAGATGCCTCCACACATAATCATACTGAACCATTATGATAGGTCAGAAAATTTACAGCAGTGAGCTTAACATCAGGGGAAGATATTTTTTAAAAAACCTACAAAAAGCCAGTTTAAAACAGTAAAGCACAGCAGCCTGGTAGATGCAACTATTTTAGGGTGAACCACCCCAAATACTGTAGTCCCTGAAGACATTTAAGGAAGTAATTATGTCTGGAAAACATTAGTAAATTAAATATCTCATTATTCCCCATAAGCACCAGAGAAATTAAGGTAGATAAATGTACTTACTACTTTTAGCTTCATCTATGAGAGTAGCTAACTCTATTTTGCACAATATAACTGTTTCAAAACAATTCCATGTTTATCTCCAAATTTTAATCATTACTACTACAAAAACATCAAGCAAATACTTATTTCAAAATGATCCTATTTCCTTCCTATTGTAACCCTGTTCAACAACATTAAACATTTATGATTGATGTGTTAGTACTTTTCCCTGCTTTTCAGTACATTAAATTTGAGTTTCAAACTATAACAGGTGAAAGTACACTCTCAATAAGATATGAAGAGTATAATGTGGTTGTTACTGGGTTTAATAAACCCAATTTATTTCAGTTGTCATAGGGTAATTATTAATAGTGCCCTTTAAATTTCTGTATCCTAGCTTGGACAATAAATGACATGGTCACCATCTTGTTATGAGCCTTAATGTTCTTATATACAAACCCTCAATTTCCATATTAAGAACCTAATACCCACAAAACTGAAATGAATCTTCTGAAAATTACATAACTACTTTATTACAGGGTCAAGATTGGAAATCTAATTTATTTACTTCTAAAAAAGGTATTATTTCTACTATTCTATGTTTATTATCTCCCTTTGTAATTATAAAATTTCAAAATCTGAATTTCTTATTCAACTTTATTTCCCCCCAAACCATGTTTGATTAGACTCTACAAAGGTTACAAATATTTATTGGACAACTACTAGAAGCCTAAATTCAAAACAATTGGTCAAGATTTCAAGGCCCTCCACAATCTGGCCCTAATTTACCTTTCCAATCTAAATTTCCCCACCACCCATTCAGACACTATAGTAGCCAAAACAAACCATTCAATATTTTCTATACACATCTCATGCTGCCTTACTGTTTCCCCTTATTGGATGTTAGATCCTACCATTTACATATGTACAAATCCCACTACTCCTAAAACACTTAATTTAAATGTTAACCACACTTCAAGAAACTACCCTTGATTAAATCCCTTCCCTGAATACCAACCATATCTCCCTCCACAAAATGTATATAATTTCTGAAAACAGCCATCACTTTCCACCTTGTATTATAGCTATCACCAACATTATAAAACAGTGTACTAGACTTGAGTCTTTAATCTCCCTGGTCCATATGATACACGTCTGCACATAAAGATGTATCCAATATAAACATCTATCAGGTAAGGGGTTATCATGACAAATTTAAAAGACCTTTATAATTTAAAAGACCTTTATGTGCTGAACAGATTTTTTTCAAAAGATGACAGACAAATGGTCAACAAACAGAAAAAATGTTCAACATCACTAATCGGAGAAATGTAAATTAAAACCCTAACCTCAACCCTGTCAGAGTGGACATTATTAATGTCAAAAAAATAATAGATGTTGGTGTGAATACGGTGAAAAGGGAACACTTATACACTGTTCATGGGAATGTAAACTAGTACAAACTCTATGGAAAACAGTATAGAGGTTCCTCAAAGAAGTAAAAGTAAATCTACACTTACTCCAGCAATACCATTACTTAGTATGTTCCCAAAGGAAAAGAAGTCATTTTGTAAAAAAGACACCGGTGCCCAAATGTTTATCGCAGCAAAATTCACAACTGCAAAATTATGGAATTAACCTATGTGCCCATCAACTGATGAAGAGATAAGAAAATGCATACACACACACACATCATGGAGAATGTGTATGTATATGTACACACACCCCCGTAAGATACACACCATGGAGTACAACTCAGCTATAAAACAGAATTAAATAATGTCTTTTGTAGCAACTTGGATGGAACTGAGACCATTATCTTAAGTGAAGTATCTCAGGAATGGAGAAACAAACACCACATGTTCTCGCTTATTAAGTGGGAGCTAAATAAAGGGTATATATTGTCATAAAGTGGTGTAATGGATATCGGAAACTAAGAAGGGGGGACACTGGAAAGGAGGTGAGAGATTAAAATAATTACCTATTGAGTACAATGTACACTATTCTGGTGATGGGTACACTGAAAGTCCTGGCTTCAGCATGATACAATTCATCTATGTAACAAAAAACACTTGTACTCCCCTAAAAATCTATTGAAATAAAATAAATAGATAAATAATTGACCTTTATGTTAGTGTCAGATTATATGTTTTGGTAGGTGATGCTAGGAAGTCTACCTCTTATTGTGCAACCATGGCTAAGTGACTTAGCATCTCAGGGCCTAATACTCTATTCTTCCAAATGGTAGCCAATATGGACAATTAACCAAAATGATGTACATAAGTCCAGAAACTATATGTTAAAAAATGTTAAGTGAATAACAAAGGAGGCTCACTGATCTTCTTCAAAATAAGCAAAAATAAACTATTTTAAACAATCCCAATATTACTCACAGTTACTTCTAATAAGAATTGTTATTTATTGAGCATGCATTATGTGTCAGACATCGTTCCAAACATTTTACGAGCATCTCACACAATCCTCTCAATATCTCAATGCAGTTATGTTCCCTATTTTAGTGAAAATAAATTCCATGAAGCCCTGCATGAAAGAGGTCAACTATAACAAAGAACAAAAGTGTCTATAACTCTCACACATCAACTGCAAAAAATGCTACATTTTAGTTCTTAAAATGAAGGAGAGTGGATGCTACAAAAATGTATTAACAGCCAGAACAAAGTTTTCTTAATTCAACATCTCATTGTTTTATAGTAAACAAAAAGCAGGAAATGGTTTAAGAACATGGGCCAGTAATAAATTGATGTTATACAACAGGATATTAGAAAAGTATTTTGAGAAAAATTGATTCTATTTGCTAATACTTTAAAAGCATATTTAGCAAAATATTTATATAATGCTTTCATTAAAATTTCTAGCTACGGATCATTATTCTTAACTATAAGTAAAATGTATAAAAATAAACAGGATAAACAAAAGGTGTGCAAAATGCAAAGAACATTTAAAAAATTGAAAAAATCTTGGTAATTAATCTTTGTTCAAATAATAAGTATTTTCCACACAAAAATGAGTATCAAAAAAATTGATAATCCCAATATTACTCATAATAATAAATCTGGTAAATTTACTATTTATTTATTTTCATTCTTTCAAAGAAAAAAGACTGGTATATTACCATAAGGAACCAAACCCAATAGAGCTAACCCACTGATTTCAATACAAAGGAACATGGCTGCCGTGATTTTTATTTACCCATTTTGATTATTATCTTCATTCACTATTGTAACTGCTTATGCATAATAAATTATTTTTCTTGATTATTTTGTTACTATTTTGTTCCTCTTACAAAACAACAACAAAAACCAAAACAAAACAAAAAATATGCAAGTTTGGCTTCAGGTAAAGCTTTGTTCAATTTTTTAGTATGATATTCTAAGCCAGGGTTTTTTTTAAAGTAAGAGAGTAATAAAATGTTATTTGGGTAAATCTCTGTCCAAACTGTCCAGCTATCACCCTAATCATCAACTCTCACTTGGAAGTAGCTTCCTAACAGACCTCTGTACTTCTGCTCTTGCCTCTTCAGCCTTTTCCATATAACAGCAGCAGAGTGGGCACTTTAGGGTATCACACTACCCTCAAAAAAGTGATTCCACTAATGATCATGTGAAATGTTAACACTGCGTGAAGAGTATATTGAGAACTCTCTGCACTATTTTTTATTTTTTGTAGGTTTAATCGTATTTCAAAAAAGTTTTCTTTTAAATTCCAATGGCTTCTCATCACTCTTAAATGCAAAGCCTTTACCACTGCTTCAGAATAAAATCTAAATAGAAGTCCCTGCCTATCTCTAAGACCTCATCTCTTTTCATGTTCCTCAACTCACTCAATAGTTGTCATACTGGTCTTCCTGCTGTGTTCATCAAATTCACAAAGACTGTTCTCATGGTAGAGCTTTTGCACTTGCTCTTTCTCAAGTCTGGGATGTTCTTTGCCACTTCTTAGCATAGCTTACTCCCTCACCTCACTTCTGTTTAGAGGGAACATTGTTGAGCATCTTTATCTAAAATAATCTCACCCCCATTACTCACTAACTCCTTATCCTGCTTATTTCTTCCTACTACCTAACTCCAAATCAAAGTACATATTTATTCACTTTAGTTGATGTCTAACAACCCAACTTGAATTTAAATTCCATGAGGGCAAGGAATCTCTATTACTTCCTGCTGTACCACTAGCATCTAGAATACTAGCACACAGTAGTTGCACTATAAACAAGTAACAAATGATTCTCAAGTTTCTTAACATAAAAGTCATGAAGGGAGTCCTTAATTTAAAAACTTTATTACTGGTTATAAATAAATTCAATACCAGGTATAAATTCATGTGTCAAATGAGTTTCTATATCCTATCATATACTGAGTAGTGGTTTAATCCCTTGAATAAATTCCCAAAGTTGGGCAAAACATTTCATTATATCCTTCCAGAGTAAGAAAGCATAAAAGAAATGAGAAGCAGCTAAAGAGATTGACATATGTATACCAACTATATGCAAATCTCTTAAGATTACCAATTTGAAAATCCAAATTAACACAGAGATTAGCCATTTTTTTAAAGGATCATACAATCTTGTTTAAAATCCTTTGTAGGAATTTCCTCTTGTCATATACAAAGTGATTCTACTGGCAGCAAACATTTCAGAAATGCACTTTTCTAAGAAAAGCATAGCAAATAAAGTTTAGGGAAAGTTATCCTAACATTGGCCTAGTAAATAAGCATTTCTAAGGGTTTAAAATGTTGTTACTAAATTTAATCCTCTTAGCCACTTTTTCAAGATACATTATTTTTTTATTGTAGTAAAACATACATGACATAAAATTTACCATCTTAACCATTTTCAAGTGTGCAGTTCAGTGGCATTAAGTATATTTGCATTGCTGTGCAACCATCACCACCATCCATCTCCAGAACGATTTTCATCTTCTCAATTAAAGTACATTTTTATCCTCATTTTTCAGAATACAGCAGTAGACTAGAAAAGGGTAAGATGCCAACTGAGGTCTATCAGATTTCAAAGCTAGAAACAGTTCTTCAATACACTGCAACATTCAGGTTGCCTGCCATACAGTCACATAAAAGTAGCGTATGGACAAGCTAAAGCTACGGACAAGCTAAAGCTCTGTTTTCTTTCCAGAAATTATTTGTATTCAATTGTATCAATCAATCACAGAGACTGAAACTTCTAAAAAATTCAATTCAACCCCTCTGTTTCCTATATTAAAGTGACTGTTTTCTAATTTTACATTGCTAGTCATCTATTTAATTCTGAAATGCAAAAAAAAGAGTTTTTATATTATAAAGAACTAAAAGACAAATAAAAAAAAAAAATCAGAGGTTGTGCCCATGCCTATCTACTGCCTCTCCCATTAAGAGATGTAGTCTACTTTCCCACCCTTTCAATTTCGGCTGGCCTAGTGACTTGTTTTTACTGCCAGAAAGCAGCAGAAGTGACACTGTGTCACTTCTAAGACGAGGGCTTACAAGGCTTCACAGCTTCTGATTTCATTCTTTTGGAACACCGTCCTTAAGTGCTGTAAAGTGTGAGATACTTATATTACATAAAGAGAGGCTCAACATCTCTGCTGTCCCAGATCCCACATCCCAGAATGCACCAATTAAATGCAGCTATAACTTGAACTGGTGAGACCAGCAGAGGAACTGCCCAGGCAACCCACAGAATCATCATAACAAGCTGCTGCTGTTTTTTAAGCCAAGTTTGGAAGAGGTTGGTTATGCAGCAAAGGTAACTGAAATGATGATTAACACAAAGTTCAGGAGCACGAATTAAAATAATCTCTATTTCACTACCAAGCACATTAATTTGCCTCAGCTAAAAATTTTAGAAATTTAAAATTAAAGCAAATTAAAATCAAATTAAAGCAAATTGTCTCATCAGTACTAGAAAATTACTAATTATATGCCCTAGTATAGTAGTGTTGGTCAGGGGTAACATTTTTATATAAAAGATACATTTTATTAATGATAGTGCAATTTACCTCATTTAATAGCACCATTTTCCTTTACAAATAGAAATACAATAAGCCAGTCCCTTTACATTCAGTTTTAATAATCTTTAGAAATCTTTCATACATGTGATACCCTGCTTTCAAAACCTGAGTACACCAGATGTAAATCAGGCTTTCCTTACTGATTAGCTGTCATTATTATAATTGATAATTATACTGAGCTATTTATGTCAAGATGGCTCAGATGCTATTGACATGTGCAAGGTAATCTGACAACATTAAATGGCCCTTGCCTGCTGTACTTTTTAAAGTATTTAAAGTTTTTATTTCTCTTTCTGTCAATTGCCATTGGCTCATGATGAGAGTATCTTTTATAATGCAGTGTGTTATAAAACACACTTACGATTTTGCCTAACTAACTCAACAAGCTTGGTCATAGGAGAACCAAAAAGCTTTTCTCTAAATAAACTTCATTTATTTGAGTTTTTCACAGCTTTATTGAGGTACAGTTTACATACCATAAAATTCACCTATCATAAGTGAACAATTCAAACATTTTAGTAAATCTATGGAGTTGTGAAAGCACTCACCCTATCCAGCTTTACAACATTTCCATTATTCCAAAAAGTTCCCTTGTGCCGATTTATAGTTAAACCTGCTCTTAACCTCAGCCTTAGGCAGCTACTGATCTGCTTTCTATCTCAATAAACTTGACTTTTCTAGATATTTCCTATAAAACAGAATAACACAACATGCAGCTTTTTAATCTGGCTTCTTTCACTTATCATACATGTTGCAGCATGTATCAGTAGTTTGTTCCTTTTAATTGCTGAAAAGCATTCTGTTGAATGTATATACCACATTTTCTAAACTGGTAATTTATTCATTACCAGTTGATAGGCATTTGAATTGTTTCCAATGTGGGACTAATATGAATAATGAATGCTGCTATGAACATGTCTTTGGGTGGATGTATTTTCATTTCTCTTGGGAAGATTACTAGGAGTGGAATTTATTCCTTCCTAGCTCTCAGATATGATTCAGAGAGGCAAGTAATATGAAAAGTGACTTCCAGGTAAGTGAAGAATTACTGTAATAACATATTATTCATTTAACCAACACATATCCCAACCTATTATACTGTCAGGCAATGCAGGAAGAGCTGATAAAAATATGAATAAAGCACTGATCGGGCCCTAAATGAGCTTACAGTCTAGTGAGGGATGTATATGAATGTATAGGGAATTCTCACTTAAATTTTTTAAGGTAAATATCTAGTTTTAAAAGCTGATTATACCACAACTTCTACGTAGAACATTCAAAGATGGTGAAAAACTATTAATACAATGATGAATTACCACATTTCCTTCAAGACAAAGGCCCTCACCAACTAGTAATAACATGAAAGTGGTAAAAATAAAAATAAAATTTAAAAAGTAATATGATAAAGACTACAGTAAGAAAGGTCAGAGCTTCTAAGAGTGGTGAGAATGGTGAGCAAGATAAGATAGGGGAATTTAAAGGAGAGCCCAAAACTGAGAGGGCACCCATGGATTATTTTTGGTACATGAATACATTTATTGACAAAGTGAATGACAGCTGAAGTTAAGTTTCCTCAATCCTCAATTGGCAAGCCTGTAAACAGGAATAAAGTTTACATTTAAGCTACCTCGGCTTCTCACTGGCCTTTTTTGGATACCTGTTGTTCTTGGGAGATTTGGAAACAAGGAGAGGTGGCATTAATGGGAGAATAATTCCCAGTTAAAACCTGTAATACCCTTCCCCCACCACTTTCATTCACTCTATCATCTTTTCACTGTCACTCCTCCTCTCATGGCCCACTTCCTTTCTCATTCATCTTAATTTTAAATGGCCCATCATTATAATTATCCCTTATCCTTCTCTCCTTCTATCATAATTGCCTAATAAAAACCTACAGTAGGAGAAAACATACACCTATGCTGACTCAATCTCAATCTAATTTCATGATCATTAACCAGAATTGAGTAGTAACACTATTCTATTTTTACTGTCAATTCACTTTCCCACTCTCTTTAATGATTATTCCACTCCTTCTCTTCTCTTAAAACCCTTAACAATCTTCTTCAACTTAACTCTCAACTCTAGCCTGAGCTCTGTATTCATATATACAGTTGGCTACTCAACACCTCTACTGGGATTTCTAGCAAGTCTCTCAAACTTAACATGTCCAATAATGAGCTGTTGGGTATTACCCACACTACACTTCCACCTCAAACCTGTTCCTCTTGCTTCCTCATTCCTCACCCCAGTAAAACCTGAGATTTGTTCAAGCCAAAAACCTTGAGGTCTTATTTCTCATTGTCTCATATACCCCACACCGAACTCATCAAAAAATACTGTAGACTCTGTATTCAAAACATATTCAGAATCTGAACATTTCTTACCTCAACCACCCTAGCCACCATCCAAGCCACCATCAGCTCTCAATCTCAATGACTGCAAATTTCCTAACTAGTCTCCTTTTTACCTTTATTCTTCTGCAGACTATTCTCAACCTGGCAGGCATAATAATGACATTCATATCACTTCATTCCTCTGCTACTCTCCTCTAATGGCATCTCAACTCACATGGGGTAATTAGCTAAAGTCCTTATTATGGCCTAGAAAACCTCATATGATCTGCCTATCCCTTACAATCACTCTGACCTCATTTCCCCCTCAATCATCTATCATACTCCTAATGGCCTCCTCCTTATTGCATAAACATGCCAGGCATGCACCCTTTGGAGCTGCTATTCCTTCAGCACAGAATGTGCCTCCCCTGGCTAAACTCATTCCTTCATATCTTCACATCTTTGCCCTAATGCCTACTTATTTGTAAGGTCTTCCCTGGTCATCCTAAGTAAACTGGCATCTCCTAACCACTACACTCTTACTCATTTACCCTGCTTTGTTCTTCCTAGAACTCTTTACCTAGTACTATATTCTTATTCATTTATTATCTCTGTTCAGCTCCACAAGAGTAGAGACTTCAACTATTTGTTCACTGTTGGTTCCCTCTCCCAGAATAGTACCTGGCTCACAGAGGCACTCAATAAATTATTTAAATAAATAAATGATCAGTGGAGAGTGCTATGGAAACACATATTTGCAGCACTAAATCTAATCTGAAAGATCAGGGAAAGCCTCTCTGAATAGTGACATCTAAGAACAGACCTGAAAGACAAGTAGAATGAAAGAATTTGAGAGAAATGTTCCTGATTGTAAAAACAACATAAACACGTCCAGAAGCAAAATAGGGCTATTTGTTCCATGTAAGTATACACAAACTCTCAAAAAATAAAACACTCCTTAGTAAAAAGAAGCAATTAAATATATGTTCCTCGTGTTCTATAGTCTATCCTACACTAGATAACGCGAACACAGTATACTATCCTGCATACTCTTGGCCAAAGACCATTGGAGTTCATATTTAAAACACTTAGCCAAGATGAGTACTAGGAAGAAGAACAAAGGAAAATAAGTATTTTGCAACATCTGTTAATTTACTCTATTATAGCTGCTTCTACTGTCTTTTATTTTGGATCTTGGCAAATAACTTTTGATCTGACAAAAGGCAGTACTGGACTTGCCATGAAGAAACAACGATAAGATACCATGCTAAAGGTACTCAAAAGGTACACGGCTGAAAGTGGCTAAAGGCCCCAAAGAAATGACCAAGGAAATAAAAGTTAAAGGTCAACAGATGATTAGGTATTGATAATATCCTCTGCTACTATGAAGGGCATGATAATCACCACTGCAGCCAAACAGACTAACAACTGTTTGAAAGAAAGCTGAAAAACTATCACTAGAGGTGAGACATAACTTTAGAAATTTTGAAGAAAACAGAAAAATGATTGCAGATGCCAGCAATGCATTTACCCAGAGGCTATGCTATAAACTCCAAAATAATGTTATTGGCAGTCTCATTTCCAGGAAAAGCAGAAAGCATTTTTGAGTGGAAGAGGTTATGAGTGTAATTTAGCATGACTAAAATATACAGTGCACAACATTCACAAAATAATGTTTTGAAAGCACATGTAGTTACATGAAGAGAATAGGAAGGAAGGTATTTTAACATAGATTTGTTTGGGGAGCATAAGAACCATCTTTGAGAATGTGAAAAAAGCTAAACATTCATACACAAACTCTATACCCAATTTTAGAGGATTTTCAAACTCATGAAAACTCAGTGTGAAAACTCAGGTAAAACCATTACACTGAGGACAATAATATGTAAGCTACATAGTAGGCTACAACCATTCAGACCATGCTTAGAAAACAGAGGGTTAGAGGAGAGTGGGCTCCAGAAAAAGAAAAAAAATATATATATACAAAGATGGTATGATTATTAGGCTGGATAAATTTAAGAATACCATAAAGGGACATAACTATAATTTCAGAAAGTCATGGTATAACTAAGAAACACATTAAACTATAAAATAATTTTAAGGAACTGACAATTTAGGAAGGGAGAATATATTTCACTTTGATGCTAAATATTTTATCCATGTTAAAATCCAAAGTGTGACAATGAAATGAAGAAAATTGAGCACTCAAGTCTTTGCTAATTTTTAATTTTTAAAATCAACATATAATGCAATCCCAGAATACTGTATAATTACAGAACCAAAAGGAAGCATTAACAAATTTGACATCATACAAATAAAAGGACAGTAACCAAGGGTGAGGATATAAAAACAGAGAAATGCAAGTATATTATTTATGTAAAAAGGAAGTAACCCATGATACAAAAATATTAAAAACTATCAAACACTAGGAAGAGGAGAGAAGGTAAGTAGTGGGCAGGCAATTGAACGACCTAAATCCTCTTTTGTGGCACAGCACGGACATTGTACAAAGTTGGTAAATGAAGATATAAAGGAATAAGCATATTTGTTATATAGTTCTGGTAATAACCTATAATAGTACTAAAAACAGAAGTTTCCTCTGAGGAATATGACTTGGGTGGGAAAGAGTAGACTAGAAGATACTAACTTTTCACTCTAAGTTCTTCCAGACTATTTGATTCATTACCACGTATGTATTTATGTTCTTTTGGTAAAAAATAAAAAATTTAAACCAGTTTGGGCAGGTCATCAGTGCTGACGCAACTCCCCATCAGTATCTGAACTATTTCAGTTACTTTCCAAATATATCAAAACAAGGCTTACCTGTATCTTCTAATAAGGGGTTCTTTTATTTATTCTGTTTATTCAAGATAGAATTAAAGTCTTTGACATGTGGAAGAGACATTAACATGGGAATATTGATACCTTTTTAAAGAATACTGACACTACAGGGCCAGGTGTGGTGGCTCACGCCTATAATCCTAGCACTCTGGGAGGCCCAGGCGGGAGGATGGTTTGAGCTCAGGAGTTCAAGACCAGCCTGAGCAAGAGCAAGATGCTGTCTCTAGTAAAAATAGAAAGAAATTAACTGGACAACTAAAATTACATAGAAAAAATTAGCCGGGCATCATTGTGCATGCCTGTAGTCCCAGCTACTCAGGAGGCTGAGGCAGGAGGATCACTTGAGCCCAAGAGTTTGAGGTTGTTGTGAGCTAGGCTGATGCCATGGCACTCTAGCCCGGGCAAGAGAGTGAGACTCTGTCTCAAAAAAAAAAAAAAAAAAAAAAAAAAGAATATGGCACTTCAGTTAATTCTCATTGTATTAAAATTCTTTAAATTTTGGCAATGTCTAATTGGTCCAGCCCAATATTCCTTCAAATTTCCATTAGAATCTATACATAGATAGATATACTTATTCATAGTGAAGTATACTGCTACAACTCCCACTTCCAGTATTGTACAGAAACACGATTCCTTTTAAACCAAAATCTTACTTGTTGCCCTACTACTTCCCAGTCAATAGGGATTTAAAGATGAGTGCATGGTTCAAGAAGACAAAGATATGAAGTATCGCAGAGAAAAAGATTGTTTTCTGTTTTGTTCTGCTTCCCTTGGTGGAGGCCAGAGTGAGAGAGGAAGGCAGGGCAATAGGAGGAGCCACTGGGAGGCATGAAAATCAATGCTTAAATTATCTCAGCATTTGCTCCAGCAGGAGACATAGATCTGAAGGGGATAAATTCAAATGACATTATAGTAGTGAAACTGACAAGCCCTAAATGACCAGCTTGATGTTTTATAAAAGTCAAAGAGGGCCAGCATAGTGGCTCGTGCCTGTAATCACAGCACTTTGGGAGGCCAGGTGAGAGGATAGCTTGAAGCCAGGAGTTCAACCAGCCTGGGCAAAATAGCAAAACCCTATCTCTACGAACAACAAAAATTAGCTGGGCATGATGGTGCCTGCCTATAGTCCTAGATACTCAGGAGGCTGAGGCAGGAAGATTGCTAGAGCCTAGGAGTTTGAGGCTGCAGTGAGCTATTATTGCACCACTGCACTCCAGCCTCGGTGACAAAGCAAGACCCTATCAAAAAAAAAAAAAAAAAGCCAAAGGGGATTCTGAAGGTTCTAGTTTAATTAATCAAGAGGATGGTGATGGTTCAAGGGAGGGAACACAAAAGAGAAACAAAATGGAGGCGGATAATCACATGTTCAATACTGGATACAAACTTTGCTGTTTAATTATAGAGTTGTCCAAACAAAGAGTAGCTGAAATTCAAATCTAGAGCACAGAAGATGGTATATTCACTTAGTTCAAGCTATGGAAGTAAATGTCTTCATACATAATTTGCTGCAAGGAAGAAAAATGTCATTTAGAAATACCTGCATTTAAAGGGTAGCCAGAAGAAAAAACAGTGAAGTAGACCAAAAAGTCCAAGAGGTAATATAAATAACAGATCCAATCTTCAGAAGTAATTTGTCACACATCATACTAAGTGCTTTAGGAGATACTGAACTGTTCCTCGAGACTGGTATTACCATTTTAGAGATAAAAACAATGATGCTTTAAGATGGTAAATGATTGGCCCAAAATCAGTCGGCTAGTAAGTGGAAAGACCAGAACTCAAATTCTGATTTTTTTACTCCAAAGTCCATCCTCTCAACCAGTATGTTACTATCATAATGGAAGCCATGACAAGACAAGGATTGCTCTCTTAAAAACTGGCTAGAAAGGAATTACGTTTCCTTACCATTTCCTTCTAACTCCTTACAAACCACAGTGCATGTACCTAGGGCCTTCCTACACTCATCCTCAATTCTACCACCCCATCCCTAAAACACATTTATGTTTTTAGAAGCTGGGACTCTTGTTTTTTTCTGGGTTACTTTCAGTGAGATCATAAATGAGATGTATTTGCATAGCTCTACCACAAAGTACAATTTTTTAGCTAGAATTAACTCAATAATTTTTAAAAAGTATCAGCAAGTTCAAGTCCTGATATAACTCTAGTAAGACAACATTTGAATACAAGTGAAAGCTGGCTAAGTGTATTAAATAGATTGATGCATTCAAACATGCATTTAGTGTCTCTTATATGCCAGGCACTAGAGACAAAATGGTGTTTAAAATCAGACTCTAATAATGTTATGCCTCTGAACCAACTCTACTGCTGATTATGACACTTAAGAGTTGCTTTATTTTATTTTTCCTGGAGTGACTTTATAAGCTACTTGAATAAAAAAATATATAATATTTTACATAAGATCTTATAATACTGTGTTCTTTGAAAGGAGATAAAATCTACAACATAAAGTATTTCTCTAACTTAGTTTGAAAACATAATTTTTAAATAATTTTATTTCAACAATGGCCTGTGTCCTAGTCTAGAATCCTTTTATCACTCTGTGGCACTCTACTCACTAATAATGTCCTTATTCTCAGAGACTCTAACATCTAATTCAACATATATAGGATGGTTTATATCATTTACTTATTGAGAATCAAACCTAAAATTTTACACTGATATGTATAATAAGCAAATTCCATAATAATACTCTTCTGCCAAAGAACATTTTTACTGTTTCAAAAGAAACAGTAACTTTTAGATGTTACTGTTAGATGTTTAGATGTTAGTAACTGTTTAGATATTACTAAAAGAAACTACCTTTTAGATGTAAATACAACATACTAAAAAAGAGAAAAAAAAATTAAATTTAAAAAATTTTTGAAAAATTAGTAGGAAAAGTTTTAACATATTCCTGAACACTTGTTTTCAGAATTTCTTTGACAAAATAATTTTTACCTGTTAATAAAATAAGAAAGGAGTATCTACAATTTCCTTCATCCAGTGAAATAAGATTCTCCTCTATGTACTTGTAAGAAATCTATGAGAAACAAATTCCTTTTGATGGTTATACTTTCAAAATAGTAAGAAGCTATCATATTATAGATAAATTAGATACAGAAATGCTTTGCTTAATTTAAAATTAAGTGAGGAAATCCGTTAAGACACATAACCTGGCACATATTAGATAATAAGTGACTGCTATATGTATAAAACTGGCATGGCTTTTATTCATTTTGAATTTTATTTAATCAGCCTGCTTTGCAGCATATGGGTATTTAGTTCAACATCACAACACAGACTGAAAAAAAAAAAAAAAAAGAAATCTCATTCCTTGGTCCCAGATTTTCCCTAATCCAAAATTGGGAGTATAATAATTTACAACTAGTCACCAGGGGGCCTGAACAAGACAGTAAAAATGACTCATCAGAATCCAATATCATCACTGTTGATGCCATGTTATTTATCAATCCTGCTATCTATCTGTCAGCAGTGGCCTCCATTGTTGTATACCAGAGAGCTATGTGCTCAAGGCTTCTAATGGGACTAAAAAGTAGGAAGGGCAAGAGCAGTTATTAAAGAAACAAAAAAATCAACAATTTTTTTGGTTGCAAAATAACATTAGCCTTTTTGTAAGAATCTATTTTAGAAACTTCCAAAACCATATTTTGTTAAATTTTCACCAGAAATGATCTCTCATTTTGTAAGTGCCTTTTCTGAAATTGGGGACATGTACTACTTGTGATACAGGAATCAAAGTAGAAATATTATTAACCTTGATCCCTGAAATAAAGTAAGCCTGCTCTGTGTCATATTATATTCACATAATGACCCAAAGAACAAGAAGGAAAAAAAAGACCATGATATCAATACCATTTCTATCCACCCCCCCCAAAAAATGCCATTTCTACAGTACACTGAATAGACAGAAAACTGCGACCTTCCCTATCATCCCCCAATGCTACTATCTTTTCCAGTCTTTAAACTTCTACTAACTAATTCTATAGAGTTAAAAAAATAATAAAACTGAACTCCTCACTTCTCATTTTCTAACCCAAGATGGCCAGGAACCTCTCACCAAAAACCACTATCACAAAACTTCACAAATACCCTACACAGTACTTCAGCAGGTGAAAAACAACAGAATAGTATTACATAGAATAGTTGTAAAGCCCGTATGTCAAAACTCACGCCTTGCAAACAAAACAATCAGAACAAATGCTACAAGTAGTCATAACTTCAACAACATTATACAACCAATTTTATAGGTTAAACATAGAATTACCACATGACCCAGCAATTCTACTCCTAGATGTGTGTGTGTGTGTACATATATATATATATATGAGAAATGAAAACATATATCCACAGAAAAACTTGACACAAATGTTCGTAGTAGCATTATTCAGGATAGTCAAAAAAGCAGAAACAACTCAAACCTCCATCAACTCATGAATGGATAAATAAAATACATTATATTCATACAATGGAATATATGTCAATAAAAAGAAATGTAAGTATTGATACATGCTACAACTTGGATATATTTTGAAAACATTATGCTAAACGACAGAAGCCAGTCACAGAGTATTATATGATTCCTTTTATATGAAATCTTCAGAATAGGCATACAGACAGAAAGTAGATTAGTGTTTGCCTAAGTCAGGGGTGTTGGCAAAAAATCAGAAGCAACTGCTAATGGGCACAGGGTTTCTTTTAGGGGTGATAAAAATGTTCTAAAATTGACTGTGATATTGGATGCACAATTCTATGAATACACTAAAAACCACTTGTACACTTTAAATGGGTGAATTTTTATCTCAAAACTGTTATTAAAAATACCAATTTTGTGTTTCAGTAGTTGAAAGGGGGAGTAAAACTATTTAAAAACAAAAAACAACAGCATTATTAACACTTTGCCCAGCATATCAAGAAGAGCAAAGATTCTTAATTGGCTCTTTACCAGAAAATTTTACTGCTATGAAACAGTGAAGATATATTTAACCAGGTCTTGCTAATTTTCTATGAAAAGATCTACTATTCAGGAACTATGCTTATTCTCACATGTAAATTTACACACCAACACATATAGAGATTAAACCTCAAAGATTCTCAGAAGAGCTCATGTCAGGAGATTATAAGCCATGAGAAAAAGAAAAGTATATAAAATAAATATAAATCAGATTTTCATATAAAATCTCTCATTTACAGTGAGTGTATAATCTCAGATAAGTTAGTCACTTAATATTAACATCTAAAAAAGAGTTCTCAACACAAATAATAGTGTTCTTAAGAAGTGCAAGCTTTGAATCACTTATTTTGTAATTAGGAACTAACTATGATGCTTTAATACACCAATTATAAAACATAAATCTTTTATTTTTTTTTAACTGACATTAAGATATTCACACAGAAAAAACATAAATCTTTTATGAAACCAAGACCTCTAATCTGTATGCCCAAAAAATACACTTCTTTTAAGAAAGAATACTTTAAAAAACATTTTACTTATTTTTACTAATTCTGACTAGTATTTTCCTTCTACATTAAAATGTTTTCAAGTAAAAGGTATCAACAGGCTAAATATGAATCTTCAAAGAACAAACATGATTTGAGAAGACAAAAAGATGACAACATATCTTTTAAACAGAGCTTCTCAAAAGTCATGAGATCATATGTGAGGGGAAATTTCTAGACTAAATATGTACATAAAGCAAAGAGACAGCAAGGATTATAACAGGGAAATCTCAAAGAAAAAAATTGAAAAGAAATGACATGCAGAAAGATTCCAAGTCAAGAACACATATTTTAAAAAGGCCATAAAAGGCAAAAAATAACTATAATTTTCTAAAATTAATTATTCATAGAAGTTATTACAAAGAAATGTAAACATAGAAGGAAAATTCTGAATGACTATGTTTCAATATACTAAGAAAAAACTTTCCCACATGAAAAGTAATATGGGGATAATACAGATCCTAACACTATTACTTTTTTACGTTATTTAATTTTCAGAAATGGTTTTGCCAGTAATCACAATACTAGAGAAACAAATATATTATAAAACTAAACATGGCTAATTACTAAACAATAAAAGCTCTATGAAGACATTTACTAACTTCGAAAGGAAGTTAAGTTTATGGCTACAAAAATACTCCAAGTAGTCACAAAAATATTTGGAATATATGTAAGATAATAAATACATAATAAGTAAGAAAATAAGAGTATTATCTTTTATTGTAACTTGGAAGGAAGTATACAAGAAATTAATATCTTATGTTTTCTGCAATAAAATGGTTATAAAATGGTGATGTAGTAAGTCATTTTTTCCTCAGAGAGATTAAAATATTGTCTCTAAAACCCCTAATCAATGTACATAATGTATATATACATAATCTGTATATCAAAATATAAAGAATTAGAGCTAATACAAGTACTATGCTGACCACTGCTTTCCCAAAAGATGGCCAGAATCAAGTAATACAAAAATTTAGATGACTTACATTGTTGTTACGGGTTTCTACAGCAGGGAACTTCCTGACTATGAATTTCACAGCAGATTCCAGGTTTTTGTCAATAAGGTAGGATGGTTTTGCCTTGGGGTCTCCACATGCCTATAAAACAACAGTAATAAAAAAAGGTGAAATACATCCTTATTCTAAAATCAAGAATAGCAAATCTGCAATTAGAAATTAAAGATATTTATTGTTTGGTGAGCAGGTGATAAAATGAATAGGCAAAGTGCAGGGATTGTCACAGCTGAAATATGCAATGGGAGACAGTACAGAGATGTTCTTCTACTGAAAAAAAATGCATGGAAAGTTTCAAAGCAGTTAGCGCAGAACAGCAGTGAAGGAAAAAGCTCAAACCTAAAAACAAAGAAAAAGAAAAAAAAATTCTTGATTTGAGGTAGGATTGTATTCATCTGAAGCTAATAATAATTACAAAATTAAAATATTCAATAGAGTACTAGACTTGTTTCTAAGTGTTATAACATAAAATCTTATGTTTAAATGTCTTTTCCAAAATGTTCTCCTCATTCACTTTAGACATTTTAATACAAGAGCCCTAGTTCAAAAGAACTGGAAGCTGCTAAAACTGTCTTTATAGTGCTAAAGTGTGCTGCCTGATCCTCTGAGTATCTGCATTACAACACTGTTTTCCATCATACCAGTAGTACTTCAAACAATGAATCTACAGCTATTCTATATCTCATAAACACAGAACAAATGGAAATGTTTACATTCTGGCCACATCAGCAGTACAGCACTCTCTGTAGTAAACTGTAAAGCACTATACAAATGTAAGGTGTATCATCAGAAAGAACTTTTTACCTAAACTTTTAGCAATACAGAATATAATCTTGAATACTGTTCACTGTTTCATTATGTGACAGTTAATTAACTGCTTGCTAGTGAGATGATATTTCTTAGGGAATTGCTAAAATTGTAACATTTCTATTTAACTTCTTTTTACTGCATTTTAAAAAGGATGTGTCCATTGAAACGTTATATCTGTCTGCCATGTGTGAGGAAATACAGTATTACAATTTAATGTTTTTCCACTGTTTACTATGGCTATGTTGTGGATTGCAGAAAGAGAAGTTATGAAACATGAAACTGATCTGAAAGCGGGCAAGCGGGCAGAGGGAAGGTGAAAAGCTTTGCAAACCTTCCAAACTTGTCCTTGCTGGGGAAGCATTGTAATAAAAAGAGAGAAAATTACGTGTAAACAATGATTGTCAAACTATGACATACGTTTCAGTAGAAAATTTATGCACTGCAGACTACGAATAACAAAACAAGATTAGAACTGTATGGTGCTACAATTTTAAAGGTATTCTAAGTAGCGCATTTTAGTATACAATAGAGTTATAGAGTTTATTCTATTCATATATATTTAAATACTACTGTGTACGTGTACAACCATGTCAGTTTCTTGGTGCTCTTTCTATACCAACTTAAAAAGAAGGAAAATACAGACTACATGCAGCTATAAAAACAGGAGCAAAACCATCAGTGAAATTTTACATACCTTAAAAAGAAACGGTAGCCGAGAATAAAAATAAATAATTATTGAATGACTGTTTAACTTCAGTTCAAATTCAAACTATTTTGCAAATATCACCTAACTTCCTACAATGCCAAAGTATAAAAATCAATGTAAACATTCCTATATTTTTCAAATGGAAATAGGAATGCCGTAAGAATCTCTTCATTCTCAAACATAATTAGATAAAACAAAATTAATTTAAGAAATTTAGACCACAATCTTTAGCCATATTGACACAAGGTTACTATGTAAATTCTATTTCAATATCATAAATATTAAAATACATCTGACTTTTCTTTGGGGCAGACTATCATTTCTTTAAATTATTACTTCTTATAAATTAATCTTCCAATTTATCTTCTTCCCCCAATATATATATATATTTTATATATATATATATATGTGTGTGTGTGTGTAAGAACCACATAACTAAGAATTTGCCCAAACAGAAACAGCTACAGAGTAGCATACTTCCCTACATCAATGGCATAATAAAAATCAAATTTTATAAAGATGCCTGTGGTAGTACAGAATCCTAAAGTGATTCCAAATTATGTTCAGTCTTTTCACGATATGTATTGTGTCTTTCGTATGCTAATTCTTTAAAAATTCCACTATCCATTCTAACAGCATTAGTGACTATCAATAAAAATATAACAGACTACCACACCCATTTGCCATGATCACAAATTTTACTGTGTAAGAATTTAATCAACTAAAGAAATGTGTGTACACACATACATACATACACACACAAACACACACACACAGCTCTTCCTTGTTAAACTGAAAACAAAATTTTCACTTCAATGGAAAAAAAAGGATTATATAATCTGCTTTCCTTGGAACTGATTTACCTTTCTCCATACTATTCAGTGAGTCTAATCTAAACAACCTACAATGGGAAGCAGTATGCCATAAAGGTAAAAAACACAGATTCTGAAATAAAACTGGCTGGGTTTCAATCTTACTAACCATGTGACCTTGAATATATTACATAACATCTCCTAGTCTAAATTTCTTCTTCTATAAAATGGGGAAATTAGTACTTACCTCAGAGGGTCTTATGAGGATTAGGAGATAGATAATCTATATAAAGCACTTAGCAAAATGACAAGCACATTAAGTGCTCTAAAAATATTAGCTGTTGTTAGTAATAGCTATAATAATAATAATAATAATTACCAAGTAAAAGTCTAAGATGAATAGTAGTCACAGTAGTTATAGCCTTTATCATAGTATATAGAACTAGCAATTTAGTGTCAACTTCCTTGTATGACAATTCCCTCTCTCAATCACATATTTTCTTTATTCACTCTAAGTCTAAATGTTTTATAGTTGTACTTATAGAAAAGGTTTAGCCTAATAGTTAAGAACATGAGTTTTAAGATAGGCTGTCCATGTTAAAATCTTGGCTCCATTACTTAACAGCTGTGCATCCATGAGCAAGTGATTCTACCTCTCTATGTCTCAGTTTCTTCATCTGTGAAACAGGAGTTAATAATTATAAGCTATCCTAAAAAGTTTTTGTGTTCACTACGTGAGAGTGTGTGTGTAGAATTTACAAGATTTGGCATACCATGAGCATTCAAATAATGCCAATAAAAAATACAAGGTTCATAGATATAGGAATATTGGGCCCCATTCTATTTTTTTCCTGAGATTAACTTACTTGATTTACTTGCTTCTTAATAACAAGAGAGGCATTTGTATGCGAAATACTCAGGCAAAAAAGAAAAAGTGCATGAAAAAAATAAACTATGGCATGACTAAAAATTATCAGTCAGGTAAAATATATCCTGGCAAAGAATCATAACTAGTAATTAAGTTAAGAAGGTTTTTTTTGCTATACTAAAACAGGATAGCAAAATCCCAACTAATTAGAAGTCTCAGTTTATAGAGATTAATCTTCTTCCCCACCCTAACTCAAAAAATTTCGTTTTGAGGACAAAGAAATCATGAGAAAACAACCTGTATTTTCAAAACACAGCCTGCTGCTGGTATACTTGAATCTGTATCTCTTCCTATTACAGTTACAGTATTACTCAAAATTAATCTTTCACTCTTAAAATTTTCATTCCTTGAAGTACCAATTTTTAAAAACTATATACACTACTACACTTAGATATCAAAATATTTTAGATTAATACATTTCAGAAAGGCTTGCCACAAAGACTAAATCAAAAGATTTAACAAATTGCCAATTCAAATAGACTTTTGAGCACTTCTATCTCCTTTCCACCCCAAAGAAAGGAAAAAAAGAGAAGATGTGCATAATGCAAACTTACATCTAAATCCCTAAATTTTATAGCCCTACCAAAAAAACTTTCTTCACAGAATTGACTAAAAGGGCTATCTCACTAGACAGAAAGGAGATTATATGTGAACAATACAATTTAAAAAACAAAAACTACTCCCAATACTTTATATTTTACTTTATCTTGATTCAGCATGTTTTCATAATGGGTAAAATACTATAATTTCAAATTCTAGAAGATCAAAATGAATTTAAATATTTATACACTAAAATTTCTAGTTTGTAGAACTTTAGTCTCCATGAATACTGTAATTACAATCTTTAAATTCAAAAAGGTTAGGACTATTTAATGTGGCAGATAAAATTATCACAATGTTAAATACTTAAAATATAATAATTAAAAACCCTGTCTCTTGAGTCAAGTGGATCATAGCCTATATGACCTAAAGCAACTTGCTTAAGCCTCAGTTACCTAATCCATAAATTGAGGATATTAATTACTGCAGAGGAGAATACACTACTAAGATTTTTAAAAGAGAAAATACACATAAAGTGGTTATTTTGGTGCCTAACACTTAAGCACTTAGCAATTACGTTCTAAATAGTTATCTTCTCTTTTTTAAAATAAAACTTTTCAATATACACAAATATCCATACTGAGTTCCCAATTATCAAACTCTTTCCATAAAACCAATTCTAGGTCATTATTAATTGCTGATTCAGTATCTCCAAGTGCCTTTTTCTCACAAAACATAAATATTAGTTTATCAAGTATGAAATTTCCAATTTCCTTATGTACTAAGTTTGACAGTTGCTATCTCTGACATTTCACTTTGACATTTGTTTTATTTTTGCTGTGAAAGTACACCCTCATTCTTTCAATCGCACAGTTTGGCTTGTGATTATGTTTCAATTTTTTTAAGAGCAATTTTTGTGAAATCATAGATAAGGAAAAAATTTGTGTCATTGTCGAATGAGTTCCATTGTGGAACCAATGCTGCACAGACAGCTCAAAATATCAAAGGTTTTTAGGAAGGATGTGGCTAATGAACACACAGTACTTTGATGGTTTGAGAAGTTCAGTTTCAGCTATTTTAATCTTGAAAATGAGCCATGTGGCTGACCTGAGGCCAAGGTAGATAATCATGAGCTAAAAGCTGTAGTGGAAGTTAATCCATCTCAACCTACACATGAATTAGCAGCAAGGTTTGATAATACTATTCCAACAACATTGGACCATTTGAAACAAATCGGCCAAGTAAAGAAGCTGGATAGATGTGTACTGCATGAATCAAACAAGCATCAGGTGAGAAATCGTCTTGAAGCTTGCCTTTCGTTGCTGTAACAATATAAAGGCAAACCATTTCTACACCGTATTGTTATGTGTTATGAAAAATGGATTCTTTTTGACAATCGCAAGCATTCAGCACAATGGTTGGATAAAGACGAAGTACTGAAACACAGTCCAAAACCAAATATTCATCAAAAAAAGGTAATGGTGTGTGTTTGGTGGTCCAATGATATTATTATGTACTTCACGAAACCTGGTCAGTCAATTACAGTAGCTGTCTACTGTAACCAACTAGATGAAATGATGAAGATGCTTGTGATTAAGCAGCTGAGACTGGTCAATAGAGATAGGCCAGTCCTCTTGCAAGGTACATTGACCACATGTTGCACAAACTATGCTGCTCAAACTACAGAGGATGGACTTGGAAACTCTCTTGTTATCCACCGTATTCACCAGACCTTGCACCAACTGACTACCACTTCTTCAGGCTTTGAACAACTTCTTGCAAGGAAAAATATTTCATTCTCAATAAGCTGTGGAAAATGCCTTTCACCATCTGATTGCTACTCACTCTCTAGGCTTCTTTGCTGCTGGTATAAACAAGCTACCATTATGGTGGCAAAACTGCATCGATAGTTTAAGCACATACTTTAATTGTACTGCTTCTTGTTTGAGATATAATAAACTAAACCTTTGATTGAAAATTGGACATTTCATATTTAATGACCTAAATATAATGTTATTATCAAACCGACAGTCAAAAGAGAAGGAGCTTCAGAGAAATTAAGTGACTTGCTCATGGTTTCACAACTACTAACTAACAGGACACAAATACAAATCCTTATCTGATTCCAAAACACTAGAAAAGCTTATCCAAAAATATATGTCTTTGCCAGATACGGTGGCACATGCCTGTAATTCCAACTACTTGGGAGGCTGAGGCAGGAGGATCCACCCTAGACAACATAATGAGACAACCTCTCTAAAAAAATAATAATAACTTTACATATATGCCCCCCCCCAAATAATATATAAAAACATGCTCCACTCTTTCAATACCTTGGCTGCTTAAAACTTTAACAGAGTAGTTACTATCAAGGTAGAAAGCTGAATCAGTTCAATCACATAAGTACTGCATAGTAACCAACTACACCACTGGAGCTCCATGATCAGGTTCAATCAGCTTTATTTTTTCATTTTTTTGAGACAAGGTCTTGCCCTGTTGCCTAGGCTGAATTCGAACTCCTGGGCTCAAGTGATGCTCCTGCCTCAGCCTTCCCAGTAGCTTGGACTAAGGGCCTGGCTTTAGTTTTATTTTTTAAGTCCTAGTCTAACTCAGCCATAAAACACATTTCTTTGCCAAAATATTGAAGAATAAAATTACTTATTTTTTAATACAATAAATGGAAAAAAATGAACAAAATGTCAGGGGTCAGAGTGAGAATGCTATTTGTGAGGGAACAGAAACCAGTCCCACCTGAATCACATCAAAGAGGAAGAAAATAAAAATGTGGTCCATTTATGCTAGAAAGAGGAATTTAACAGTGACTCAGTAACTAGTCAAAGTTAAAAAAAAAAACAACAACAAGGAATCCACTGCTAAAGAAGCTTGATAGCGAAATATACTGAAATTACTATAAATGCTTTTAAAGCAGGTTTTGCAAAATTGAAGGCATAAAGGGAACAATGTTCATCCCCGAGTTTTCTTTCTTCTTTTTTTTTTAAGACAGGGTCTCACTCTGTTGCCCAGGCTAGAGTGCAGTAGCATCATCATAGGTCACTGCAACCTCAAACTCCTGGGCTCAAGCAATCCTCCTGCCTCAGCCCTTCACCTACAGGTGCATGCCAGCATGGCTAATTTTTCTATTTTATGTAGAAATGGGGTCTCACCATGTTGCCCAGGCTAGTCCCAAACTCTTGGCCTCAAACAATCCTCTCGTCTCAGCCTCCCAAAGTGCTAGTATCACAAGTGTGAGCCACCACACCTGGCCTTCCCTGAGTTTCCAACAAACTGAATTTAATACTTAGAGGAAGTATTAAGTACCTGAGATTACCTGGTAATAAACATTACCTGAGATTATAGACTATAAAAGGAATTTATACCTATCATTCTTTTACATTCTAATTTTTAAAAATAATGAAAAGTGTTAGTAAGTATTAGAAACCTATCAAGAGCAAAAAAGCCTCAAATTATAGTTTCAGGAGTTAATTTTCCAATTATTTTTTTTTCTGTGTATCACTTGTATTTTGGCCAATCAGCTTTAAGTTAGCACTTCCCCTTGAGCTTGGGTAGGTTAAAAAAAAAAAAAAAGCAATCCACTGCTAACAGTTTGGAGTAAGAGGCTTGACAGCAAAGTATACTGAAATTTAATTAGAGATACTTTCAAATTAATGTTATTTTATTAATTGGAGCCAATACTAGATCTAAAGACATGGAAATTATGGCTACTTTGTTCTCTAGTTTTTAGAAAATCATGAACTATCTAAACCCATTACATACTTCAAAATTCTTTATTATAAATTTTAGTGATTCAAATGAGGATTTAATTCACAACATGTATATGTCACTGTTGCCCTGAAAAACTTTTCAGTTTCCAATACACAGGATCATCTCAATTTATGAAAGAGAGGTGTTATATTAAAGAATCATATATTGTCAACACTTTTGCTGTTAAGAGGAAATTGTTCTTTAAAGGACTACATAGAACATAATTCTGAAATATTAGCAGTAAGTGTATATCAAACTATAATATAAGGCAGTAAAACAGAATAGTTTCTGAAAGGTGGTCTTAAGTTTGATTTAGTAGAGAAAAAAAAACATTTATTAATTGTCCACTATATTCCAAGCCCCAGAAATAAAACTAAGAACAGTAGCCAACATTCACTTCCTACCCTTGTACTGGGCACTATACTAATACTCCATATGTATTAACTCACTTAATTCTCTTATTAACCTATGAAGCTAATAAAGAAGTATTCTACAAATGTGGGAGAACTGGCTATTTAAGTTTACAAGAGTTAGAATCAATAAGACTAGTATGGCTTAGAAAACCAAAAAAATACAACTTGGAGCATAACAGAAGCTAAAAGCAAGTTAAGTACCATGGAACTGGTTTTGCTAATAGAGAGCCAAAGTGCAGACTTCCAGAAATTTATTATAACTCAGACAACAAAATTAAATCACTACAATGAATAATTATTAGAGAAAGAAATGAGAGGTATTAAGAATTTATATACTTATTTCCCTAGTTCTTAGCAACAGAACTACTTAGTTTTTCTGATTCAGTAGATTTAGGTATGAAATGTTCACACATTTTCCAGATGTATAAAAATTTTAAAAACTTTCTGAGATGATTCTATTGTGTATCCCAGGCTAGGAACCACTTATCTCCTCACTTTATTTAAACTTGAGCCCAGAAAGGTTAAATATTAATAACTTGTCCAAAGAGGGAAAAAAAACTAGTATCAGAGCTTTATGCAAGTCCCTCAACCCACAGAATACCCTATAAATATGGAAATAGTTTAGAAAATAAGTATAGAAAAGTTTAGAGGTTGTATGCCTATAAGAAGAGCATTAGTAGAGTATTTTATACTCTTAATATATAGTCAGGTATCACTTAATGATGGAGTTCTGAGAAATGTGCCATTAGGTGATTTCATCATTGTGGGAACATCACAGAATGTACTCACACAAACCTAGATGGCATAGTCTATTACACATCTAGCCTATATAGTATAGCCTGTTGTTTCTAGGCTATAAATCTGTACAGCATGTTACTGTACTGAAAACTGTAAGCAATTATAACACATTAAGTATTTATGTATCTAAATGTATCAAAACAGAAAAAGTATAGTAAAAATATGTATATGAGGTAAGTTGTTTATCAAGTAATGAGGTGCATGACTGTATTTTGTATCCTTACGCAGATACTCGACTTACAAAGGTGTTACATCCTGATGAACCCATCTTAAGTTGAAAACATCACATGTTGAAATGCACTTAATACACCTAACCTACTGAACATCATAGCTTAGCCTGGTCTACTTTAAAACACTTACATTAGCCTACAGTTGTGCAAAATCACCTGACAATACGGTACACTACGGATTATTGGTTATTTAACCCCCAGCATCACAAAAGAGTATCATACTGCTTTCTACCAAATGCAATAGCTTTTGCACCAACATGAAGTTGAAAAATCCTTAAGTCAACCCACTGTAAGTTGAGGACTGTATGTATATTCTACTGAACAAAAGTTCTGGAATCTGAAATAATAACTGGCTAGTCTTTTGTCAATGTCTGGCTGAAGCTCCTATTCCTACTTCAAAACCAAGCACAAATGTTACTATCTGTCCTTCGCATGTCTCTCAGACTGGAATCTTTTCTTGGCAATGGGCACTTTATCTTAATTTACCTCCATTTCTCCAAGGCCAGGGAAGACTCTTAATAAGTGAAGAGTAAACGAATAAATGAAAAGGAAAACAAGGTGGGGCATAGTGGCTCACACCTGTAAACCCAGCACTTTGGCAGACTTAGGCGGGAAGATTGCTCAAGCCCAGGAATTAGAAGTTGCAGTGAGCTATGATCATGTTACTACACTCCAGCCTGGGCAACAGAGCAAAACTCTGTCTCTAAAAGAAAAAGAAAAGTCTCAATAGTAGAGAAAGAATAGCTCATGGTTTATAAAACAGTTTAAAGATGCAGTTTTATTACTGTCAAGTATTTACAGTAATCAACTATATAATTAGGAAATATTTTCCAGTTCAGGTTTTTTCACTTAAAACAAGAAATTCCTTTGAAATTGGCACATATACAACCCTAATAATAATCTAACAATCCAATAGGTCATGAAGTTTGTTAACTTATTTAAGTAAAACACTCTAGTACAATACTATTTGAAGAAATGATTAATTAGATGTTCTCATCATTGTCAGATAAACAATTTACTAAAGTTTAACAACGGTATTGCAAATTCCTAATGGGATCAAAATTAAGAGGATTTTACCACATTTACTAATAAATGCAATATTAAAAATAGTAGACAGAAAAACACATCTTAGGAACAGAATGTAGTAGTATTAATTTTATAAAGTCTAAGCAGAGAAAGAAACAAATGTACTGTTAATGTTTTCTTAACTGCATTTCTTATCCATTCATGTTATATGGTTTTTCAATGTAAAAATATAACCATTTGACTTTAAAAATAAAAATATAAAATGAAAAAAGGATATCTGAAATTTCAAAATTAAAAACAAAATATCTTTAAATGAGGAGAAATTGCATATTCTTTTAAAATTAAGGAAGATAAATGCCATTTCATCATTTCCTTTAGTTCACACCTACCTTTCTGTTTTATATATAGTTGACCCTTGAAAAACACAGGTTTGAGTGTGCAGGTCCAGTTACACACAGATTTCCTTCCACCTCTGCCACCCCTGGAGACTGCAAGACCACCTCCTCTTCCTCTTCCTTCTCAGCCCATTCAACATGAAAAGGACTAGGATAAAGACCTTTATGATGATCCACTTCCACTTAATGAATAGTAAATATATTTTCTCCTCCTCATGATTTTCTTGGTAACATTTTCTTTTCTCTAGCTTTTTTTATTGCAAAAATACAGTACACAATACATACACAAAATATGTGTATCAGTTGCTTATGTTAATAGTAAGGATTTTGGTCAACATTAGGCTATCAGTACTTAAGTTTTCGGGAAGTCAAAAATTAAACACAGATTTTCTATTGTGTAGGGGGTTGGTGCCCTTAACCCCCCACACACATTGTCCAAAGGTCAACTATATACTCCTTCCCTCAGTTCAAGCAAAATTTCCTGTTTATTTTCTGTAGTATTATTTACATGGTTAGTCTTTTCAGCATGTACATTTTAAAATGTGTCAGGGACTAAATTTTAGAAATAATCATAAAGAAAGCATACACTTAACATGAAAAGTAAATACAAAATATATTTCTCCCAAAAAAAGTTTTAATTGAATTTTTAAATTCCTAATTCTAAATTATTTCTCAGTTTAATATATTACAAAGCCAACAGAAGTGTCCATTAATAATCACTCTGGTATAACATGATCTGAATGGCCTTTTCATACAAATTTCTAAGTACTCTACAGTAAAAAGTAAAATTATTTCTGTAATATAATTGCATATTTCTTTACAGTTATTGTATACTTGCAATTTAACTACATCTTCCACAAGCAAGTTTCAGAAGAAATCTCTATCACAAAAATTTCACTAAAGACTACAAATCTAATGACAAAAACAATTAAGCTAAGAGCCCAGACTTTGGGGTCAAGAAAGAAAGGGGCCAATACAAATTTTTACTTTGAAAAAAAAGTAAATTGGGCAAGTTATACTTATCCTCTCCAAAATTCATTTATCTATAATAGGTACCTACATCATAGGTATAAGGATAAAGAAAAAAAATACAAAACACTTAGCATATATTAAAGTCTCAATAAATGACAGCTAGCATTACTGCTATTATGTACTATTTATTGGACTACTGGTCTAGAAAGTTTGAAAGGATGAGACTATTTAGTTTTAGTAATACATAATATGTACCTTCACTATGCCTGGATCGAAATTATTGTTGGAATTTTACTTCATGTTAACATTGCAAATTATCAAAGAATATGAGTGAGCTTTTTAAACACACTAACCAGAAAGGATAAGAACTTTGAACACTGACATATTTTTTCACCTTGGTCTCCTCATTTTTAAGATACTGAACATGACTAGCTAACTATGTCCATTCCTTTAATTTTCTTAAAATGTTAAGTACACAAGCAATAGATTGGGGAAAGAACTGTATTCCTTTAATCAAAAATTTTTTTAAAAGTACATTTAGACTCCAAAAATACTCCACTGAAAAAAATTTGCAATAGTTGAGTGGGTTTTTACTCCTTTTCTGTCCTTTATAATTGAGGCAATAATTTAACAAGAGGGGAAACACGCAAGTATCGATATCTTTTTGATACATAGATTAATCTCATGTTGGTAATCGTGTGTAAAAGAAATGAGAAAGAAAAAAAGAGTAAATGCCCCCCCCCAATTTTTTAACTCAGCTAAATGTTTTCTTTGGATTTGAGAGGTTTGTTAAACAGCAGTAAAATTTCAGAAAAGTAAATGTTGCCTCCCAAAGGTGCTCAGACTCCTAAACTAGCTTACGGTCATAGAAGTTTTAAACTATTTTCACATATTACCATCCTTCATCTTTACCAACAATCCTGTGAAGTAGACAGAACAGGTATTACCCTCCATATTTTACAGAAAACTAAACTAAACTGAACTCATTTATTGTTTAAAATGGACCATAACTTCTACCCTACTTTCCTGACAAATTTAAAATGTAATCACAACTGGAATAGACTTTAATGCTCCCTTGACAGTTAATTTTCCTCATTTTACAGAAGAGGAAAAGTGAAACTCAGGGAAGTCAAATCACCTACACAATGTTACAGAACTCTCAGTGACAGAATGAAGATTGGAATGCAAGTCATCTTAACTTCTGGGCCAGTGCTCTTATTCCCACCACCACACAACCTGCCACGCTATAACAACAGATATACCAGCCTGGGCAACATAAATAGACCCGTCTCTAAAAAAAAAAATTGGAAAATTAGTTGGGCATAGTGGCATGTGTCTGTAACCGAAGGTACTGTAGCCCCAGGTACTTAGGTGACGAGGCAGGAGGATCACTTGAGCCCGGAGGTTTGAGGTTGCTGTGAGCTATCTATGATACCACTGCATTCTAGCCTGGCAATAGAAATCCTGACTCAAACAAAAAACAAACAAAACAAATATAAAAGTAACATAAAAATGTTAAAAATCTCTATGTAAGTCAGTGGCATTATTAGGTCTGGAAAAGGGTAGATATACATTTTTTAATAAAAATTAAAACTTTAAGAAATTAAGGAACAAAAAATTTTAATGTAAAATTTCCTATCACCTTCATGTCTTTTCTCTGAAATCCTCTTTTATGTGTTCTTACATCCTTGAGTAAACTATAAGTTTCCTAAAATTCCCATAACTTGTAGATAGTAAGATCTCAAAAACTTTTTGACTAATGAAATGTTTTTAAAAACAAAAGAAAACTTTTTTTTAGTAACAATGTTACAGCCCCCTAGTAAGTATGAAAGCTTATGATTATAGTAACTTATTTTACTTAGATCATTAAAGTATTTTGAATTGCACTTGCTCACTAAAATCATTTCTACTGTATACTTCCAACTGAAATAGAGCAGAATAATCAGACCTGGTAGACAATCTAATACACACATGCATTAATAAAAACGTGATAACTGATTGGCAGAGATATATTATGAAGTGGAAGGTTTTTTTGAGGACTAGAGGAGATTGAGAATGAAAAGATTATGTGGTTTACAATGCAGTAAGAATGCAAAGAGCATGAACCTTATAAACACATGGTGAACGGATCTTACTCACTTCTTTGGCAAGACATTTTGAACAAATGTTTCAATCCCTACCCAGCTGGGAAGATATACCAGTCTTACAGACAATCCTATAGGCTGAAAATCCAAAATCTATCTGATTCATTTATATGCAAAATTACACACAGGGAGCAAACCCAAAGCTATTATTAAAACCAGAGCAACACACAAACACACACACACACACACACACACACACATAGAGAAAGAGAAGAAAATTCATTCATTTCAACATGGCCTAACCAAAGGCCTCATGTACCAGGTAAGGCCTAAATACTAGTAGTTGAAAAAATAAATTACATGGTCCCTGATCTCACAATCAGACAAAGTGGCAATATATTTCTCAAGAAACCATAAATATATGCAAGTCCTTAAATATAACATTTCAATACTCAAAATATTTGACATGGATTCTAAAATGATTACAGTCAATTCATTTTAAATTTCACTAGCTCAATAATACACGAGCCTGAAGTTTCTCAAAACAGGAAGTGAAAAAAGAGTGCTTTTGTGAAAAGGCAGTGAACTGGACTTAAAAGAGTTCAAATGCTTAGAATTTCATTTACTCTTATCTATGAAAGTGAACTATAAAAAAGTCTGATTGCATTTGTACTATGAAAATGTTTAACGAATGCTTAAAATATGGTATTTTGCTCAAATACCCAAATCACTTTTGATGTTACTCTCACTTCCTCTTCTGGAAACCATCATAACCATTTCCTTTAACCACAATACCACAGTTCTAGTAACTTTTTAGTAATGTCTTACTCGCTCAGTTTTTTGGACAAAGTTCATATAAGAACCGATTTCCAAGTTTTTTAAGGAGCATAATCTCACCAAAAAGTTCAGGTCAATACAACCTGTAAGTACACCATTTAAAATTAAATTATTCCTAACCTACCTAAATATTCCTAACCTACTTAGCTCCTGCCACATAAAATGTAACAAATTGAATAGGCTCGTTGCACCTATTCTCCCCAATTACAGTGGGTTTAAAGTCATTAAATTCTTGCAATCAGTGCCAGAAGAACATAGCTGTCCTTATCCAAAATTTATCATTATTAAGCCAGGACAGTTATCTTCTTAGAATTACAGTGTCTACATCAAAATTGTAGGAAAAAATCAATTTTACACTTGAATCCCTTGATATGAATTTCAAAAAAATAATCTTTGTTCAGCAGCCCTCACAACCCACAATCTATTGCTCTGATTAAACTTAAAGGTAATATCCATGATATATTAGAAAGCTAACAAAAAAAAATTACAAACATATAACATCAAATCTCATTTGATTAGACAAAAAAAATCTTTTTAATATTCTCTTCATCAAATTCCTTAAAACTTGCAAACCTTATCTTAAAACGAAAGACATTTTATTTTCTCCCGATAAATGAATGTAATATTTGTTCTATCTTTACATTAACCTTTGTCAACTTCCAGCGTAGTCTTCCACTCCTTAATCTGAGGAGATGTAAAGCTTTACAATGGGCCTATAAACTATAGCTACTCAAAATATCAGACTATGCTATAAATCAGCAGCAACAGCAGCATAGTCTCTATTTTGTACTGACACCAAACTTTAAGAAATGGTGTTTTGGTACTATCACATAGGGTTGGAAAACAAGAAATGGCGTTCTGGTACTATCAGATAGGGTTGGAAAAACTAAGATGAGGAGGAGTAAAGAGGGAAGAGAGAGAAGGTTGTTATTCCTGTTCTAGTGACTCACAGCCTAAAAGTATTTCAGAAAATTGGTTCCACCCTCACTTCCCCCTCCTCCCTACCTACAAAATGAAATAACCCCAAATCGTCAACACGCTCTCAAATGGCTTTCTATTTAGCAATCTAAAATAAAGTGGCAAAGTGATTCGGGGCTCACTCGCTTAGCCCTTCTCTTCCCACATGACCACACTTACATACCAAAAAATTGAGATGTGGGGTGTAATCCCTGTTCACTGCTGCCATCTCCACCAAAGCCCTATTCCATCTCAGTTAGGGAACACCCAAGTTTTCCTATCCCCCCCTGCAATTTCGCCCACCCGCCAGCCTCCCTTGCCTGTGGACCCCAGTCCCGAGGCCAGGGGCGCCGAGGAGCGGGCAGCAGCGGCGGCGCCCCTCACCCCGCGCGCGGCCCAGCGCCCGATCCCGCCGCTGGGAGCCGGGAAATGGCTTCTCCGCCTTGGGCCGGCCGGGCCGGCCAACCACCCGGGGAGGCGCCCGGGATTCCGCATTAGGCCGCGGCGCATCCTGGCGCCCCCGGACTGGGCCTGAAGCAGCGACGCCGAGATTCCTGCCCTCGGCGCCGCCGGCCGCCCGGACCCTCCGGGCCTCCCCTGCCCTCCATCCCTTCTGGGCCCGCCCGCCCCCGCCGCGGCCTCGCCGGCCCGTGCGCACCTTCTTGATGTTGTAGAGGCGGGTGAGCATGCCGACGCCCCGGTCGTTCAGGATGGTGAGCTTCTCCGCCAGCTTCTGCTGACTGGGCTGCAGCACGGAGCGCGACATGGTGGTGGTGGTGCCGCCGCCGGCCGCCTCGCGCCCAGTCACCGGCCCGCGGCCTCCGCAGCAGCCTCTCTCGGGCCTCCTCCCTGCCCGCCCGCGACCTCCGCCTCAGGGCAGCGCGCCCATGGCCCTCGCGCCCCGATCCCGCGCGGGTGACAGAGCGAGCCGCGGCGGACGCCTAGGGGCCCCTTCCCCCGCAGCAGCCCGCGTCCCGGCAGCTTTCTGCCTTCCGCCCGCCGCCCTTCCGCCCCCACCCCCGGCGCTCTCCGCCCCAGCCCCCAACGAGCCGCCTTCCCCGGCTCCTCCACTAGGTGTGGCGGCGGCGGCGGCGGCGTCTCCGGCTGCTGAGAACGAGGCCGCTTCCCGCAGCCCCGGACTAGCGCTCGGTCACCTGATCGGCCACGCCGGCGCCCCCGCGAGGCCGGACGGGGAACTGCGGCCTGCGGGCCCTCGCCCGCCCCGCCCGGCCTCGGTGCGGCTGCAGCGGCTCGGGACCCGGCGCTGGCCCGGACCGCCCACTGCGCCTGACAGGGACGGAGTCCTGAGCCTGGACCGAATAGGGTCGCGTTCTCTGCTGGCCCCCCTCCCCCACACCCCTCTCCTTCAAGTTCCCAAAAGTTGCCTTTCCCACCACTCCCCTAAAGAAACCAGCCGAAACACTGGGGGGCGGAGGGGCGGGATGTTTTTCAGCAGAGTTTCGCCTAGGAGTGGGCTGGTGGCTCCGAGCGCGATTTCCGCCCACTGCTTGACAGACGCTCCCGCAGAACACAGCAGATGCTGTGCTCCGCAAGGCGGGCGTCGCCTCGCCCAGCCTCCCAACCCGGCCTTGCTCTCCCCGCCTCAAGCCAGTTTGTAGAGAGGAGGTCGGAAGTGAGGGCAACTCCTGTTCCTGAGATAATCGGGATCTGAAATTTGTCGATGAGGGGCACCCATCCGGAGGAGACGCTAACAGGCCCTGGCATGTGGGAAGCAAAAAATAAATGCACGCTCCCAGTTTTTTTCCAACCTACACCCTTAAATCCCACTCTTTCTTGGAAACATTGTACTTTTCATCTCTCTCTCTCTCTCTCTCTCTCTCTCTCTCTGATCAATTTCTTCTCAACACACTCTGAGGCTACTACTCCCTCTGGTCAAATATATTAGACATGGTTCCAAAAGTGAACTAAAGAAGGATTTATCTAATTGGCTGGGGTGAGAAATTTCAGCAACGAGGACTCAGGCCGCTTTGATATTTTGGGGTTTACCTTCCTTCAATGTGTTAATGTTTTATATTTATTCATTTTAACTCAATGAGAAAATGCCCTGCCACCTTCAATAAAAGACATTGTATGAGTTATCACTGGATTGATGAAAACAATTTATGAAAAAGAAATTGTAACAAATAGCTTTTAAAATATTTTTAAAGCTACCTGTATCTACTATTCTAACGAAAATCTTCATTTTAATATCCTAACAAGAGAGAGGTAGTGGATTGAATAGACTTGATTTAGAGGCATTAAAAGATTCCTGTCCCAGCCCAAGAAAAGTCATTCTATACATAGATCTGAACTACCTTGAATGAATGTTTTGTACCTAAAGAGTCTTTAAAAAAATACAAACACCTTGAAGAGATCACCTGTTGAGTTACTATTAGTCATTAACTGGTTGCAAGGTTTTATTTATTAATATGTGGTTACATTCCACCCAAGAAAAGTCATTCTATACATAGATCTGAACTACCTTGAATGAATGTTTTGTACCTAAAGAGTCTTTAAAAAAATACAAACACCTTGAAGAGATCACCTGTTGAGTTACTATTAGTCATTAACTGGTTGCAAGGTTTTATTTATTAATATGTGGTTACATTCCAACCTGAGAGTTAACATTTTAAGTTTAGAGAAGACAAGAATCTGGAGCCTGAGGCCCAAGGTTTTTGTTTGAGACAATCTGTCGCCTGGGCTACAGTGCCAGTGGTATCATCATCATAGCTCACTGCAACCTCAAACTCCTTGACTCCAGAGATCCTTATGCCTCTCAACCTCCGGGGTAGCTGTTACCAAAGGTGCTCAACAGGGCGCTGGCTAATTTTTCTATTTTTTTAGTAGAGACAGGTCTCCTTCATGCTCAGGCTGGTCTTGAACTCCTAAACCCAAGGGATCTTCCCACCTCAGCCTCCCAGAGAGCTAGGATTACAGACCTGAGCCACAGCGCCAGGTTGGCGCCTGAGCTATTAGGAGCACATCCAGAAAGGGGAGGGTGTAGTAAGGGTTTGGGGCAGCCAGATAAGAAAAGTTAAAGGCACTGGAGGAAACATGTGCTCTTTTAGGGAAGCCACAAATAACCAATACTAGAGGCAGAATTCCAGAGTCCTACCAATGAAAGATAATCTCGTTTTCAGGTTTTTAAAAAGTGCTGTATAGAGAGAACAATAAAATGTCACCATATTATAAATTTGAACACAGATCTTACTCAAGAAAAGCTGTCATGTTTCCATATGATCTTGAATACTTTGTAGCTGCTTATAACTCAGAGAGTGCCCAATAGAACTCTAGATATTACTCTCATTATTCAACATTTATTATAACTAATTTTTAGGCATACTGGCCCTAGACTATAATGGAATACATCTCTTCTCTTTTTCAAGGGACTATGGAACTTTGATGTTCCATATCTGAGTGGAGAAGATTAGGTCTAAATGAAGTATTCATGATTTTTGCATTTCTCTACATTTTGTGTCAAAAAGCATTTTGTTATTCAGATCATATTTTGTATATATGTGCACATATATTTTTTTTCTCTTTCTTTCTTAGAAATATAATAAAGACTACATCTTCCAGCCTCCTTTGCAGCTTAGTGTGGCCATATGACAGACATTCTGGCCAATCAGATACAAGCTTTCAAGATCCTTCCTTAGGAGCCTGCTCCTTCTCTCCTTTTACCAGATCTTCCCTACTTCCTTCTTTCTGCCACACATACAAAGGATGCAGTGACCACTATTTTGGACCAGGAAGACAACAACCACTCAGTGAGCATGGCAAAACATACAGATAGACATTGTTTGTGGGTTTCTTAAAGCAGAACTGGCATATTAAACCTGGCCTGTGTGAAAGATAGATAAATTTTTATTTCAGCTTCTTTTATTTTGGGTTTTCTATTACTCACAGCTCAACATGGTCCTAAATAATAAGTTTTTGCAGCCAAGATTATAATATTTCTACTAGAAATAAAATAAGGAATAATAATTAAATTTAATAGTTATTAAGTGCATTTGTACTATGCCGTGAGGTACTACTATTTCAGTTACATTTTCTCATCTACCTCTCTCAAAAACTCTTTGAGCTATTATCATCTTTCATTTTACAGAAGAGGAAACTGAAATACAGATAGATTTTTCAAATTGTCAAAGGTCACACTCATAGAAACTGGTAAAGCTGCTATTGAATCCTTTATCAGTCTGATTCCAAAGTTCATGCATGCTCTTAACTACTGTGACAGACCACTTGGATGGCCCTGTATTTTTCATGCATCCAATGAGCATGATTCTATAGTTTTCTCTAGAGTCCTTTAACCTTACCTAAAACTTCATAAACAGTCCTTTCAATTAACTTTCTTCAATTCACAGCTAGAATCCACTATACTTTTCCCTGGCTGATACACCAGCTTTTTTAGGTGAATTTTTTTTAGCTTTGCTTTCTCCAGAAACTAGAATGAAAATTTATTTTTTATTTTTTTGAGACAGAGTCTCACTCTGTTGCCTGGCTAGAGTGTCGTGGTGTCAGCCTAGCTCACAGCATCTCCAACTCCTGGGCTCAAGCAATCCTTCTGCCTCAGCCTCCCAAGTAGCTGGGACTACAGGCATGCGCCACCATGCCTGGCTAATTTTTTTTCTCTATTTCTAGTTGGCCAATTAATTTCTTTCTATTTTTAGTAGAGACGGGGTCTGGCTCTTGCTCAGGCTGGTTTTGAACTCCTGATCTTGAGCGGTCCACCCACCTCGGCCTCCCAGAGTGCTAGGATTACAGGTGTGAGCCACCGTGCCTGGCCTAAAATGAGAATTTTTTTCTTTAATACTTTTTGCTAATCATGAAGAATGTTTTAGTTTGATTTTTTTTTCCTATCACTTAGCTGATCCAGCCCACTGTTGCTTCTCTATGTAAGGCAAGAAGAGAGAAAATTTGATAAAGGACATCTCCATGAGTTCTTAGGATAAAACCCTTTGATTAAGATGTCCTATGTCAAAAGTAATGTTCCACTTGTTCTTAAAGACAAATGCAACATTTTTTCTCTCTTTAGACTTCAAACCAGGTACTACTAGTAGGTATGACTAGAAATGTCTGAACAAATTTCTCTTTGAATAGAGTGGTGGACATATTAATCTTGTCTGTCCTCTATCCCTTCCTTTGAGAAGCTGCTACACTCTGACAAATTTGAATGCAGAGAGAAAAAAAGTGGTTCAAGCTGTGGGAAGAGTCAGACATAAGTAAATAACAAACTAACAAAGCTTTTCAAGGAATTGTCATTTTTTTAAAGTTGCTTTAAAGTTTACATATAGCCAGACCATAATGCAAACAGGAGTAACCCACTCTGGGTGAAAAATTGTGGAAAAGGACAATAGAAGATTTGACCATGTTTAACAGTAGTCATAAAAAGGACAGATTGTAAGTTATATGCTAAATCAGTACTTGAAGTTCTGTTCTCTCACATGGCAAAGATGAAAGGTATGACATTTACTCCATCGAAAATGATGAAGAAAGGGAATGGAGTAAAGATGGAGCAGCAATGTCCCAGTATCTGCAGCAAATGAAGTAAGGAGTTAAGACTTAGCCAGAGATTGCAATTTGATATAGCAGAAGAGTAACCAAGACAGACCTAAATGAAACATAAGATGTCTCCAGCAGTCAGTATAAGAGATGCCAGAAATAGAGCTGATTTGAAAAGTTCAAAAAGAAAACAATGAAAAAATAATTACAGCCTTGATCTTGACCACTCACATCCAATTAGATTCATCATATAGCCTGCCAGATCTTTGGCAATAAAACTCAACACACGTTTATTTACTTCTGCTCCACAAAACTATAGATAGATTTAGCTTTCCTTTTAAAGTCATTCAAAGGCCAGGCATTGTGGCTCACGCCTGTAATCCTAGCACTCTGGGAGGTCGAGACAGGAGGATCACTTGAGGTCAGGAGTTCGAAACCAGCCTGAGCAACAGCAAGACCCCATCTCTACTAAAAATAGAAATAAATTAATTGGCCAACTAAAAATATATATACAAAAAATTAGCCAGGCATGGTGGCACATGCCTGTAGTCCCAGCTACTCGGGAGGCTGAGGCAGGAGGATTGCTTGAGCCTAGGAGATTGAGGTTGCTGTGAGCTAGGCTGATGCTACAGCACTCAATCTAGCCCAGGCAACAAAGCGAGACTCTGTCTCAAAAATAAAAATAAAGTCATTCAAAGAACTTTAGTTTTCTCTGTGGAAAACTTCTAATGTAATTAACAATTTAAGTTTATGATTGGTTTTAATTTTCCTGTTATTTTCACAGAGCAAAGGACTTGTGAATGTTGGTTTTTGTTTTAGCATATATATATATATATATACTTTTTTTTGAACTCTTGAGCTCAAGCGATCCTCCCACCTTGGCCTCTCAGAGTACTAGGATTACAGGCATGAACCACTGTTCCCAGCCAGTTTTGTTTTAGAAATGTATTGTGTTAAACTTATACATTAATAGTATATGATTGTATACATATCAGTGAATACAAACACTGTTTGATCAAGAATTAACAAGAAAAAATCAAACAACTCCATCAAGAAATGGGCAATGGAAATGAACAGAAACTTCTCCAAAGAAGACAGAATAATGGCCTGCAATCATATATATATAAAAAAATGCTCAACATCTCTAATCATTAGAGAAATGCAAATCCAAACCATAATGAGATACCATCTAACCCCAGTGAGAATGGCCTGTATCAAGAAATCCCCAAACAACAAATGCTGGCGAGGATGTAGAGAGACAGAAACACTCTTACACTGCTGGTGGGACTGCAAATTAGTGCAACCTTTGTGGAAAAGAATTTGGAGATATCTCAAACAGCTAGAGATAGAAATACCATTCGACCCAGCAATAGCATTGTTAGGTATTTACCCAAAAGAGCATAAGACATTCTATTATAAAGACATCTGCACCCGAATGTTTATGGCAGCACAATTCACTATTGCAAGGTCATGGAAACAACCCAAGTGCCTGTCAATTCATGAGTGGATAATCAAAATTTGGTATATGTTCACAATGGAATATTACTCAATTCTTTTTTTTTTTTTTGAGACAGAGTCTCTCTTTGTTGCCCAGGCTAGAGTGAGTGCCGTGGCGTCAGCCTGGCTCACAGCAACCTCAATCTCCAGGGCTCAGCGATCCTACTGCCTCAGCCTCCCGAGTAGCTGGGACTACAGGCATGCGCCACCATGCCCGGCTAATTTTTTGTATATATATTTTCAGTTGGTCAATTAATTTATTTCTATTTTTGGTAGAGACAGGGTCTCGCTCAGGCTGGTTTCGAACTCCTGACCTCGAGCAATCCGCCCGCCTCGGCCTCCCAAAGTGCTAGGATTACAGGCGTGAGCCACCGGGCCCGGCCAAGGAATATTACTCAATTCTAAGAAATGTCAGCAAGCTAGCACCGCTTGGACTATCCTGGATTAAGCTTAAATCCATTATCCAAAGTGAGGCCACACAAGTTCAGGAAAATGGGCTCCATATGGACTCGCCATCAAATTGGTACTGACTGATTAAATCTACGGTGCTCAAATGGTGGTAGTGTTCACCAGGGATTGGAGGACGGGTAGACCCACATCTTAGGGATGTGGTAAGCATTGTGGAGGGGAAGGGCATACCTCTAACCCTTCCCAGGGAGAGGCAAAGATATAAAATGTAACCAAAATGTCAAAAAAAAAAAAAACTGTTATTGGGTGTCGGGCAGGTGGGGGGGAGGATGGGAGTATACTTACATAATGAGTGCAATGCACACCACTTGGAGGATGGACACTGTGACTCAGCGGGGGGTGGGGTGGGGGGTGGCAAAGGCAATATATGTAACCTTGACTATATTTGTACCCCCATAATATGATGAAATAAAAAACAATTTAAATACTGTTTGATCTTTTGGTCTTTTCAGTTTGATCTTAAAATTTTTTAATAGTAGAATGCTTATATGGAAAATTGACAATACCAAAGGTAGAACAAAACTTGAGTTAGAATGCAGGGTAAGCCTATAATGGTACCAACTTCCAGATAAATAAAATGATCCATTTACATTTTTACATTTGGTCTATTCCAAAGGTGAATATTCTTTCAAAAATTGGAAAGAATATTGAATATACTGAACTGGACCTCCAAGGGGAGGCCTAGATTTGAGATACAAATTTGGAATCATCAGAATTTGGATATTACAAGGAGCCATGGGAATAAATGAGATCATTTTTGCACAGTATTTTAAAAAAGGAAAACAGGGTTTAGTTCAAAGCCCCGTGGAACTCTACCTCTTAGGGATGAAATAGGGGAAGTGGAGCCAGTAAATGAAACTGAACAGAAATGATCCTTGAGGGTTAAATCATAAGCAAATGGAATCTCAGGAGCCAGGAGAAGAGGGTATTTCTGGAGGATGTGGTCACCCAGTTGACTGCTACTATGAAAGTAAATAAGAAGAAAACTGAACAGAAAAGTACTCATTGAATTTGGCAACCTGAAAGTTTTTGGTATTTTGAGAACAATTTCACCAGAGTGGTGGAGATTAATTGAGGTTGGAATAGGAGGTAAGGATATGAAAATAGCATATATATATATATATATGCTTTTTGAGAGTTTTGATTGTGAAGGAAACAAGAGAATCGTATAGTACCTAGAGAGTTAAAGGAAGGGCCTTTGTTTTTTTCAATGGGATTTGCCAGATTATTCAGTAGAGAGGCAAAAGTTTATGATTCAGTAGAGAAAGAAGGGACAATCAAAGGAGCAGTGGTCTTGACAAAACAAGAAGGAAAGAGATGAAGCAGATGATATATGGCCAGATTGATTTTTGATTGGTGGGGGGAGGGGAGAAAAACAAGATAATGATATTAGCTAACATTTATTGAGTACTTGCAATGTGTCATGCCTGATTCCAAGTGTCTCACATGTATTAATGTGTTTCATCTTCATAATGAACTCTTGAAGTAGGTATACTCTATCATTCCTATTAAATGGATGAGGAAGTTGTGTCTAAGGTCACAACTGGCAAAGGGCAGAGCTCAACTCTTAACCACTTGTGTGCACTGATGTAGGTCAACAGAATTGGATTGGGAAAAATGAGAACATTTTCTCATATCTTCTATTTACTCAATGAAATAGAAATATTTCATCACCTTAAAAGGGAGGTCATGTGTCAGAAAATGTTAAATGTTCATTAGAGCTTGGTGACACGTACTTACATGGTTAGCAGAAAAAAGCCTAGGCTCTGGGGTCAGACTGACAGAGTTGAAATTCTGGTTTTGGACCCTTGTACACGGGCATAAAGCTCTCTGATCCTCAGTTTTTCACCATAAATAGGGATAATTATACCTACCTCATTAGATTGTTGCAAGGAATGCATGAGATCATTTTTAGCATTGTATCTTGTGCAGTTACATGAGATATAAATGTTGCTTGTTGTCACTAATCTTATGGTTACTGGTATTATTAACCCACTCTGCCCAGTTTTGTGATTTTCTTTTCTTTTCTTTTTCTTTTCTTTTCTTTTCTTTTCTTTTCTTTTCTTTTCTTTTCTTTTCTTTTCGTTTCGTTTCGTTTCGTTTCGTTTCTTTTCTTTTCTTTTCTTTTCTTTTCTTTTCTTTTCTTTTCTTTTCTTTTCTTTCTTTTCTTTTCTTTTTTTTGAGACAAAGTCACACTCTGTTGCTCCGGCTAGAAGTGCATTGCCATCAGTCTAGCTCACAGCAACCTCAAACTCCTGGTCTCAAATGATCCTTCTGCCTCAGCCTACCGAGGTAGCTGGGACTACAGGCATGTGCCATGATGCCTGGCTAATTTTCTCTATTTTTAGTAGAGACAGGGTCTCACTCTTGCTCAGGTTGGTCTCGAACTCCTGAGCTCAAACGATCCACCTGCCTTGGCCTCCCAGAGTGCTAGATTACAGGCGTGAGCCACCACTCCTGGCCTAGTTTTGTGATTTTCTATGTTAGTACATGGCTTCAAACACAAAAAAGAAAGAAGGTTGTGGATTTTTCTTTTTTTAGGTGAGTGCAGCAGAGGGAGAGAATGGCAAAGGAGGTGAGAGTAGTGGTGAGAGAATAATAGCTTACTTTAAATAGCTAACTCAGTGTGTTTTATCATTCAACCAAAAAAATTAAAAACCTACCTAATTGTATTAAATTGCTTTGCTTGACAAACTCCTATTTCAAAATAATAAATTCCGAAAATGACATTTTCACTATTTCATGTTAGTCACACACCATAATCATTATACTTCTAAGTGTTTATGATGTGCAAATGTTAAGGACATTAAATTTTTCTTATTATAAAATATACATTATACTAAAATATTTTAAACTCATTATAAGACAATCTTTTCCCCCATTAAAACATCACCAAAGTCTAAATGTTTACAATAATGCATGTGTTCACTGATACTTAAATTCAACTTTGTAATCCCACTGAAATTCAAATCCAGTTTTACTTAACCACTGTCATACAAACTAAGCTGCTACCATCAAATCCTGTTTTCCTGCTTTAAAACTATGAACATATGCTGCCCCGCCTAAACTGTTTGCATATTAAAGTTTTACCATTTCATACATTATTTTTAATTGCTTCAATTCATTACTCTTAGTGCAAACCTTTGGAATCAGAATTTATTAACATTTTCCAGAAATACTTTTTGCATTTCTTCCATTCTCAATGGTCTTCATTTGTGCTATATTTGAAAGGAAAAAATGAACAATTTATTTTTAGTTTGTAAAAAGAGCAAAGCCACATTTCCTAACTAGTGTACAATTTATTTAACTATTTCATACAGTTGATTCTGCAGTTAAAATATTAGGAACACATTAAAGTAAGCTTTAGCATATACATATATATGTATAAATACTTCCTTGAGTCAGATTTCAATTATAAAGTAGTTTGACTTGAGCAATAAATATTTGTAAGCTGATTTAAATAAAAATAGCTATATTATCTAATATATTCACTAAAAATGCTAATAGTTCTGTTATCCACTATATTAGCTAAACAATATGATTGCTAGATTGCAAACTATAGAACTTCCACACATCAGGAGAGAAGTTTGGGTGTGCAATGGATTCTGGAAATAACAAGAGTCAGTCTAGCTGGTCTTCCTGTTTTAAAAGAGAGTGAGATAGACTTAAAGCCTGTGAACTGAATCAGAAGAAAGGAATGAATAACTCATCTTTACTCATTTTCACCAAGGAATTAAAGCAGAAATAAAAACAAAGCTGCAATCATTTTTTCTTTACATGCTGGTATTCACAAGCCACATTAATTCTTGGTTCTAAGTTTCCTAATTAGCTTTGAGTCATAGGTTTCTGCATAAATCTACTGAAGCTATACATCCTATCTGTAAATATGTACAATTTTTAGTATAATTTTAAAGAATTCATGGTCTTACTAAATCTATATAAAGCTCTCAGTAAATCTATATAAATACCTTATGTTTAGAAGCACTTTGCATTGTAATGAGCCTATCAAAAGAGGCATAATAGGAGCAATTGTATACCCCAGTAATCATACTAAGCTTCCAGGTTTAACCCTCACATAAATGTTAAAAAGCAAACTCTTGAGAACATCATCCAAAGCTGTAAAAATCATCTCTTTCTTGATCACTTCACTATATTGTTCTATGGTAATCCTTCCAGGGCAGTAGTAGGGTAGCCTCTGTAATCAAGATTTTATCAGGACTAAATATTCCATTGTAGATCAACTACTCCAGTTCTCTCCTTATTTGCCTCCCTCTGGCTGCCAGTCTTTTGTCACCTCCAACAGAAGGTGGGAAAGAGAACTGAAAACATGAAACTCAAGTTGTTTTGCTTCCAATCGAACACCTTTACTAAATGGTTTAATGGAAAGGAAGAAATAGAAACTGTTGTTTAGTAAAATGTCTTTGAATTGTCTGCAAGTTATTTGTCTACGTGTCCCTTTCTCTTGTTACTATAGGTAATACAAGGGTGGATGCTTCTTTAATGAAATGTATAGTGTTTTAAAGAGATCCCGTGGCTTGGGCACATTACATAAGCCATAGTTAGTCTGCCTCAGAATGATTGCAGAGATATTGTAAATTTAGTCTCAGAAACTGGCTGCTAAAGTAGACCCAGCCAGCTTTTCAGCTTTCAAAGCTGTGCTGTGTAAAATAGCACATTTGGAAATCTTTTGCTGGCACACCCTATTCATACCATACTCTATTCCTAAGAAATAAAACTTAACATGAGGAAGAAGAAATATAGGATACGCAAAAGGATCACAAAAACGGAAGAAGAAGCAACAGGCTCTAAGAAAATTCAGTACTGCTTAGGTTTTCAAATACCTAGACATTGGTATGTCTTTGAGTATTGATGATATTCTCTTGTTAGCAAAATAATTCCTCTCTTAACTTCTATGCTAGGTGGCAAACTCCCACTCTACCAATGTACAATTGGCTCTGTGTGTCATATTGCCATTCTTTTGTAGGGAAAAGGTAAATATAAAGTAAATATCACCACCACCATCATCACTTAACCTTAAATAACAGTTTGACACAGGGCAATGGACTTGGCTACAACTATCCAGAGTTAGGTAAGCTGCCTCATGGAATGAAGTCATGTAAAAATATGACACTGTAGTAGGAATCAGGAATTTTTTGCTTCTCTCCATGGGAGACACATTAGCTTAATTCATGTGAAGGATTTCTTTTTTTTAATGTCCTTTTCATTTTAAGAGGTATTGCTACCAGTAGTGGAAAGGTTGTTTTTTTAAAAAAAACCTTTTATTATAAAAATTTTCAAACATAAAAAGAGTACAGAGAAGAGTGTAATAACCTCCTATGTACCCATCACTCAGCTTTGACACTTAACACCATTTTTCTAAACTTGAATATATAGGGTTTTAGTTTGTCCATAATCTAAACTAGAACTCTTTTATTTGTGCCACAAGAATAAATTAATAGAATAGAAATAATATAAATAATAATTAGAAATTCAAAAGTGATCTCTGAATTTTTTTTTTTAATGACAAGTATTTTTTGTTCCCTTTGAAAGGCACTGGAGTAAACAGTATTCTTAACATGGGTTAATTTTATTTTCACACTTTTTTGTTGTTTTTTAGAAACAGGGTCTCACTTTGTTGCCCAGGCTACATAGTGCAATGGCTATTCACAAGTGTGATCATGGTGCATTACAGCTTCGAATTCTTAGCCTCAAGTGATCCTCCCACCTCAGCTTGCCAAGTTGCTGGGACTACAGGCCTGCACCATTGCGCCTGTCTATTTTCACATTTCTTAATGGTAATTTTTAGCAACATTTTAAAAAGAGGAGACAGTAAGAATAAAATTCAAAGTGACACTCCTGGCAATAGCTAAACCAAGAAATAAAATTTATTAAAACCAATTAGATACATATCTATTAAGCTGAAGCTAAGCTAATGGCATGTGATATCATAAATGTATGAGTAGTGCTTCTGAAATCTGTTTCTTCAAGAAGCAAGTGAAGAATGCATCCAGTGCTTTCATTGTGCTGAGTCACTGGGTTGAAAGAAAAAAATAAACCACCTACCGAATAATAACATTTTTTTCTTCTAGGTAATTCACTCTTTGTTAAGGACTGGCAGACATGAAACCACCAGGTCTTGTACTACCTGTCCTGGCTACAATAATATTCACCCAGGGATTACAAAGATACTATTTATAATGACATAGATTAGACCCGATCTAAATGCTCACAGTAGCAAAGAGTCACATGAGTTATAGTATACCCACACCAAAAATTTCTAAGGAATTCGATGTCAATAAAAGAAAACATTGATACCCAGGGCTTACTAAACCCTGATGTATATCTGCCTCATTAAAGGGTTCTAGGGACATAACCAACATTAAGTAATTCAGACAAAAAGGCCTTCTGAGAGGTGTACCTGTACTCTGGAGTCTGACAAGGGGCCAGGGCAGGTAAGCACGGCGATCTCAAGCCCCCCTTGGCCTATGGACAATGACTGATTGGGTTGGACTTTTTTTGAAACAGAATCTCACTCTCTTGCCTGGGCTAGAGTGCCATGGTATCAGCCTAGCTCACAGCAACCTCAAACTCCTGGGCTCAAGTGATCCTCCTGCCTCAGCCTTCCTGGTAGCTGGGACTTACAGGCATGTGCTACCATGCCCAGCTAATTTTTTCTATTTTTAGTTGTTTGGCTAATTTTATTTATAGTAGAGATGGTGTCTTGCTCTTGCTCAGGCTGGTCTTGAACTCCTGAGCTCAAGCAATCCTCCCGCCTTGGCCTCCCAGAGTGCTAGGATTGCAGGCGTGAGCCACTGCACCCGGCCTGCCTTGGACTTTTGAAGGACAAAATCCAGACTAATTTATGGGGACCAAAATGAAGTTTTACACTTCGGGTGTTTTATATCTCCTGTGGCACCTTAATAAAACCATGGACGGAAGAGCCCGCTACCTAAACCAGCCCTTTCGTAGGCATTCTGTGGTGCTGCTCTACTGCTCTACCTTTAAAAGTCCTCAATGTTCTTTACTTTTGCCAAAATATGTGGTGGCACTGATTGCAAAGGGCTGCTTTTTAAATGTACTCATGTCCAAAAGGTAGATGCAAGTTCTCGGGGCCGTCCTTTTCCTTTGTTAGCATGGATTAGGTCAGTAGGCAGCCTTGTACTGAGAGAGAAAGCAACTGGAGAATCAATATATTTTAGAGTGGGTCTGGGGCTGGGCAAAGAATAACTAGTGATAGTCGTGGTCAGGTCAGAATGTGCAGTAAGGAGTCTCTATCCCCTGATAAGAGAAGGAGGAAGTCCTCCTTCCCTGAAGAGAGCAGAAAGGGATGACTCGTCAGCATTCGGAAATGCTATGAGAGAAGATGAGGCTTCCAAGGGGAGGAAATAATTTAAAAGGAATTTATTCAGAGTTGTGCCTTTAATAAGGATTGCTCTCGAAACATGGTGGTGTCACAATTCCGCCAAAGGCAGCTCTGAATAAGGGTTTACTTTTATCTAAATAAAGGACCCACCTCCTCCCTATACCTCTACATCTTGACACATAGAAAATTTAATGGCACTGGAGGTTGTGGTGTTAGGGGAAGTACTAGAGCTGCCAAAATCCAAGACGCCAGCTTTCCATTTCCCAGGAGCTGAAAAGAGGTGGGTAGAATTGGCCCTACTTTTTACCATTTTCTTCATTCACATATATTTTGGCCCTGCCCATTTGAGGGTCACAAAGGCTTTTAGGCTCCCTTGGAGGAGTCTGGCATTGCAACTCCAGCAAGCCTGGGTGCAGTGGCGCATGCATAGTCCCCGCTACTCTGGATGCTGAGGCAGGAGGATCTTTTACGTCCAGGAATTTGACACCAGCCTGTGCAACATGGCAAGACCCTGTCTCTATAAAAAAAAGAAAAAGAGGCCACGTGGAGGGGTATGTACAGAATGAACACCTTTAAAACTACAGAAAAGGGTTTTCCCTATTATGAGAACCCTTTTCAATCTGTCCTCATTTGGAAAAATTAAGATATTCTAAACTTTAGGAAAAAGTAGCCAACTTTAATAGAAAAAAAAGACTAAAGTATTTGGAATTTATGGGAATGCAATCCAGTTGTTATGATAGCTTTAAAAAACTTCTTTATTTAGCCTAACAAGGGGCAGAGATTGCCTTACTTAAATTTCGCTTGTTTTTATTTCCTCTGCTCTCCTTCTCATAATGAGTCAAGCAAGTAGAGAAATTATAAAATCATAAAATTTCAGAGCTAAAAGAGTCCTGGGAGATCATTTCTTCCCCTTCCCCTTCATTTTATAGATGAGAAATCTAAGAAAGCATAAATGGCTAAATGTAGGAAGCCAAAAAGTTGCAGGAGAAGCAGTGAGTATAGACAATCCATAAAATGAAAATTAGAGCCATGAAATCTTGAGTTTATTGTAGAAATTGTCATTACATTTAACCATATTTTCCTCTACAGGTTTAGATATGTGTTTGTTGTCACAATTTTTGTTGGTTAAGGAATGGATCAAGGTTTTCCAAAATTGTTCTTTGCTGCCACAATGGAAATCTACAAAAATGGGTAATAGACTATTTTGGGACCATTGTTCAGAAGTGCATTTATCTTAGAAATGGTTACCATGGAGATGAGCACATGTTGTGTGACTCTACAGCTTGCAAGTTAGAGTCATCTATGCTACTAAGACATAAATAGCTATATATAACACAGATGCACAAGAGCTAATGCATGTATGCACACTACAGTTATGTTGTTACTCTTTTTGTAAAACAATAATAATAAAATTCCATGCAGTGCTGACCTCTGGTGGTGGAAGGGCCTGCAAACTCCAGACGTTTTAAATGTAATATTATAAAATGATATAAAAACCACTTTTTAAAAACATTGTAGTTTGAATCAAATGTAAAGACTATTTATATACTTAACATGTAAAATAAATAATGAGAACACACTTCTTAGACGTCACTCTTTAAAATAGAAATATAAAAATAAGAAAACAAGAAGATAAAAAACAGACCCATGGCGGCTCACGCCTGTAATCCAAGCACTTTGGGAAGCCAAACCTGGAGGATCACTTGAGGCCAGGAGTTCAAGACCAGCTCTGAGCAACATAGTGAGACCTTGTCTCTACAAAAAATAAAAAATTAGCCAGGCATTGTGATGGAAGCCCACAGTTCTAGCTACATGGGAGGCTGAGGCAGGAGGATCGCTTGAGCCCAAGAGTTCAAGGTTGCAGTGAGCCATGATGATGCCATTGTGCTCTAGCCTGGGCAACAGAGTGAGACCCTGACTCAAAAAAGAAACAAACAAAAAAAGAACCTAGGATATATTACAAAAAGTTCTTGAATTATTTTTCCCAAAGCATTCACTAATTTTGGGCATAGTTATTTACCTAGTCTCTCTCCTTCTCCCTCTCTAACTAGCTAGGCAATTTCTTTTTTTCTTTTTTCTCTTTTATTTCCTTTTCTTGCTTGGCCTTTTCTTTTTCTTCAAGAAATGATTTTTTCCCCTCTGTGTCCCAGAGCAGCTGCATCACCCTAACAGGTCAACGTGGCCCTAGTGCCCTGGGATGTTTCTTTGGGGAACAGAAAAAAGCATCTACCTGGTGCTGACTGACTCTGTGGAGGAAATAAATTCTTCAGGAGATTCTTAAATTTCCAAGAGACTAGCCACTTTCAGTAGATCACAAAGGCATATATTCCGATAAAGTTCATTTGCTTTAATATTTTTACTTTTTGTTTACTTTTTATAATGGATATTTTCAAATTTTCAAACAAATGGAGAAAGGATAATAAAATTAAGCTTCCTCCCATGCATGCATCACGCAGCTTCTATACTTAATCAACATATGCCTACTATAATCCTCCTTCCCCCATCTTTTTTTTTTTTTAAAGAGGTACAGTCTCACTCTGTCACCCAGGCTGGAGTGCAGTGATGCAATCATAGCTCACTGTATGTAAACTTGAACTCTTGGGCTCAAGCGATTTTCCCGCATCAGCCTCCCAACTAGCTAGGACTACAGGCATGCCACCATGCCTGGCTAATTTTTAAAATTTTTGTAGAGATGGGGTCTTGCTATGTTGCCCAGGTTGGTCTTGAACTCCTGGCCTCAAGCATCCTCCCCCCTCAGCCTCCTCATCATTTTAAATCAAATGCAAAACATCATGATAAAGATTCTTTTGAATAATTACACTAGCCAATAAGAAACCTTTTTTCCTTCATAATTTGGAGTTTCTTTCTACTTTTCTTGGAAATGTTAAAGGTTTCATTGTATGGGGTTCAATATGAAGTATTAAATTCCTTAATGACTAGAATTAAAATAATGTGATAATTTTTCCACCAACATGCATGGAATTTTTGTTTTGTTTTGTTTTTGAGACAGAGGCTCACTCTCTTGCCTGGGCTAGAGAGCCATGGCGTTAGCCTAGCTCACAGCAACCTCCAACTCCTGGGCTCAAGTGATCCTCCTGCCTCAGCCTCCCGGGTAGCTGGGACTACAGGCATACGCCACTGTGCCCAGCTAATTTTTTCTATTTTTAGTTGTTTTGGCTAATTTCTTTCTATTTATAGTAGAGATAGGGTCTTGCTCTTGCTCAGGCTGGTCGTGAACTCCTTGGCTCAAGCAATCCTCCCACCTCAGCCTTCCAGAGTGCTAGGATTACAGGCCTGAGCCACTGCACCCGGCTATGCACGGAATTTAATACACCAGTGATTTAGCCACATTTAGCTTTGGAACTACATACTATCATTCAACTGTTTCCTTTCTTATGTGAAAATAAATCTTTTTCATGTACCAGAGTTAATTTTTTTCCAGATTAATTAGTGCATATGTATTTAAAAGCATATTTAAAAGAAGCCATGCACTTTGACTTATTAATATTTTATAGAAATGTAAGAAATATACATCTAATATATAAATAAATATTTTTGCTTTTTTTCCCAAGACAGCTATTTTAACAAATTTGATTAGTAAACAAACACCTTATAAGAGCTGAAGAGTACACAAAAAGTATAACTATAAAACAGCACACAATCTTTTCATAAGAAATAGTCATGTAAAATTTCTCAATATTTGCTGTCATTTTCAAACTTAGGCATCTTGTAATTTTAGAGATAGGATAAATTCCTCAATTGAAAAATTAACAAAATACAAAGCTTAGGTTAGCAAAAAAGCTGGTAATATAACCTTTATTTATTCACTTTCATTTCAGTACTCTTATCAAACTGCTTTCTAGAATTTCAGTACTGGATGATTTTTGAAATTGGTTTTTTCCCCAAATTTATCTGCCTAATATAGTTGACTCTCTCTCATGTTAAATACTTATTTATCAATGTATTAATATTAGATTCAAGTTTTAAAAATGCATAAAAGTTTTAAAATGTTAGTCTTTGAACTCTAGGTCTGAGGAAGTAAAAGACTTTATCATAGAATGAGAGATCTCTCAGAGATAGAATTTTTTTTTCACTCTATGGAGCCTTGTTCCATATAAATTAATATAGTTTTAAAACAACCATTGTTTGAATAGAATGAGTGCTCCACCTTTATGTATAGCTCTAGTGATTCTATCTTTTACTATTCACCATTATAAAATATACTAGTATTTCCAGAGAAATATGTAGCCATATTTCCAAGAGAAAAAAAGTTATGAGGGACTCCTGACTCAATTAAAAAAGAGAACTGTGGCTCACTCCCGTAATCTTAGCACTCTGGGAAGCTGAGGCGAGAGGATTGTTTGAGCTGAGATATTGGAGACCAGCCTAAGCAAGAGTGACACCTGGTCTCTACTAAAAATAGAAAAAATTAGCTGGGGGTGGCGGTGCGCACCTGTAGTCCCAGCTACTTCGGAGGCTGAGGCAGGAGAATTGCTTGAACCCAGAAGTTTGAGGTTGCTGTGAGCTAGGCTGACACTATAGCACTATAGCCAGGGCAACAGAGTGAGACTCTGTCTCAAAAAAAAAAAAAAGAGAGAGAGAATTGAAGATAAAAGTAGAAGACATGTCATATTACAATGGACCCGCTGGTTACAGTGATGAATATTGACACCAAGACACATTTTGAGGGAAAGTACTATAGCTTTCTAATCCATCAATTAAAATCCAGGAATATGGATGTTTTCCTTATGGAAATGAACTGGATCAGTTGATGGATGATCCAAACATTTTCTAAGCTTCTTAACTATTATTCACTTGTTGCCTATACCAGTACATAAGACAATGTATCCTGTAACTTTACTACCCATAATGTCCTTTCAGTTGACATTAAAGTACTTCTTTTAAATTTCAAAATACATTCCCTAGTATTTTTATTACCTATGATTTTATTAACTTAGTTCACATTATCCATATAACCTGATGCTTTTAAATAATCTGATCATATTTCTTCTTAGCTTTTTATCATTTTAAACTAAAATGTTCTATATGTTTTATATAAACATATATTTGATAATTAATAGAATTTTTAAAAGTTTAGGGAAGAATAAATTCCTGGAAGAAGATGGGGAAGTCAACATACCTTGAGGGTGACACTATAGAAGTGAATTTTCTGTCATTGACAATCTAGGACTCTCTGAACATGACCTACATCTGCCTCTACTTCCAATACATCAAATCTCTTCAAATCCTCTAATGTGACAGCTGTCCTACCATTCTATAGAAGCTATCTTATGAAAAATAACCAATTAACTTCATTTTATCATATCAATTTAACTCTTCTTGGTTTTCTTTATCCTGGTGTCTCTGTAACCTTTTACACCTGAACAACTTTTTTTTGTAATTCTATTTTATCTTTTTTTTTTTTTTTTTTTTTTGAGACAAAGTTTCACTCTGTTGCCTGGGCTAGAATGCTGTGGCATCAGCCTAGCTCACAGCAACCTCAAACTCCATGTTCAAGAGATCCTTCTGCCTCAGCCTCCCGAGTAGTTGGGACTACAGGCATGCACCACCATGCCTGGCTAATTTTCTATATATTTTTAGTTGGCCAATTCATTTCTTTCTATTTTAGTAGAGATGGGGTCTTGCTCTTGCTCAGGCTGATCTCGAACTCCTAACCTTGACCGATTCTCCCACCTCGGCCTCCCAGAGTGCTAGGATTACAGGCATGAGCCCTATTTTATCTTTGATTACACCATCCAGGTTTTCTATTGGTTTCTGTAACTTTTCCTCATCTGGTTTCTTTTCCTGTTTCACTTGCTTTCAAGCCTCCAAATTTTGTCCCCCAGGGCATAGTCCTCTCCTGGGCTTTCTCTAAACTGGCTCCTTTGAGAAGTTCATGTCTTCTCATTCAACTATCACCTCTATGTGAATGACCTCAGCTCAACTCAGATGCCATGGCTTCACATTCATCCATCTATGAAATATTTATTGAATGCTTACAATTAGTGGTAGGCACTAAATAAATAAGAAGGCCTCCTCAATACCCTAGAAAAACACAACTATTAACCCTAGTAACACTAGTGTCAAAATACCCCGGCCAGAAACTATCATTGATGAACCTCTTGTTTCAATCCCTACACTCATTGTTTCAATAAGCTTTCATTTATTTTTTTAAAAAGTGCATTTTGAGTCATCAATTCTTCTTATGGGCTTCAATATAATCCAAGTTGTCATGTCCCTTATACCTGGATTACTAATTTAGCTTCCTAATTGGTCTTCTGACTTATTTTCTTCAGCTTGTATAATAATACTTTTTATCATGTCATTCCTAACGTTCATAAACACTGTAAGCCCAAAAATCTCCACCTGGTTTTTGAGGTTTACATAATTTAGACCCACCATACTGTGTAAATTTTATTTCCACCATGCAACCTGTTTAAAGCTAGGAAGTTTCCCCACAAACATGTATTATTTTTTACTTCTATGCTTTTCCTAATAATTGTACTATTTTTCTTATTCTGTGACATTTTTCTCTGGGTTGAATTTTTCCCCCCTTCCAAATGGAACTATAACTCTTGAAATCAAAATCAATTTTTAGTTGTTGAATTTTATCAATTCTAAAATGCACATTTTTTCATACCAAAAACTTCCTGTCTTCTTGTCTTAAATAGATCAACGAGATTTAATTAGGAGTATTCCCTCTTTCTTGGTGGTACATAAAATGATGTGTCTTATAATCAATGGTAACTTAAATTCAATGAAATATCATTTTTTGGTAACTTCATATCCTTTTATGAAGTATTAAGCTCATTGCATATACTCCAAAAGTGTTCATTGGGTGATTTATTTCCTAGTTTTGAAGTATAAGTGGCTGCAATAAAGGTAACCCACATATCTAACATGTCAGTAATCTAAAAGGTAAGTTTTAAAATGATTTGTGTTTTGAGGAAAGGTGCAAAAGATGAAAAATAATTAGACAATTATATAGAGTCTATTTTGTAAAAAATAAAATCTATCACAAAGGTTGGAATGCTAAGCTTCTGAATTATATTCTAAGTTCTATTTCTCTGAGCTTTGAAAAGACCTCACTTGTTTGGGCAATGTGAGATTCTTAAATATCACTACCAAGATGCAAATAATTAATATTTGGAAGGAAATGTAGGAGGTTTCTACTTCTGTTTGTATTGCTTTTTTTTCCTTTTATTTTATCATATTATGGAGGTACAAATATTGTTAGGGTTACATATATTGCCCCTGCCATTCCTTCCCCGTCCCCCCCTTACCAAAACATCAAGCCTGTCCTACCCCCAGGTGGTGCTCACTGCACCTATTTTGTAAGTATATATCCCTCCTCCCCCCTCCCATCTGCCCACCACCCGATGAAAGTTTTTTTTGTTGTTTTTTTCTTTTTTTTGACCTTTGGGTTACATTGTATATCTTTGCCTTTCCCTATAAAGGGTTAGAGGTATTCCTTCCCCCACACACACACAATGCTCACCACAACTCTAAGAGTTTGTATTGCTTTTTTATATTATCATTATAATATAACTAACTGAAACTATGCATACGTAAGCAAAAAATGTTGTGTAGTAAAAATGCTCCAGTAACAAATTTGTATATGAGGCATTGTATTCATAAAGAAAATTTTCATTCAAATTTTTTTTAGTCGAACTAATTTTTTTTGAAACTATCTTTTAAAAAATCATAGAGGAAGCAGGTGCCATGATCACAGATGAATTTAGTTTTTCTTTGCATTCATTTCAAGCTGTGTCAGCATGTTCTTAGTGAAGTGCAGAATTGATATCACTAACTCAGACCAGGAACTGTAATGCAAAGGGGAGGATTTGGGGTTGTTATAAATGATTTTTGCCTATATAAGTCACATCTGAATTAATGAAGGCTACATTTTCCCATGGAAGATTTAATTATATAATATTTCAGAGTTTGTAGTAGGATGAAAGTAGGTTTTAGAATCTGATAGACCTGAGATTGAACACAAGATCTGCTGCTTACTAACTCTCTGCATTTTAGTTACTTTATCTAAAAGTGGGATTTTTGTGAGGATTGGAGATAATACTTTGAAAATGCCTAGTATAGCACTTGGCATATACACTGTAAATGTATTAGGGGAGAAAAATTATATGAAAGGCACAGGAATATATTCCAGGGTGTATTCACTTCACACATTCTCCTTTTCCCCAGAACCCAAGGCATCTTAGCCTTTGTAAGAATGTGCCCCCTCTTCCAGGACGATCTTTTACTGATCGTGTCCCAGCATAAGCAACGCCTCCTCCAGGGGTAGAATGCTGCCCTTTCCCTCTGGCCTGGGTCTCAGAACATTTTGCCTCTTTTTTCTCTGCTGCCAGCACCCCAGGTCTGAGAGAATGATGCTTCTCCTCACACCTGTGCATCAAGGCTAGGTTTGTGAAAAGGAGTTTTGACCTCAAAGAACTTTTTGGAAAGCCATGCAGTGAAGTAGAATAAGCATTATATATCGAGTCAAGGGACCTGGGATTACAAGTGATGTGACAATAGGCAAATCAGTTTACTTCTCTGGATGTTGGTTTCTTTTCTACAAAATGTTGAATTGAGTTGGATAGAATCTAAGAATCAGTGTGTTAACATCCAGTGTTATTGTAGGCATGTTAGCATTACAATATTATCAGCAGGGATTGCAGCTATTAGTGTGTAACCATCAATTCTACCCATCCTCTATAGTACCATGTGGTATAAAGAACATGGGCTCGTGAATAAGATAGAACTGTGTCCAACCAACTTTGTTAGTAGAAACTAACAAATCTGAATTATGTGACGAAAGGCTAAGTCCTTTAGTTCCACATTAAATGTCCTTCTCTATAAAAATGGAGTAGATAATATCTACCTCATTAGGTTATCATGAAGATTGACTCAGATAGTGTTTGTATATTGCTGGGACATAGATCTGTTCTTACTGAGGAAGATTTAAATCCAGTGTTAGTACTCAGTCTTCAGCTCACTCAACACTATCAGCAGCATATGACACAGCTGATCACAATGTCCACTTTAAAACACTTTCTTGGCTGGGTGCAGTGGCTCATGCATGTAATCCTAGCACTTTGGGAAGCCAAGGTGGGAGGATCACTTGAGGCCTATAGTTCAAGACTCTCCTGGGCATCCTAGCAAGACCTTGTCTTTACAACTCCCCCAAAACAAACAAACAAAAAAAATCACTTTATTTATACTCTCAGAATTCATTTTCTATTTCCACCTCCCTAACCTCTCCTTCTTAGTCTCCTTGGGGTTTCTCTATTAATCCTCACTACCAAAGCATCTCATTCAGTTCCATGGCTTTAAACAGCATCTTTAAGCTGATTACTCCAAAATTTACATTTCCAGCAGATACCTCTCTAATGATGTCCAGATTCATAGGCACAGCTGCTGACTGGACATCTCCATTTGGTTGACTAATAGGCATATTAAACTCAACATTTCCCAAATTGCTTTTCTTTTTTTCTTTTCTTTTCTTTTTTTTTTTTTGAGACAGAGTCTCGCTTTGTTGCCTAGGCTAGAGTTCCTAGCTCACAGCAACCTCAAACTCCTGGGCTCAAGCAATCCTCCTGCTTCAGCCTCCCAAGTAGCTGGGACTACAGGCATGCGCCACCATGCCCGGCTAATTTTTTCTATATATATTAGTTGGCCAATTAATTTCTTTCTATTTATAGTAGAGACAGGGTCTCGCTCTTGCTCAGGCTGGTTTTGAACTCCTGACCTTGAGCAATCCACCCGCCTCGGCCTCCCAGAGAGCTAGGATTACAGACGTGAGCCACAGCGCCCGGCCCCAAATTGCTTTTCATATCTGCATCATCTCTTTCTTGGTAAATTGCAAATCTGCTCTTCAGTTGCTTAGGCTAAGAACTTTGGAATTACTCAAATCTTCCCCACATCAATCTACTCAGAAATCTTCTTGGCTTTTCTTGGCTTGATTTTTGTATATATCCAGAATCTGACTACTTGTTACCTCCCCCTCTCTGCCATTCTAGCCCAAGCAACTGTCATATTCCATCTGGACCATTGCATTAGCTTCCTAACAAATCTCCTTGCTTCCATCCTGCCCTCTCTCCTCAAAGCAGCCAGTATTTTTCTACAGCATAAGCAATATGATGTCATTTATCACAGATTAAGTTTACCTGAAAGCTAACACAAGTAGAGTTTAGCATGCAACACTTTTTTAAAGGAGTGGTTTTGGGATCAACATTTGTGGAAGGGAAGAAGGAAATAAGATTGGGAAGATAGAGAATTCAAGCGATTATATAGACCCAATGACAGGCTCAGCCAACCACATGTTAGCCTTTTAGAGCTAGAATGTCCCAGTTGTCCCAAGTTGGGCTAAGATGCAGGCCTTTATGACCCCTCATCAATCATTCATGGATGTGGTCTACTCTGTGAGGGGCACAACCTGAGCAGGGCAGCCCTCTGCAGCTGAGATAGTCCCTGAAGGGACCGTTACTGGTCAGTCAACAGTACTCCAAGCAGTGTAGACAACAGGCATTCATTGAAGGAGGATCTGGTCAGTACAGCACAAGATTCACCATATCACTCCTCTCGCCAGTTCCTTCCAGTGGCCTCTCATCTCACTTTTATACAATTCAAAGTTCTTACCATTTCTCTCTGTCCATATCTCCTTGAATTCTTCCCCTAACTCACTCGCCTGAAGTCATGTTAGCCACCCAGATGTTTCTTGAATCTGTCCACCTCCCACCTCCCTCCAGTGCACTCCTGTTTCAGCATTTGGCATGACATTTAGCATGGGAGATTTAGATACTTGCTGTTAAGCGATTCCCCCAGATATCTACAGGGCTGCCTCCTGCACTTTTTCAAGTCTCTGTCCAATTTTCACTGTATCAGAGGGGCTTTCTCTCACTAACCTACCGCAAACTGCCCTTTCACTCTGTTCCCTTATTTCTCTTGATTATTTTTAATGACCCAACACGGTTATCCATCTAGCTGTGTTTGTTGTCTGTCCATCTGCTCCCCTCACTTGGATATAAGCACTATGAAAGAAGGGACTCTGTTTTTATTCACTGCTATACCTCCAATGGCTGTTATGAGACTGCCTGGTATATAGTTGGTGCTCAATAAATGTTTGTTAACTACAATTATTTTGGGGGCAGGGTAGTAGTCCATAGTAAATAAGAGCTAAGGCGCTGGACTGAAACAAACCTCGGTTTTATTTGTGGTTCTAAACTTATTAGGTGTGAAATGTAGAATATGTGATGTGCTCTCTCTGCATCTGAGTTTCCCCAGTTACAAAATGTAGATGAGGCTGGGTATGGTGGCTCACACTTGCAATCCTAGCACTTTGAGACTCAGAGGAGGGAGGATAGCTTGAGACCAGGAGTTCACGACCAGCCTGAGCAATAAAGCTATACCCTGTCTCTACAAAAAAAAAAAATAGAAAAATGAGCTAGGCGTGGTGGTGCATGCCTGTAGTTCCAGCTACTGAAGAGGCTGAGGCAGGATAATCTCTTGAGCCCAGGTGTTTGAGGTTGCAGGGAGCTATGACGATTCCACTGCACTGTAGCCTGGGCAACAAAGCAAGAAACTATCTCAAAGAAAAAAAAATTTGGATGATTATAATAGACTTGTGGTAAGGTAAAATGAGGTAATGTGTGCAAAACACTGTTAAGCACCTAACTGATAATACTTAGAGTCTAAAATTGTTTATATGCACAGTGCCTAGGCATGCAGTAAGCCCTTATTAGCAGTCATTTTTTGATCATTATTGTGATATGGATTGATTTATGGTCAGAGTTGTTTTGATGAATCTGTGATTAAATAAGTGGTGAAAATAATTTCTTTAATTCTTCATTTTGCAGTAGCCTGGGCTGATATTTCCCTTTTCAAGAGGGAGAGGCTGCCCTAACAAAAGACCATAAACTGTGTAGCTTGAACAACAGAAATCTGTCACAGCTCTGGAGGCTGAGAAGTACAAAGATCAAGGTGCTGGCCTATTCACTTCCTGGGGAAGGCTCTCTTCTTGGCTTGCAGGCTTCTCCCTTGCATGGCCTTTCCCTGGTATGTGTGTGTGGATGGGAGGAGTGGGGAGATTTCTTCCTGTTCTCAAGAAGCCACTAATCACACCGTGAGGGACCTACCCTCATGTCCTAATCTAACTCTAATTACACCCGAAATGTCCCATCTCCAAATACCATCTATCAGCTTATGCGTTAGAGCTTCAACATATGCATTTTGGAGGAAGACAAACATTTAGTTTGTAATAGTTTATGTCACAAAGTTTCAACAACAAAAATTTTAATATGTGGTGTTGAAGAATAAGTTTTCATTAAGTGTAACTTCTTTACCTTATATTGGCGGGGCGAGGTGGCTCACGCCTGTAGTCCTAGCTCTCTGGAAAGCCCAGGCGGGGGGAGTGCTCGAGTTCAGGAGTTGGAAACCAGCCTGAGCAAGAGCGAGACCCCATCTCTTCTATAAATGGAAAGAAATTAATTGGCCAACTAAAAATATATACAAAAAATTAGCCGGGCATGGTGGCGCATGCCTGTAGTCCCAGGTACTCGGGAGGCTGAGGCAGGAAGATCGCTTGAGCCCAGGAGTTTGAGGTTGCTGTGAGCTAGGCTGACGCCAGGGCACTCACTCTAGCCTGGGCAACAAAGGGAGACTCTGTCTCAAACAAAAAAAACAAAACAAAACCAAAAAAACGAAACCTTATATTAATGTGTTTATACATTGTGTCAAAGTCCAATTAAAATTGCACTTTACTTTTAACAGGGGTTAGGAAAATTCCTATTTAAAGAAGCCTTCTGGTTTCCTTTGTAATCAGAATCATATTCTATAATTTATCTGTTTTATAAATTTGGATGTTTGCGCTCTCGATTTTCTCAATTCTTTGTATGGATGGACTTGCTGCAATTCTTACAGAGTGTATGTTTACTGCATAAAATGAAAACACAGGCAGAAAGTCAGAAAACACATAAACTTTAAAGCTCTTGTCAATCTACATAAAGAAACATTAAAAATTTAAAAAGAAATATCTTTTTTTTTCATATTTTATTTAAAGTGTGGCCTCACAAATATACACAACAGTTGTATCTAGTACACGTTCCTCTTGGCAGTAACAGCAGAAAGAGAAAGTGTGAAGTACACAGGAAGCAAGAAATAACTTTAGCGTCTGCTGTACCCTCCGCCCCCTGGAATAGCCCAAAAGCAGGGGGAAGGGAGGGAAAGGCTCTGCGACGCTGGAAGGTCTGCACTGTGACCCCGCCTCACGAACAGTCATTCATGGTCACCCCCATAAATGACGCCAGTCGAACATATCCAGAAAAATCGCTGCCTTTAAAGAGCCAGGAAATATCAGCTCTCTCTCCAACTAAATCTTATATTTACCATTCTGGGTGTATCATGAAACTAGATTTAAAAAGCAACAACAAGAAAGCTCCCCAGCGGATCCCTCAAGCCTATGAGGAAAACGCAGGTTTGGGGCCAACAGGAAGAAGAAACAAAATCCAATCGGCACCCGTTTCTCAATGTCCAATCAAACCTCGCCTTACATTGCGGTGCTGGGAGAAAAGGAGCCGGACGTCCGGCCTTCCTGGCGTGTGGGCGCTGCCGGCTGTCTCCTGGGGAGGCGAGCGCCGCCGAGGCTGTGCTAGTTACCTGAGCAGTGAGGGGCGAGCGGTTCCGCCCGTCCCTGTGCTGGCTGGATTTGCTTGCATTTGCTCCAGCCACTGCTCATGTAATGCACTCCCTTAACCAGGAAATTAAAGCATTCTCCCGGAATAATCTCAGGAAGCAATGCACAAGGGTGACAACGCTAACTGGAAAAAAAATTATAGAGACATGGAAAGATGCCAGAATTCATGTTGTGGAAGAACTAGAGCCGAGCAGTGGGGGTGGTTGTGGTTATGTGCAGGACCTTAGCTTGGACCTGCAAGTTGGCGTTATTAAGCCATGGTTGCTCCTGGGTGAGTACATTGACTTGCCACTAAGTCTATTGAGTCCTTTTAGCCACACTGCTCTCTCATTTTCCACCCTTATGTGTAATAGTGTTTATTATCAGCTGTCCTGCCCAAAAGTTGAAATGTTTCCTTTTTTGATATGGAACTTACATTAGCCGGCTGGAGACCTTTCTGCCCCACAATATACCCATAAGCAGCGTAGATTTTAGTAGCACTTGGCAGCTGATACTTGAATTTTAGAAAAGCTTTCTTCCTCTTTTTCTAACTTCTCTGGAGGATAACATATTGATGTATTTTCTTCGATTATAAAATATATAGTTTTTTTTTTAAAAATCAAATAGAATGCTTTTATCAGTCAAAACTACAAGTGACAAGGGTTAGAGTTATAGAAAACTTAATACTTAAACTAGTCATGTGCTTGTTTGCCTACTCAGCTGTTACAAACCATAAAGAGTACATGCCTCCTGTGGCCGCATCTGTTCATGTTGTCTATTTTTGGAGTGTTAAGAAGAAGGGATTTTATTTTATAGATATAAGTCTGACGAATTTATTATTATTTTTGTATTATGGAAATACTGAGTCCCTATACAAGCATAGTCCACAAGTAGCAAATGAAGCAAGATTATAAAAATACAGAGTTGTTAATTTGGCAAGAGTATGGTATTGTGTTCTTAAAAACATAGCCAACAATGTTTTCAAGTAGGTCTGAATTATTTTTCATTTATTAATAAAAAATTAAGACTTAGAAAGATTAAATGACTTGTTGATATTTATGCAGCCAAGGAAGGCATCCTTGAGTAGAGAGAACACTGAACTGGGAGTCAGAAATAGCCAGGTACCATGTGAAGGATACCCAGCATTTCACTCCTTTGAAGAACCCTATGAAGTAGGAATCATCAGCTTCCTTTTATAAATGTGAACTGGGATTTAAGAACGGTTATGTAATTTGCACAAGGCAACACGCTTAGTAAATAACAGAGCTGGGATCAAGCCCACGTCTGAATCCTGCTTTCCATCATTATACTAGACTGCTTCATGTAGACCAAATTTGCAACCCTGCTTTACTTGTAATATACTAGATTAGCTAGTGCAAGTCATTTATCCTCTCTGGTCTTCCAAAAAGCCATTTGTAAAGCTGAAGTAATAGTATCTGACTATTTCAGGATTGTCATGAGGTGGTTGTGAAAGGTTTTTGACACAAGTTGATTACATTATACATGAGTTATTGTATTATGTATTATATGAATTATTATATAGGCTATCTTTAAATTCACCAAATAAATATCTCCAAGTAGTTACTGAAGCCCAGTGAAAAATTATACCATATTCTTGCCAAATTAACAGTGAAAAGTTGTGAGTCATTCAGCTAATTCACCCAGGTCTGGCTCACCATATCTAGGAAAGAAAATATGTCCTGGTACATTTTTCAGTTACTTGGCTTCCACTGTAGTAATACTGGTTTCAAATAATTATTGCAGAATTTTCATTAATTATTCACCAATTCAGCGTTTTCATCTTATTTTTTAACGTGGATTTATCCAAAGTGTTCTTAGATTAGGGTTGGAACACTCCCTAGGTTCCTGGGAGAATCCTGGGAGGGATTTCTGAAACTGGTCTTAATAAGGTCTTCTCTCTGGAGCAGGAAATGGGATACTTTCATCAGGCACAAGCTTCTTTCTTCTTAAAGATGAACCTTTTTCTGCCTGTTACAATCATGAATGGTGACATCTAAAGTTCTTCCACGTGAATGATGAAGGGATTGTTTCTGACCAGACTTGGACTCTCTCTGGGAGATTGGGGTTGTTTGCTGGTTGAATTTAAGAGCTTCCTTCTTAATAACCTCCTCAAAGCAGCACAGCTTCTCCCAGCATGGGGTGCTAAATTTTTGGTTTTGGTGAAGTAAAAATATAATCTGTCAGGCTGGGTGCGGTGGCTCATGCCTGTAATCCTAGTACTCTGGGAGGCTGAGGCAGGAGGATCCTTTGAGCTCAGGAGTTCGAGACCAGCCTGAGCAAAAGCGAGGCCCCCATCTCCACTAAAAAATAGAAAAAAATAGCTGGGAACTACTAAAAATAGAAAAAATTAGCTGGGCGTGCTGGTGCTTGCCTATAGTCCCAGCTACTCAAGAGGCTAAGGCAAGAGGATCTTTGGAACCCAGGAATCTGAGGTTGCAGTGAGCTATGATGATACAACTGCACTCTATCCAGGGGTGACAGAGTGAGACTCTGTCTCAAAAAATAAAATAAAATGTTTATCACAGATTGCAACATAAAGCATCTACTTAAAATTGGAGAAAAGCTGACATTTAGACTGTAGGGAGAATTAACTTGAACTTAATACTACTAAGTATTAGGTGAAAAACACAAGCTGATTACCTGAAGTCCATTTGTGCTGATTTAAATTTTAAGGAAAATAAAGCTGAATGTAGGCTCAGTAAGGAGCCTGTCAGCTTGGTATTGGATATTGGCCAAACAGCATACTTACTGACCTTACAGCTACCTAAAATCACAGGATAAAAGTTGGCCAATTTCCCAGATAGGAAAGGTAAGAAAAACACCATTTATGAAATGGAACCTAATTCAGGATTGTAAAAAAATGCTTAAAATGTTTAAATATAAATGCCCTGTTTTTTCAATTTTGAAACTTGCTTTACTTTAGTTATTTTCCCGTATGAACTTGCTTATTAACTAGAGCCAGTTTCCAATTGTGGGGGGAGATCTGGGAAGCTGACTGCAGAAGGGCACAGCCCTCATGATACACGGAGTGTGGGCTGGATTCTTAGACCAACAGCATTTGCTCTAAGCCTCTGGGTATTCCCAGATCAGCTAGAACTAAGTCATCTTATGGTTGTCTGATTTTCTTTTTTTCTTTTTTTTTTTTTTTTTTTTTGAGACAGAGTCTCGCTTTGTTGCCCAGGCTAGAGTGAGTGCCGTGGCGTCAGCCTAGCTCACAGCAACCTCAAACTCCTGGGCTCGAGTGATCCTTCTGCCTCAGCCTCCCGAGTAGCTGGGACTACAGGCATGCGCCACCATGCCCGGCTAATTTTTTATATATATATCAGTTGGCCAATTAATTTCTTTCTATTTATAGTAGAGACGGGGTCTCACTCTTGCTCAGGCTGGTTTCGAACTCCTGACGTTGAGCAATCCGCCCGCCTCGGCCTCCCAAGAGCTAGGATTACAGGCGTGAGCCACAGCGCCCGGCCTGATTTTCATAATACCCTTTTTTAAGTGACGAAAGAAAGATGTTTATTGTAGAAAAAGTCCGAATGTGCATAAAGAAAAATATCACCTGCAACCCCACTGTTAACATTTTGTTCTATATTCTTCTTGTCCATTTTTAAGCATATACATATTTTTTGTTTTTATAAAATGAATGATAGTATTTTGTAACTGCTTTTATCACCTAATATAGTGAGAACATATTTTCATTACATAAATATTCTTCTCCATTTCTTATTTCTAATGATGCTGATGGTTATATATATTTCACTATATAAAAGTATAGTGAAATACTTTTATATTCAAAAATGATACTTCTTTTTATTATAAACAATAGTATGATAAAATCCTTATAGCAAATCTTTGCAACATCTATGTGTTAGGATAAATTCTTAGAAGCGCAATTTCAGAGTTCAAGAGCAAACATAAAATGAATATTTTTTGATGAAGTTTACCAAATTACTCTTCAGAAAGTTGGACTGAGGTCCTCCTAAGTTGTTGGGTTTTGTAAAAAATAAATGAATAGGTAATAGAATTGTTGCACAAATTTATATAAAAAGTCAGGATGATTATATTTATGTTCAAAGTGATATAATTTATTTTTTATAGGGTCGCAAGATGCTGCTCATGATCTGGATACACTGAAAAAGCACAAGGTAAAAAAATTGCTTTAAATCTGACACCACATATAGGAAGCATTTTATTATTATTATTTAGGAAAAACTGTATTGGTCCATTTTTGGTATGCTTTACAGTTTAATTGGTAACATTTTGGCTATCATACTAATAAAGTTGCAAAAATAATTTTACCTAATTCAAATATGTGGATCTATAATCCATCTTTCCAATTTTATTTTCTTCTCAGTCTCCTTCATATACCCTCATGAACCTGACCTTGGAGGCATGTCTTTCATGTCTCTGCTTATATAGTTCCTCTGTGTGTGACACTTTCACTCAGTTCTGCTTGTCAAGACCTACTCATGTCTTAAGTCCCAACTCACATACCACCTCTTCTCTAATGCCATTTCTTCCCACCCTCCTTCATACAACTGATGTGGTTTGTTACTTATTTCAGTATTTACTTAAAAGAATTTTTAGTCATCTACCATTTTATCAAGCATTGTTTCAAGTCATGGAATTGCTATGGTAGGAGGGGTGCAAGAGATTCCTGTTCACATAAAGCTTATGATCTAAGGGGCAGAGAGTAAAGATAGAAAAAAAAGCAGCTGTAGTACACTGCATTGGGTGCTTTGATGGGGAAGAGCATGGTGTTTAGGAGTGCACAGGAGATGATACCCTTAATCCATGTTTGTTTTGTTTGTGAGTAGGAGGGTCAGGAAAGGTTTCTTGGAGGAAGTGATATTGAAGTTTTACTCTGAAGGAGGTGGGGAGGGAGCAGACAGAAAAGTGTTCAGATTTTTTGAAAAAAACAGTATGTGTGAAGGCTCAGAAGCAAGAGAAAGGCTGTTGCTTTTAGGGACAGAGAAGTTCAGTAACCCTGGAACAAAGAGCATGAGAAAGAAGGATACCAAGAGAAAGGCCAGGGAGGTAAGCATGAGCCAGATCACAAAAGGCCATGTAAGCCAAAGAAAGTTGTTTGGACTTGATCAAAAGACAGTGAAAAGCCCTTAGGAGGTTTTACCCAGGGAAATAATAGGATCATGTTTGCATTTTATTATAGGAAGATTGCTCTTTAGAAACAGTGTAGGAAATAGCTTGGAGCATTGGTCAAGTTAGAGATGGAGAGACCAGTTATGAAGCTATTGCAGTAATCTTAAAAAAAGATGATGGTAGCTTAGATTGGGATGCAGTGGGGAGACAGAGAAGTGGATGGATTTGAGGAATTTTTTTAGGAGGGTAGAATTCTCACAATTTAGTGCTTGATTACTTCTAGGGCAGGAAGGAATGAGGCTGAGGGAGAAGGAGGAGTCAAGGCTGATATCTAGTTTTCTTTGGTAACCAAGTAGGATTGGGGTCAAGACATGAGATAGGGAATGAGATAGAAGGAACACCTTTTGTAGGAAAAGTGACGAGCTCAGTTTTGAACACTTTTAATTTCAGGTGTTGTGGATCATCTAGGCAAAGTTGTTCAGTAGGAAGTGTGGATATATGGGGTCTGAAGTTCAGGAAAAAGGTAAAAATATAGATTTAAGAATCTTCAGCTTGTAAGTAGTGATTGAAATCACTGGAATAGACGAAATCACCTGGAGAAAGGCATAAGGCAAGCAGGGAAGAGGGCCTATGACAGAACCCTATACCAACCTATATGGAATGATCAAAGGAAGAAGAATGCAGTGGGAGAAGAGGAGCTAAGAGAGGTCATAAGAAGGTTAAAAAATGTGATGTCATGGAAGCCAAAGAGGGAAGAGTGCTTTAAGGAGGAAAGCAGTATTAGATGCTGTGAAAGTTTATGTACAATTAGGACTGAATTATGCCCATTGGACTTTGTTACAAAGAGGTTGTTAGTTGGTGGGGACAGTTTCATTTGAATTGGAGGCCAAAGCCAGATTTCAGAAGATTGAGAATGGAGGGGCAGAGGGGAAGTAATGGCAGCCAAAGAAAAGAAAAAAGATGGAGAGGATCCATAGATGATGTTGAGGTTCAGGGAGGGAGATGGGAGAGTTTTGAGCATGTTTTAAGGCTGACTGTAGAGAAAGGATTGAAGATACAGAAAAGTAAGAATTATTGTTAGAGGAAGATGCTAAGAAAATAGAAGGCCACGTGACCCCCAAGCACAGAACTGTAATGAGCTTTATGAATAGAAAAGGAAGTTGTAGACAATGGACAATAAGCTGAATAGAAGTGAAGACAAGAGGGGGATGATAGATAAAAAGAATGTAGGATGATCGAATTGGTGGTTCTTGTGAGATCTAGTATGAGTAAGTGGGTGAAAGAGTTGGAAAGATAAGAGTGGGATACCTACACTGATGGAATTAGAGGGGGAGAAGTTCTAGCATTGGCCTTGAAGGAGGATGATTAAAGTGATGATTAAGGTCACTGGAAATAAAGTAGACAGGGAACTGTTAAACCCAAATGGAAGTTGATGTTACCCAGGATAATGGTAGGACTTGGAGTAGGATTCAGCAGACTGAGAAGTGCCCAAGAGAAACAGTGGGTATAAGATGGAAGGATCAGTTTGTATGAACCCCAGTGAACAAGGATTTTTACTGCAGGGTGGAAAAGAAGTGATTTTGAAGAAGCAAGGAATAGCCAGAAGACTGCCACCCTGACTCTCACCCATGAGACAAATGGAATATGTGAGAATGAGGAGTCTTTACTTGAAGGAGTGTAGGACTTTAACATTTGGTTATCTTACTCATTTGTTTTTTAAGAAAATATTAAGCACGTACTTTTTGCTAATCCCCTTTCTAAGTATAGGAAATCGGGAAATTAATAAGGAGTAAGGTCCCTGCTATTAAAATATGATATTTTAAGATGAGAACATGTTCACAGCATTAAAACAAGGCAGTGAGAGGAGAGTGGCCGGGGTGGGAAGCATCATGAGTTAGGCTCTCTGAGGGCGTGGCATTTCCACTGGGGTCCTGTGACAGAGTTAGCCATGCTTAGATGGGGAAAGAGCACTTCAGGCTGAGAGGATAGCAAATGTGAAGGCCCAGGGCCTAGAGGGGCAAGTTCAGCACTCTATTCCTCCTTTTTGGTCCCATAGTACTTTGTTCTTTTCCTAGCTCTTAACCTTTCTGTCTTATATTATTACCATCAATGAACATGTTTTCCCCTCCTCTATTTTCTCTCTCTCTCTCTCTCTTTTAGCAAAATTCTGGAGGGTGGAGACTCTGTCCTACTTATCTTTGTCACCCACAGCTCTGAGAAAAAATTTTGATTGAATTGAGGATAAAAAAATTTATGTGATAAATACTTGCAATTATTTTCCCAAGGATAATATTAATAACTATGTACTACCCAGTTCATTAACTACTTTGATATTTTTACTTGTCAAATTACTGACTTGTGTTTAAACTGGACTGTTCTTGGTTTGTTATAATAATTACTACCTGACAACAAGAAATCATGGCCTTGTATTGCATAAGGATATGAGAATCACTGTATTTCCTAACAGGAACCCTCTTATATCTATATTTTAACAAAGATAGAACAAGTTTCAAAGTTCTTATTTACCCTAAGTTGATATTTCTCAGGGTAAAAAAATGACAAATGAAAACTCGTGAATGTCTGGATTGGCCAGTGTTTTTATTATTTCTCCTCTCTTATGATACACTAGTTGAAATTCAGCTTTATCCTGGTGATATGAAACAAATAGCTGTTTAAAAGATTCTGCTCTCTCTGTACACAATGACCCTGTTAATAATGCTAAGAAGATTCCTAGAAAAATTTAAGATGCTGCAAAATAAAATCATTGATTTAAATATATGCCACATTTCGAAATGATATCCTAGAATTTAAACAAAATATTGGAACCAGTAGAAATTCTCTTGTGTAAGACCATTTCAGAAATTGCTGTAGGAATTTAATTTTAATGTTTAGAGTTGATAATAATGGTTGCTTTATTAATAAAGTGTCCCTTGAGTGCTTGGTGTGTGCCTAATAAAGCACTGTGTAAATAGAAAACTAAGTCTAACATATTAAATGTTCCAAGTTATTTTTTGCAGCATTGTTCTTAATAGCAAATTACTGAAAACAACCCACCTGTCCATCAATACAGAACTGGTTAAATAAGCAATAGGACACCCACACCACAGAATACTGTATAGAACAAAAAAGAACACAAAGAAGGAGCTCCATATACTGATGTGAACAGATCTCCAGGACATATTTTAATAGGGAAAAAACCTAAAGATGTTGCCTTTGTGTCAGAAAGTCAGTAAATAGAATATTTGCATGAAGAAATTCTAAAAGAATATGCAAGAAACCAACAAAGGTAGTTATCATTAGGGTGGGAGATAATGGAGTAGAGACAGAGCAAGACTTCAATGTTTTCTTTTATAATGTTTTGATTTTTGAACCAGTTAGAAAATAAAATTTTGTTACAATAATGCCTAAATATGAGGATTAAGTGAGATAACTTGTATGCCTGGCACAAGTACGCAATAAAGGGGCTATTCTTATTATCCCTATTATGAAGGGCATCCCATCCCAAGGGCAATCATCGTTAGGAGCTCTGTAACTAAGTTAAAAGTATTCTCTATTATCAGAAGGGTTTTCAGGCTGGGTTCCCCATCACCACCACCACCCATGATTCAGTGAAATTCTTATCAATCAGGACCATTCAATCAATACACATCCAAATTGCATTTCCAAACAGCTGAACTACCTAGGCATTTGGGTAGTTTAATAATCCATGGCATTTCCAAAGCACTTTTCCCTTTCAATGTGTTTCCCCAAGATTCTCATTTCATCTTCTCCAGAATCCTGTGATATATAAGGAAAATATATAAGTCAATGGTATATACATACACATACATGCATAAATTCTGTAAGTAGTAAGACCTCATCTCTGATCTTTTTGGAACCTATAATACAGCTGTAAAGACAAAGTAAACATATCAATATTATAAAACATTGGAAGATACTGTGTTATTAAGAGCAGAGTCTTATAATCCTGGCTGTAAGAGCACTGGGGTGAGAGAGTGATGTGATGTAGTCAAATCAGACTTCACTGGAGAAAGCAGAAGGACATTTCAGACTTTATCTTCTGAAAATGTTCTCCCTTCTTTCTAGTTGTTCCCATCTCCTCTCTTTTTAAGAATCACTTCTAAGTAGACATTTGAGTTTCTTTTCTCATCTTCTTTCCACGAGGCGGGTAGGCTCATAAATGGCTGATGGCTCTCTCTTCAGGAGGCTTGGCTCCTTGAGTGTCTCAGTTAATACTCTTTTGGTTGCGAGCCCCAGAAACCAATTTGAGCAACCTGAGCCAGGAACAAGAATGTGTATAAAGATAGGGGGATCTCTGGACCCACAGGTAGTGAGTAGCCATGTCTCACCAGAGACTGGAGCCAGGGAATGGAAGGCCATCCGAGATAGCCCTTCTCTTCTGTCCACTGGCACCCACAGCCCTCTCTGCACATTCCACTCATCTCACTTTGCAGCAGGAATTGTTCTGCTTCTCTCAGCACGTAGTAGGAAATGCTGTCATAAAGCTCTCATGTTTGGAGGTTGCTTTAGCTGTTTTTTAAATCTATTTTTAAAGTTTCTAAAGATAATCTGATTGGTCTAGTTTAAGTCAAGTGTCCACCCAAATCTACTCAGCTGTGTTGGGGAGGGAGAGTGGAGCGCTGCCAGAGCCATACCTATGAGGGTGGTGAGGACAAATACTCTAGAAATGTGTGGAATACATGAAAATGCTGGCATTAGACAAAAACCTAAGACTCACACTAAGAAAAGAGAATAAATACAGTAAGAAGCACTGTCACAACAAGAAACAGTGACTCATTTTTCAGATGCATTTAGCCTTTGGATTCTCTTACTGGATGTTCTACATAGCTTGCTTCATGCTTGGTGCACTCTAGGAAAGGGGCTCAAATACATGGATGAAGTAGGAGGAGATTGCTTAAGTGCACTTTCTGAAGGATAATCTCACAGCTATTCCTCCTCCCCTTCAATTTTCATCCAGACTAATTCATCAGAATCTCTGAGTAAGAGCCCCTATGGCATTGCTAGTTTTTAAAAGCTCGCCGGGTAAGCTTTTAAGCTTGAGAACCATTTTATTAGTAAACAGTATGAAGGAAAATAGGGAAATAATTATTGAAAGGGAACTTGTATACCGCTAATAAACTTCTCATTTTTTTTTATATGGACATTCACCGATTTATTCAGCAAAGATTTTAAACAGTTTCTGCCAAGCTCACTGTTCACTCACTTATAATAGTGAGATAGATGTGTTCTCTCCCCTCATGGAGTTTCTAGTGCAGTGAGGGAGACAAACAATCTCTAGGTGATATGAGCTATAATAGGGCAAGGATAGGGGGCTATGAAAATATGAAGAAGGAGGACTTCTGGTGAGGGATGTGGCAGTTAGAGAAGGTTTCCTGGAGGAAGGATCATTCACATGAGTCATGTTTAAATTTTTATTATTACTGGTAGAGATAACAATATCCCAGTCTCTTTTTAGATCACCTAAATCATGGGACTTTTAAAAAATCATCTTTTTTCTTTCTCTTTAAGGTGACTCATATTCTCAATGTTGCATATGGAGTAGAAAATGCCTTCCTAAGTGACTTTACATATAAGAGCATTTCTATACTGGATCTTCCTGAAACCAATATCCTGTCTTATTTTCCAGAATGTTTTGAATTTATTGAACAAGCAAAAATGAAGGTAAGGTTTTTTGTATCTGTATTTTATTTTTCCCATTTATTTATTTGTATATATTTGTGGGGTATAGATGCAATTTTTCTACATTGATATTAATACGTTGCATTGTGGTGAAGTCAGGGATGTTTTAAACTTTCTAAAATTTATAATTGACACATAACGATTATATGGTAAGTTTTGTTAACCAGAAATTTGAGAGTATGGGGCTGTTATCCATTCTTTATTATTTTTGTAATGAAGCTCTAAAATACCATTATGAAATGTCCCCTTCAATAGCATTGCATTAATTCCTACAGTTACTCAGTTTTCTAATTGCTCTTTTCTCAATGAGATATTTACTTTTAACATTAATTCAGTTTCTCATCTTCCTAGTTCCTAGGCTTTACTAAGAAATCTTAGGAGATAAAATTTTCTACTTACTGAATTTTCCTATGTAAATATGGAGTTAGATTTCCTTAAAGGGTTTATAGCTGCCTGTCTTCTCACCACTTTGCAGGATAATCAGGAGAACAATCAAGACAAAGGCTACTCTAGACTTACTATATTTATGATTATTAATTTATATTCATTTTAATGACTGAGGTAGTGACTGTGAATCTATGCATTTTTAGCAATAGAGTTTTTAGGCATTCTAAGGACTAAGTGTCAGTTGCTTTACTGAGATTGTGTGAAAATGCTGATCAGAAACTGTATATTGGCTTTCTGACTTTGGAAGACTAACAGACAATATAACAGTACTTTAATCTTGGTATTATATCCAAGTCAACATTCTGACAGGCAGGGCATGTAGGTTAGCTATTATCAATAATTATACCTTGAAATGACATCATTTTTAGTCAGTAAATAATTCTTATGAGATTTATATAAGATAAATAGAAGGTAAAGTGGAAGCACTTAAGAGAGAAGTAGCTCTCCTGGCATACCTAACAACGACATTAGGAGTAGCAAGTTTAATTGAATTCTGGTCTAGGGGTCTCCTTCTCTCCCTTCCTTTGTTCATTTATTAATATTTACTGAGTGCCTTATTTTCCCAGCACTATTCTAGGTGCCTGCCTACTAGACTACCTTAAAAATATAAAACTATTCAATTCTACTGTTCATCAACTTCAATAGTAGATACAGTTATGTGCCGCATAATGACATCTTGGTCAACAATGGACCACATATATAACAGTGGTCCCAAAAGATTATAATACTGCATTTTTACTGTACCTTTTCTATGTTTAGATATACAAATATCATTGTGTTACAGTTGCCTACAGTATTTAGAACAGTAACATGCAGTACAGGTTTGTGTCCTAGGAGCAATAGGCTATGCCATATAGCTTAGGTACGTAATAGGCTATACCATCTAGGTTCATGTGAGTACACTCTATGACATTTGCACAACAATGAAATTGCCTAACAACACATTTCTCAGAACATATCCCCATTGTTAAGTGATGCATGACTGTATGAAAGCAAAGGAAGAGGTTTCCTAATGTGGATGGAAGCAAAGGAAGAGGTTTTCTAATTCAAAGCCTAATATTAGCCATTCTGTTCTCTTATGAAAACTTTTATAGACTCTAGATTGTTAAATTCCAGTGTACCAGTTAATAGTATTATAAATAAATAAAAATGGTATATTTCTGTATGGGCTGCTTCTCTAAGGAGATGTAGAATATGCCTTAGATAGTAAAGTGTAGATATCATCCATATTCCTATTAAAATTAAAATTACTCAGCAGAGTAAATGACAGTGAGAGTGAGAAGAAAGGAATGTGATTCAAGGTAAGGATGAGAAGCAATGCAAGGTGATATGTTTACTCTGTTGAGCTCATTTCACAGTAAGCTGACAGGGAAATAGCTGGGTGCTCAGAAAGAACAGCTGCTCTACCACCCAAGACATCTCTAGACGGGCAGTACAAAGAAACTGTACCTCAATATAGACCTTGGGAGGGACCAAAGAGAGAGACTTTATCTGCCTAACTGTCAGCTCCTGCCTGTTTCCTATTGGTTAAAGTTTGCTGACATAGAGGTAACTAACCCCACAATTCCAAGTTAAAACATTCTATTCCTTCAGCAGCCACTTAGAAGGAAAATCCAATGCCCTGTGGTGTAACTTTTCATCCAAATTCAGAATTAGTAAGAGAATCCAGAGCTCAGGGTCTGCTTGTCTATGCACGTGGGCACCATGGGAGAAGAGCAGCCTTCTTACGCAAGCAAAACCGAATAGACCTAAGGGGAGCAGCTGGCCACAGATTTGGCAGCTGAGGCAGAGCAAGCTGAGGGTCCATGAGATGATGGCACCATGAGAATCTGAGGAATTACATTAGATGTTTCTGATAAGATGGACCAATTCCACAATATGTTCTAACTTCTCAAGCCTTATGTTTTGTATTGGGATCCTAACCTCAGCTAATATTTTCTTGTCTTAAAAACTCTTTATTCTACAGACTGATACATATTTAAGTTTTAGCAATATAATTTGAATTTTCTTCATTGATTTTTTTTTCCTAGAAGAGATCTATTCATGGCTTTATTTATTCTGAGAAAATATGAAGGATACATATTGCTGCTCTCAAGGAGCTTGCAGTCTGGTTGAAAAGCTATTCATAACAGCAAGAGAACAAAGAAAATTCTATAAAATGGAAATATACAGCATAATTACTGTCTGCTCATAGCATAATTACTATCCACTCATGGCAAAATGGTGATTTGAAGTTTTGAGCGAATACTTTTCTCTTAGAAACGCAGAACAAATTAATTTATTCACTTAGCAAACTTTTATGGAATACCTACTGTGTGCCAAGAATTGCACAAAGATGATTAAGACATTCCTCTTGCCTTCATCTCACTTGGAGAGAGGTAGTCTTCTTAAAACAGAAGTCAGAGTTAGGTAATCACGAAGAAGAACAAAAGTGTTCCAAGCACAGAATAACAGCAAGTGAAAAGGAAAAAAAAAATTGCTTTATAGATTATTTGGCATTATTTTGAGTTCTGGAAAAGGAATATAAAGCTAATAATTTTTCCGGAAATACTTTTAAGGACAATATGATACCTAAGGAATAATAAAAAGGTAGAAAGTAGATAAATTCAAAAGCTGTGGAAAAGTGGCTATTATATAAGGAAAGTAGCAAGAAGAAAATACTAACATTTTAAAACATTAGCTAAAGTCGGATGCACAGTGTATAACACTGAAAATAAAACTGGTCTCATTTTCAAAGGCATATGCATAGATCATAAAATAAAAATATGACCAATATATAACCAGGAAACATTAAAAATGACATTGAAAGGCATCCCTTGCTTATTAAGCTTATGATTGCCAGCTCTTTTGGAATATCTAATGAATTTTTTTTGAGCTAAATGAAGTTCATTAATAATTTTCATCAGTGACTATAATTTTTAAACATCTTAAGTTTCATAAAAATGAGCTATCACTACAAAGTGAAAAGTTACTGACATATACAGTGTATATTTGTGTTTTGTTTTTCTTGTGCAAAAACAGTTAAGGTTTGGAAATGAGTCATAAATAGCTATAAGAATGCAATTGAAATTGTCTTTTTTGATATGGTTTTCAAAATATTAACTAATTTTTTGTTGGTCATTTGGCTGTCTTGAAAAGAGATATACTGGCAAATTTGTTTCAACAGATTGAGGAAAGGAATTTTTCAACAGGTATATGAATCTGAGACAACTGCTTTGCAGAAGTAAAATAATCCAATGAGTCATAAAAAATATATATATTTAATAATAATATTTTTAATGAGTGCTTTAGATAGAGGGTTTTCAGTACTATGTTTATTTTCTTGCCCTGTTCCCACCTGTTTTGGTGTGTTATACCAAATGAAGAATTAGGACACAAAATAACTATTAATACAATGTCTAATTCTGTAGGATGTGCTCACAGTTCACTACATTTGTTTAGATCATTAACTTTTTAAAAGCCTAAGATAAGCCAAGCTGTATCAGTGCTGTTCCAGCAGATCTATCTATCACATTTATTATTAATGCAATATTGCCCCCATTAGCACTGGTGTTGCACTGTGTCCCTTTTCACTTGGATAGTATCATTTGCAAGTTACCTGAAACGGTTTTTTCATTTACTGACCTCATGCTGGTGTCTGATTACCTTTTCCACTTCACCTTATTAAAAGCTATTTGCGTTATCATTTTACTACCTCATAAGTTTAAATATTTTTAAGTTACTTCCTTCCAGAATAAAATATGCCCAAAGGTAGAAAACTTTTTCCTTGCTGATCATTTTACACCTAGATTTCCAAGCCAGTGACACTAATTGCTTTATGGGAACACTATATGTGCCTGGAATGCCTCTAGCTTTCTGTCTATGATTACAGTTTTATTTATGTTTCCATGTATATTACCTGCGCTTTTTCTCTTATTTATATACATTTGGCTACTAAGTTATTAGGCTTTCATGTGTACTTTACTTGATTATTTTAGTTTAATAAAAGATACTGTTTTAGAATTCCAAACACATCATCAAAATATTTCAATCCTGGGGATGTGGGGGAAGGAGTAGATTGATCAATTGATTGATTAACTGATTTTCCATTCATTGCTTGCAATGAATTTTAATAATCAAATAAATTGAATCCAATAGCTAAAATTGAATATTTACTTTATAATTTTAAGTAGTATAAGAATGTTCAATTGATTTAATACACTTTCTCAAACTAATAATGAAGATTTTTGTTTGATTTTATTGCAGGATGGAGTGGTTCTTGTTCATTGTAATGCAGGAGTTTCCAGGGCTGCTGCAATTGTAATAGGCTTCTTGATGAATTCTGAAGAAACCTCATTTACCAGTGCTTTTTCTTTGGTGAAAAATGCAAGGCCTTCCATATGTCCAAATTCTGGCTTTGTGGAGCAGCTTCGTACATATCAAGAGGGCAAAGAAAGCAATAAATGTGACTAAACACAGGAATTAGAAAGGGCCAACAGTTTGTGAGTTGCATTCTAGCAGATGATGGACAACTAATTTCTGAATTGGCCTCTATAATCATCTTTCCCCTTTTTTGGAGAATAGACTAGCAAAAATTTCCTTTTTTCTTCTATTTTTCAAATGTAAACAGAGGTCAGTTTGAATGTCCTGAGCTAGTTTATGAATACATTTTAAAGTTATATTATTTTTCTTTGTTATTATAATATGTGATGAAATATATCTGTGAATTGCTAAGGAAAAATATTAATAACAATGTATTACCAGTCATTGATTTCTAGAAGAAAAAGGTTTACATTTAAAATTTATATGAGAGCATGGAAAGAATAAATTGGTTGATAAAGCCTTTTAGTATTTTTCTACTCCAGCAATTATTTTCATGAAGGAAAAAACTTGAAGTGCTACTTACTGTTTCAAAAGGAGGTAAATTTCTTTGTAAAGAATCTTTTTAATTCACAGGGATCTTGATCAAAAAGAATAAAGAAAAGAAAAAGAATCTTTTTAAGATTAAAAATCAATATCTTAAACTTTCTAAAAGAGGTAACTAAATCTGAAAGTTTATACAATATTTATATAGTGGTTACAATATACACAAAATTTTTATATTCTCTTGTGAAAACATACATACATTTCATTTTGATTTTTAAAGATTTAATTATATTACTTGCATTTCTTTTTTAAAAGCATATAAATGTTTGTACAGATATTCTCTTATATTATTGTAAACTTTTGGCTCTTAGATTAGGTGATCTATCCTCTCATATTTTGTGCTTTTATTGTGGGTGCCTACCATTCTGTTTTTGTGTCCCATGTTACAGGTTTTTGATCTTCTTGGATATATGGGAAAATGTTTTATATTGAAAGATCATTTTTAAGATGTGATTTGTTCAATGATCTGTTTTCTGGTTGTATTCTACTGGAGAACATATTTTTAAGGAAAGAAGAGTTATGGTTTTGTAAGAAATTTAAATACATTGTTAGAAGGCCTAAAATTATTCACAATTTTAACTTTGGCCAGAGGCTTTGAATAGGTCTTCTTTCTTTTTTTCTTTAATATCTGTCTCCATTTTAGCAAGAATGAACTATGTACATTATAAATTTGCTTAAAGATTTTGAATTTTTTTCTTCAGAATAAAGTATACTATAATTATAGTAATTAAGACAGTTTATTTCCAAGTAGGCTTTCATGATTTAGAAAATATCATTGCCATGTAGATTTTATTTTAAAAAGTCCTGAGCTCTTCTTAAATATACATTATAGAGAGCAAGCATAAGTTGGAAAGTGCACATTGAGCACATCTATGCATTTGAGAAAGCAGGCTTTTTTATGCTGTCATGAGCAAGATAGAAGGGATAAATGCAAGTTATGTTTTGAGATTGCTTATAGCCTGACAAGATGTCATCACATGCAATGCTATGAACTCTTTGCTTCTGTTAAGAAGCAGCCTAAATATAATCAACCGACAGTGAGCTGTTTGAAGCTAACCAAGGCAGGCAGAACCCTCTTAAATGTGAGACTGATGTATAATGTTGTTTCAATGGTCAGTATTGCTGCAGGTTTGCTGGGTGAGCCTTCTTTATTCATAATGCTATTCACATGAAAGCATTTAAACACATTTTATTTTGCTGAGCGGTGTTTAGTTTTCAGCCATTAAATGTCACATGAAGCCTTGATTGAACTTGTTCATAATGGATAGTATATTATTTATATCTGTAGTTTGTAGGCTTAGTTGTTGTCTGTAGTAGTGATCTGGTTATAGTTGGAACACTTTTGTATCATCCACAGGAGTGCTTTGAGCATTTAAATTTAAATTTATAAATGGCCCTACTGTAAAAGAATGGCTTAAAATAATTCTCTAAACAGAAATAAAATGATAAAAAATATTGGAGCATCAGGAAGAAAGAATATTGGAAATAAAAATATGACTAAATACAATAAGCTTTCCATTTTCTTTTGAGTTTCTATATTATATTTGATGGCTTAAAACATTATTATAATACCCTGTGATATGCTTCTTAATGTATGTAGAGGAAACATTTAAAATAATTATAAATGGGGGAAGGTAAAGAAGCATAAAAGCTTCTATACTTCAGTTGAAGTGGTAAAACACCAAGAAGACATATAGTAATGTTAAATGTGTATGTAACAAAAGATTAGAGATGCAAAATATGTGAAGCAAAAACTGATAGAATTGAAAGAATAGATAGGTGACTCTACAATCATAGTTGGAGACATCACCACTCCTCTTTCACCAATGGTACAGAAAAACATCAAGGATATAGAAGAAGTTAACATCATCAACCAACAGGATCTAATTTACATTTATAGAACACTCATTCTTTTCAAGTGCCTATGGAACCTATACCAATATAACCATATTCTGTGTCATAAACTTCAACAAATTTAAAAGATTTGAAATCATGCAAAGTATATTTTCTGGCTACATTGGAATAATATTATAAATCGGTAATAGAATGATACCAGGAAAATCTCCAAACATTTGGAACTTAAGCCACATACTTCATAATAATCCATAGACAAGTATTGTAAATGTTTCAAGGGAAATAAAAATACATTGAACTGAATGAAAATAAAAATAGAAGACATAAAAATTCGTAGGACATAGCTAAAGCAGTGCTGAAAGAGAAATTTATAGACAATATTAAATGTATGTATTGGAAAAGATAAAAAGGCTCAAATCAATAATCTAAGCCCCACTTCAAGAACCTAGAACAAGAAAAGCAAAAGAAACTCAAAAGAAACCAAAGGAAGAGCAGAAATCAATGAAATGGAAAATAGAAAACAACAGAGAAAAATCCATAAATCAAAAAGCTGAGTTTTGAAAAGACCAATAAAATTAACCAACCTCTTATCAGATTAACAAAGAAAAAAAGAGAAGACACAGATTACCAATAACAAGAATAAAACAGGAGATATCAGACTGCAGACATCAAAAGTATAATTAGAGGATACTATAAACAACTCTACATAAATAAAGTTGACAATTTAGACAAAATGGACCGCTTCCTTGAAAACACAAACTATCACAACTCACCTAATATGAATAGATAATTTGAATAGCTCTGGAACTGTTAAGTACATTGAATTAGTAATTTTAAATTCCTTAAAAAGAAATATCTATGCTCATATTTTCTCAAAACTTCACTGGAGAACTCTACCTAATGTTTAAAAGGTATTAACACCAATTCTACACAATCTCTTCCAGAAAATAGAAGAGGGAATACTTCTTATTTTATGAAGCTAGTTGTAACCTGATACCCAAACCAGAAAAAGATAGTGCAAAAAAGAATATAGCCCACATTATTCCTGAATATAGATGTAAAAGTCTTTAACAAAATATCAGCAAAAAGAATTCAGCTATACATAAAAGAGATTACATACCATAACCAAGTGGGGTTTATTTCAGGGGTGCAGGGATGACCCAACATTTGAAAATCAATCAGTATGATCAACCATGTTATTAGGCAAAAGAAGAAAAATCACATTATGTCAATCAATACCATCAAAAGTATTTGACAAGCTGCCATATCCATTTATTTTTTTATTTTTATTTTTTTTTTTGAGACAGAGACTCACTTTGTTGCCCAGGCTAGAGTGAGTGCCGTGGTGTCAGCCTAGCTCACAGCAACCTCAAACTCCTGGGCTCAAGCAATCCTTTCTGCCTCAGCCTCCCGAGTAGCTGGGACTACAGGCATGTGCCACCATGCCCGACTAATTTTTTCTCTATATATTAGTTGGCCAATTAATTTCTATTTATAGTAGAGACGGGGTCTCCCTCTTGCTCAGGTTGGTTTCGAATTCCTGAACTCAAACGATCCACCCGCCTTGGCCTCCCAGAGAGCTAGGATTACAGGTGCGAGCCACTGTGCCTGGCCCGCTATACCATTTAGCACTCTCTAGAAAAATAAGAATATAGGAGAAACTTTCTCAACTTGATAAAAAGCATTTACAAAAAACCCTATAGCTAACATTATACTTAATGGTGAAAGATTGAATGCTTTCCTCTTAAGATCAGGAATAGAATAAGGATGTGTGTTTTTACCACTCTTCTTCAACATATTGCTGCAATTGGTAGCCAGTGAAATAAATCAAGGAAGAAATAAAAAAGCATACAGATCAGAGGAGGAAAGAAAAGAGTTCCTTTTGCAGACTGCATGATTGTTTTCATAGAAGAACTCAAGGATTCTACAAAAAACTAAATCAAGTTGTATTTCTACATTCTAGCAACAAACATAGAGTTACCAAAATTAAAAATACAAAACTATTATACAATTTACAATTACTCAAAAAAAGGGAAAAAATATTTAGGTGTAAATTTAACAAAACATGTACAGGGCTTGTATGCCCCAAACTATGGAATTCTAATGAAAGAAATCAAAAGAGATCTAAACAAATGGAGAAAATTGTGTTCATAGAGTAAAAGACTAAATATAGTAAAGATGTCAGTTCTCCCCAAATTGATATACATATTTAATCCAATTCCTATCAAAATCTTAGCAAGATTTTTTATAGATATAGACAAGGTTATCCTAAAATGTATATGGAAAGGCAAGTAACAAGAATAGCTACAATTTTGAAAAATGAGAATAAAGTGTATCTGATTTCAAGAATTATTATATAGCTACAATAATCAAGACTGTTCAGTATTGGCAGAGAGACAGACACATAGATTAATGGAACAGAACAGAGAATCCAGAAATAGACCCACACAATTATGCTCAATTGATTTTTGACAAAGGTGCAAAAGCAATTCAGAGAAGAAAAGATGGCCTTTTTAACAAATGAGGCTGGAGCAATTAGACATCTGGACTTTCACAATCAACAACGATAAAAGAATTTCTACATAGTATCCTATCTTCGACAAAAATTAACTAAAAAATGGAGTGCAAACTTAAATGTAAAACTATAAAACTTTTAGGAAAAAAGAAACAGAAGAAAATTTTGGAATCTAGGGCCAGGCAAAAAATTCTTAGACTTGACACCAAACTCATGATTTCTAATAGCAAAAATTTATAAGTTGGACTTCATTAAAATGAAAAATTTTGTTCTAGGAAAAACCTTGTTAAGAAGATGAAAAGACAAGCCACAGAGTGGAAGAAAATATTTGCAAACTATATAGATGACAAAAATTAGCATTTTAGAATACATAAAAAAACCCTCAATAGTAAAAAAAATGAATCTAGTTAGAAAATGGACAAAAGACATGAAGAGGCATTTTACTAAAGAGGATATAAGGATGACAAATAGCACATGATAAGATGTTCAACATTATACCTCTTGGGGAAGTGTAAATTAAAACCACAATGAGATATCATACGTACTAGAACGGCTAAAAGAAAGACAGTGACAACACCAAATATTGACAAGGATGTAGAGGAAGTGGGTCACTTACATGTTGCTGGTGGGAATGTAAAATGTTATAGCTATTCTGTTGGCAGTTTATTTAAAAACTAAAACTACACATGTAGCTACCATATGACCCAGCAGCTATGCACCTGGGCATTTTCCCCAGAGAAATTATGATGTTTATTAATATAAAAACTTGTACATAAATGTTTATAGACACAGCCAAACTAAAAACAAACCAGATGGTCTTCAATGGGTGAATGGTTAACCAAATTGTGATACATTCATACCATGGAATATGACTCAACAATAAAAAGAACTACTGGCTATATGCATTAAGCTGAATGAATCTATACATAATTATGCTGAGTAAAAAAGTCAAGGCCAAAATAACACATACTGTGTGATTTCACTAATATAACATTCTTGAAATGACAACATTTTTTGTAGAGATGGAGGACAGATTAGTGGTTACCAGGGATTAAGGAGGTAGTGGCAGCAGAAAAAAAATGGGTGTGGTTTTAAAAGGGCAACATGAGAGATCCTTATGGAAATGAAAATGTCCTTTATCTTGATGTATGTTAACATTCAATATCCTGGTTGTGTCATTGTACTATAGTTTTGCAAGATGTTACCATTGGGGGAAACTAGGTAAAGGCCACATGAGATCTCTCTGTATTATTATTATTTTTTACAACTGCTTGTGAATCTATAAATATCTCAAAACAAAAATGTTTTTAAAAGTCTTAATAGAAAACCAAGTACCTGACTTCTGGGAGCTTACAGTCTAGTTGGGAGGGGAGATATGTATTATTTTTAAAAGTACGGAAGCATGTAACTCAAACTGTAACCTCGTCCACTTATGAGGGAAAGCTTTCCTGACTTTTGAGTGACATTTGCAATCAGTTCTGAAAGATAAGTAGGAGTTGACTAAGTGACAGCGAGTGGGTTATTGCAGATCTTCCAGAACTGAGGGAAGAACAGTTGTAAAGACCCAGGGCTGAGAAGGAGCACAGCACATTCAAGTGATGGAAAGAAGGGCTGGATTGGCTGCAGCAGTGAACCAGATAGGGCGAGATGGTGTCAGATAAGCCTGGACTGTTAGGCCAGGTCACGCAGGGCCATGTAGGCAGCTTTAGAGTTTTGGTCTTTTGGAGCAGTGAAAGAAATTGAAAAGTTTTAAGTAGGAGAAATACTTGCTCAGGATGTTATTTTTAGAAGCTCACTCAAGCTGCACTATGGGGAGTGGATTAGGGAGGGAAAGTAAGATGAAAAAGAAAGCTAGGTCCAGGTATTAGATGATGAAGCTGGGATTTGGTTGACGCAGTAAAAATGGAAAGAAGTGAATGCATTTAAATGGTATTTAGGAGGCAGAATTCACAGGACTTGGTATTGAATTGGTGTTGGAAAACAGAGGTTTTTAAGGCCATTCCAAGGTTTCGTGCTTTAGTAACTAGATAGCTTCTGGTGTCATTCTCTGAGATATTCATTTTTATCAGAGAGACCATAAGTTTGGCTTTTTTATTTGATTTTGCAGTGCCTTTGAGATATCCAAGTCAAGTGGCAATGTCAAATAGGTAATTGGATATTTAAATTTGTACCACAGAGAATAATCTGGGCTGGTGTTATGATATGAGAGTCATCCAGGCAATGGGCATGGATGACATCATATAAAGAAAGAGCTTAGAGTAATACCTATAAGATAAAGGCTCGGGGAACAATAACCTTTAATAGCTCAGCAGAGGGCAGGCGTGGTGGCTCATGCCTATAATCCTAGCACTCTGGGAGGCCAAGGCGGGAGGATCACTCAAGGTCAGGAGTTCAAGACCAGCCTGAGCAAGAACGAGACCCCGTCTCTACTAAAAATAGAAAGAAATTAATTGGCCAATTAAAAACACATAGAAAAAATTAGCCAGGCATGGTGGTGCATGCCTGTAATCCCAGCTACTTGGGAGGCTGAGGCAGAAGGATTACTTGAGCCCAGGAGTTTGAGGTTGCTGTAAGCTAGGCTGATGCTACAGCACTCTAGCCCGGGCAACAAAGTGAGACTGTCTCAAAAAAAAAAAGCTCAGTAGAGGAGAATGAGTCAAGAAAAGAGACTTAGCCATATGACCAGAGAGGTAGAAGGGAAACCAAGAGAGTATAGTATCAAAGAAACTAAATACAGCTTCAAAGAGAGTGTTCAACAGACCTTATGCTGAGAAGTTATATAAGACAAGGACTGGCCAGGGACAGTGGCTCACGCCTGTAATCCTAGCACTCTGGGAGGCTGAGGCAGATGGATTGCTCAAGGTCAGGAGTTTGAAACCAGCCTGAGCAAGAGTGAGACCTCCCCGTCTCTACTAAAAATAGAAACAAATTAATTGGCCAACTAAAAATATATATAGAAAAAATTAGCTGGGCATGGTGGTGCATGCCTGTAGTCCCAGCTACTCGGGAGGCTGAGGCAGAAGGATTGCTTGAGCCCAGGAGTTTGAGGTTGTTGTGAGCTAGGCCGGTGTCACAGCACTCTAGCCAGGGCAACAGAGTGAGACTCTGTCTCAAAAAAAAAAAAAAAAAAAAAAAGACAAGGACTGAAAATGTCTTGTGTTTAGCCTCATGGAGGTCATTGGTGACCCTGGAAAAAACTGTTTGGTGGATTAATGAGGGAAAGTCAAAATCTATGTAATATGCTGGATGACAGGTAAGACCATTAGGCTATAATTTAGTTATTGAGTACATATTATTTAAAATATTGGCCTGCTACAGTGGCTCACGGCTGTATTCCTAGCACTCTGGGAGGCCAAGGCAGGTGGATCCCTTGAGCTCAGGAGTTCGAGACCAGCCTGAGCAAGAGCGAGACCCTGTCTCTACCAAAAATAGAAAAAATTAGCCGGGCATGGTGGCGCATGCCTGTAGTCTCAGCTACTCAGAAGGCTGAGGCAGGAGGATCACTTGAGCTCAGGAGTTTGAGGTTGCTATGAGCTAGGCTGACGCCACAGCACTCTAGCAGGGGCAACAGAGTGAGACTCTGACTCCAAAAAAAAAAAAAAAAAAAAAATATATATATATATATATATATATATATATATAACCCTAACCCTAACATATATATGTATCACTGGGTGAATAAGTCAATGTATTACATATGAGGTAGGTCCAATTATCCCCACTATTCAAATAAAAATAACTACGTTAATACCACATAGCTATTAATTATTTAATGTCAAGATTTGTACCCGTCTTCAACAAAATGCTACTTTTCTAAACAAAGACATGATCAAGCAAGGAAAGATTCATTTTTCACATTATCTGAGACAGAATGTATGACTTTTGAACATCCTAGAATTTAGACTTGATATTTAAAAAACATTTAATTAGGATATATGTCAAATATACACAAAATTGTAGAGAATAGTATAAATATTATCAACATTTATTAACTCATGGCTTTTCTTGTTTAATGTATAGCCCCCCCATCAACCCTCCTCCCATCCTGTGCCCTCCCTACCTCAGAAGATTATTTCAAAGCAAATCTCAAACATAGCTTTCTAAAATCAACTGCATAACTGTTTATTTTGCCTGCTATAAAACATCCACTTTCAAATATCTTATCAAACCTATATGTCTGATAGTTCAAACAGAAGAACAAGCAATAAAATCACACCAGAAAGTCATGTAAATTTTAAAGCTACTTTTTCACTTCCAACAGGTGAAAGGAACTGTTTAATTGAACTAAGGACAACAGGTGAATCAGACAAACTGGTGTTTCTTTTGATGTTTGGCTGCCTTCTTTCTGCCATTTGTTCACTGTAATAAAATGATTAGAAAAGCCTCACAAATTTCTATATGTAATAGTTTATTTTTAAATTTCTAAAGACATGGCTTTGGTCATTATTATTTACAGATGTCAGATAATGCAAATAACAAATAATGGGTCTGTATTTTTCTGAAGATGATTTCTACATCTTTCGGAGATCACTTGGCTTTGGCCCTACAGAGTCATGGTTCCTCTATGTGCTTTATGTGACATCACAGTCTAAGTGAATGACAATGCATGCAACACCAGCTGCTGAAGGCTGAGATGATGACAACATGAGTGATAGGATGCTCTCTCCCCTTGCTCTCTTTCTGAAGACTACAAACTCCATCTTTTTTCTAAAGTCTTACTAAAGGTGGATATCTTTTTTCTTTGCTTCAATTTTTAAAAATTATTTGTTATTACTTTATAGAGTAGACTGAGAGTGGGCTTTTAAGAGCAACAGTTGATTTTATATTTTATATAAATACTGAATATTAATAAACATAAGTAGGTTGATGAATATTCAGGATCTATGATAGATATATAAGCAGTTTGGCTGTGAATATATCAAACTCATTGAAAATAAAGACATTTTGAGATTTTATATATTCCTGACTTTTTCAAAATTCATTTTGAGTTTAGATAAAAGTTGAAATATATATTGCCCAGAGCTAATTTTCAGGTTGAGCTCTCTGTAGCCCTAGGTACTCCACCCAAGTGTTTCAAGGGTCACCTGGAACTGTGATAGTCAGAGGACAGGTTGGGGCCAAGAACCCTGAGTTGGTGGATGGGGCATGTACTCTTTCTGTTTTTTGTTTTCCCAACCAGAGTCATTCTGTTGTATTTCTTAAGCATACTTTGTTTGAAGAAAGTATACTTTGTTTGAAGAAAGGGTTCTTTACCTAAGTTTGAAAATCAATGGTCTATAAAAACAGCACTTTGATTAAATCCTATGTCCTGGGAAGGGGACCTGGGGAACCATAAATTCAGAATAGAAATAGCGAATAGGTTCCACTTTATATGATATTTTGTTCAATAAGTTCAGAATACAAAGCAGGAAAGCAAGTATTGTAATTAGATACTTATTCATAATAATATCTTAATATATAGCATTAAGACAATTCACTCATGTACAGAGGAATATGGTCAAATGCAATATTTCCAAAGATTGGAGTATAACAAGAAATATAAAAAAGTAGAATTGTACATGTGTTTCTCATTCAAGATAATCCAAAGTTTGAAATCTTGTTTTCCAAAAAAAGGGGATAATTAGAATTATAAACAGATCTTAATTTTATGGTAATACGCACTTCTACCAGAATTTATGTGCAAAGTTATGATTTTAAAAATCTGCAAATGTGCAAAACTGCATCAAATAAGTTATGTCAGATAATTATACTTTGTTTAATGTTTATTTTTTTAAAGCTTGTCATTAGTTTGTTCATTCATTTATTTTTTCAACATATGTTAACTGAAAGTGATGGTAGTAGTATAAGAAAGAAAAAGTTTATGGTCCCTACCCTTAAGAAAATCCATCTAGTAGGGCTGAAAAGAAAACTTACAAAACAAGTATATTATTGCAAATGAGATACAGAGATAATGCACTGGGTATTCTAAAAGGGAATGATGATTAAGGGCTGGTATGACTGGGGCAGGTTTCATGGCAGAAAGGGGCTTTTACTTGAAGAACAAAACTTTGTAAAGTGAGGTGGAAAGGGAAGGGATACTATGTAGGGAGATTGCTGTAAGCAAGGAACACAATGTGAAGAGCTGTTCCACATGAGAGAATGATGGTTTGCAAAAAGGAATAATGGGAGAATTGATTGCAGCAAAAGGTTATGGTGAGAAGAGGAAGTGACTTTATTTTTGAAGCCAGGGCTCTCAACTACCCTATTGTGAAAGCAAGGTGATGATGTAGGTTGCCTTTAGGAGTGCCTATTGCAATCTCTATAATACAAATTCGGAGAAGGTGTTTGGACAGCTGGGTGACGTGTACCAAGAAGAAAGTTTTGGCTGCTGGTGTGTTAGGCTCAGTAGGAGAAACTGAAGGCAGGGAGATCTGAAGAGTTGATTGCAATTGTCTAGAAATTAAGGAGGCAGAAAGAATATCTGAATGTTTAATGGCAGACAAGGTGGATGCCAAAAAAGCAACGTGGACCAGACACTGTACTAAGCATAACTACCTTTCAAAGAAGGTATTGTTTCTATTTTACAAAAAATAAAATCTAGAAATTAAATACAAATCCAAGCTATACAGGTTTTAGTGGGAGAATTAGCTCTGAATTCAGGTCTAACTCCAAATTCTGCTGTCTAACACACCATGATTTTAATTTTGGGTTGCTAACAGACCAACAGAAAAAAGAACAACTGGAATGGGGCTAGCTTTAGGGGTAAGATGAGCTTGTTTTTGAGGTTTGATGTACAGGTAGGTTGTCTGGCAAGCATCTGAAAAAGTGGCATTTGGCTTTAGAGAGAGGTTGGACACACAGTACTGAAAATTATTTGCATAGATGTGATAACTGATAAGGACTCCAAGGAAAACAATTAAGAGTTGAAAAACAGAGAGAACAAAGTCTTGAGCAACAGTAACATTTTCAGGTTAGAAAAAAATGGGATTATTGAAAAGCCAGGGAAGGAGTAGAAAGTTATGAGGAGAAATAACAAGTGTAGTAACGTCAAAAACAAGGAAAACACTTGTACTTAGGAAAAGATTGTCAAAGCTGCTGAATACTGCAGATGTCCAGGAGACAGGTCTAATTTAAAAATTAGAAAAAAAAATAGTTGGAATCAGTAGTTTCAGAAGAGCATTTACATAGGAGTTACTGTGTTATGAATTAAAAATTGAGATGGTGAAGATAGGGAAACATCATTTACTGTAGTCTGTAGACCCTTCTTTTGATATCTTGAGAAAAAGAAATGTGTGAGAAATTAGCATGTGGTAGTTAGAAGGAGAATAGAGGTCTAGGGAAGGTTTCAAGACTGCTTATCTTTATAGCTCGGTAAGGAAAGAGCCAGTTGAAAGGGTAAAAGATTGAAATGAAGGTGAAGAAAGGGGAATAATTTTCTTTCTTAAAGGAAAAAAAGTTTTCAATTTAAAAAATACTGAAAATGGTAATAATGCTTGTAATCAACCACAGAAAATTATATAAAATAAGTTAAAGACTCTTCTTAAATCCTCCAGTTTACAAACCCCTTTCCTACTCCATCTCTCCTTTAATAGTTTGATGCAAATCTTTTTCAATTTTTTCCTTTATTTGAACAAGCATCTCTTTCTTTTTCTCTCTCTCTGCTTCTGTACCCAAATATACATTTTTCTTAAATAAAAATGAAATGCTATATATATGCATTATATATTTCTGTTTTCAAATTACTTTTTTCATTATATCTATCAGAGTTCTTTCTAGGTCAATACACATTTACACATATCAAATCCATCTTATTCATTTTAATAGATGCATCGTACTCTTTTGTTTGGCTAGATTATAATTTGTATAGAAATTTCTTCATTAGTAAACCTTTCTTGGTAGCTTAATTTTAAAAGGTGGATTGCTGTGTGTTGTGGGCTGAATAATAGTCCCCAAAGATATCCACACACTAAGCTCTGGAACTTGTGAATTTTACCTTATATGTAAAAAGTATTTCGCAGGTGTGATTATTAACTTAATCACCTCAACTGGATATTGAAATAGGAATATTATTTTGGATTACTTTAGTGAGCCCTAAATGTAATCACAGAGTCATGTGATGACAGAAGCTGAGGGAAGCAGTGCCAGACAGGCAGAAAATGCTACATGGCTGGCTTTGAAGTGGTAGGAAGATGGCACAAGATGAGGGATAGAAAGAAGCTAGAAAAAATCAAGGAAACAGATTCTCCCCTGGAGACGCCAGAAGAAATCAGTCCGGATGACATGTTAGTTTTAGCTCCATAAAACTCATTTTGGATTTTTGGCTTCCAAAAGTGTAAGACATAAATATGCGTTGTTTGAGGCTACCAAGTTTGTGGTAATTAGTATGTCCTTATCTGAACTTTATCTGCAAAGACCCTATTTCCAAATAAGGTCACATTTATAAATATGAGGGTTAGGATCTGAACATAACTTTTTGGGGGACACAAATGAATTCACACATTCATTTTTAAAAAGTCAATTCCATCTGTGAGTGTTTATAACATTCGATTTCTGAGAACCTACCATTTAATCCTGGCCTTGTTATTGCCTTATCCCAATGACAAAGTTCTTGCTGGATGTGAGATTTTAGGAAGTCCCATAAGAAATAGCTGAGCATATGTGGATATTTTGGGGATAATGAGCTTGGTGTGCACATCCCAGATTATACACATGTAGCACATTTTTTAATAGTTAATAAACTTTATTAGCAAAAATGTTGCTTAGCAAAACTAAGCAACATTTTTACACACACATTTATAGAATGTATATGATCTACTTATGAATATACCTTAAAAGTAGCAAAGTCTGGGGAGAGGAATGGCATAGGCAGGAGCACACGGTGGGTGGGTTCATAAGTGTTTATAATTGAGTTCCATTATTTATACATTTTCATTAGCCATACTCTTTTGTATGCAATATGTAATAAAACAGCATACTAGTTATGCTTTAATGTAAAATTGTACCTACATAACACCAGCTTAAAAAGAAATGGTATACAGATGGTTGACTATAGGCTTTGAGAAGAGAGGCATACTGAGCACAAAAACCAACACTGAAAAGAAATACCAACTGTTTCATTAAGTTAACACTTTTCCAGGTGTTAATCGTTAAAGCTGACAGCTGACAAAGCACCAGGTGAAACCAAACTAATTATGAAACAGTAAAATAATCTGTTTCTATGAAACTCAAGTATCAACAAGTCAGGAGGCTCACAGAGTGACGAAAAGCATTCCCAGAACCACAGCTTCCACACTGGTTCGCCACCTTCCCAGTGAAAATTCCTTTTCTTAAAGATTCCTAGTCTGAGCAAAGACACTTGCCCTATTCTAAAATGGCTCCGACGTCCTCAAGTTAAATACAGCGCATGTCCGGAAGTTACGCTACCCCCATAAGGTAGCGCGCGCTTACCCGTGGGGGAGTTTCCGCCATTTTTGAAAATTGGGAAGGTGCCTTGGATAAGTGTAGTTGCCGCCGCAATGGCAGCCTTTGCCGTGGAACCCCAGGTGCCCACGATGGGTGAGTGAAAAACTGTTCTCTTTGCTGCCACTGCCATCCACGCTGTCGGCCCGGAAGCGGGCAAGACTGAAAGGCAGTAGTCAGGGTCTTGCCTGCTGGTTTCAGTCGGGGAGGGGGATCCGGGGTCTCCCTAGTCGCCCCCGCGCTGCTCCAGGCGTCAACACCTTACCGCTGCCGAGGTGGGTGCGGGAAGCTGTGCGCCCTAGGAGGGAGAAGAAACGGCCGCCGAGCGGTGACCGAGCTGTGTTTGTGTCCCCGCACGCTGGCGGCACCAGACTGGCCCCTACCTGAGACTCCCCCCAACACCCGAGACGCGAAGCTTGGTTGCTGGGTTCCGGGATCCGTGGAAGCGTCTTAGGGAAGGAACTGATCAGTGTGCACGTGGGTGGGCGGTGCCCTGGAGTGTGTGGTTATACCCGCTGCTCCTTGGTCACCAATGCTTCCAGTTCCTGTTTTGACTCCTTTACTCTCCCGGGCCTTGCTAAGGGATTCTGTTATTAATGGAGGCTTGAATCGTGCGAAATTTGAGCAACCAGGTGATGGTAATCATTGAGATATTGGCTTTAATAGGAAGCTAGGCGTTTGCACAATTTTTCCCGCCTTTATCTGGGGGCAGTGACTCTTAAGTATTGTAGGAGATCTTTTAACCAGTCAAAATCTAATTTTTAAAGATTCACTCTCATTGTTTATTGGGGAGCCTTGTTGAAATATGTCGTCTTTGAAAAATATCTGCCATGTTGGTTTCCTTTTTTTTTTTTTTTTAATTTCCCTCTGTTGGGTTTTGTGCCTTGTGAGAACTGTCGAAAATTTTAGAACAGAAAATAAACCGTCTATTATTATAGAGACTTTACCTGAAAATTAGGTTATAACATTCTGAGTTTGGAAAAGAGACCAAGCGTGGTATATATTTTGTAGAATGAATTCTTTAGATTTTAAGGGCATGCTATGCTTGCCATGTTTGTGTAAAATAAGTTACTTACTTTTGAGAATAGAGTAACTTGAATTACTTTAGTGTGCCATAAAAAACTAAATGCATAATGTCAGTCAATGATGCAGGTACAGTGCTACATTAAAACTTACATACAGATGTCGGTCTAGGTATTTATTTTTCGTATGCTTTAGAGATCAGAAAGCTCATTTTCAGTTCCAAAGTTTTCTCTTCAACAAAAACATTTTAGAGTGCATGTTTATTGTGGTTACAAATGTGAATAAAACTATCCCTGTATATTGTCTGGCTGGAAATCTAATACGTGTTCAACTCCACGTATTGTAGATATTCCTGATAGTTACTAGTATATTAAAACTTCAACAAACTGTACTAGTTGAGTACTTATTTAGGAGTGTAAACTGTGAAATAGAATTTAGGACCTGCAGCATCCATTAGTTAATTTCTCTCTTTAAGTGACATTTTGCCCTGAGGGGTGGTTAGTGACAGTCCAGATTAAGAGCCCCTCAAGCCCTCCTAACTCTCTGGTGCTTTCTGCTGTGTCAGTTTATATCCAGATATATCAGAACTTTCCTTAACCTAATTCTTACTTTACTTGCCATGTACTTTTTTCTTCTGGGGGATGGAAGAGTGAAGGTAGTTTGTAGTGTTACCAAAAACTTTGCGTTTATTGCTGTGGTTTTCTAAATATCTGTTCGGAATATGCTTTTCTTTAGGCTTTTGGTTTGATTTTAGTTTTTGGTTTTGGAAAATATTTAGTGTCATGTAACATAGTAACTAGCACTTTATGAAATAATTACAATGTAATTACAGTTTTTCACACATTTCAGAATTACTTTGCTTTTTTCCTTTTTTTATATACTTGTGTTAATATGGAAGTCTATTATAATAGGAAATAAGAGGAAAAATAAGTAATTGATAGTTTTTGGATAACAGGAAACAAATTTTCAAGGCTATTTAGAAGAAGTTCAGTAATAATAAAAACCATATGTGTAACATATTAAACATTTGATCTTTGAGTGATCTTTGTCACCTAGTTGAAAAATTATTATTATTATTATTTTTTTTTTGAGACAGAGTCTCACTTTGTTGCCCAGGCTAGAGTGAGTGCCGTGGTGTCAGCCTGGCTCACAGCAACCTCAATCTCTGGGGCTCAGCGATCCTACTGCCTCAGCCTCCCGAGTAGCTGGGACTACAGGCATGCGCCACCATGCCCGGCTAATTTTTTGTATATATATTTTTAGTTGGTCAATTTATTTATTTCTATTTTTGGTAGAGACAGGGTCTCGCTCAGGCTGGTTTCGAACTCCTGACCTTGAGCAATCCGCCTGCCTCAGCCTCCCAAAGTGCTAGGATTACAGGCGTGAGCCACCACGCCCGGCCCTGAAAAATTATTTTTATAGGCAGAGATTGAAGATTCTACATTTACAGATTAATCATTCAGTTTTTGCTACTATAAAATACTGGTAGAATAATAATTTATTGAGCACTTACTGAATATCAGGTACTAGGTCAAGTGCTGTATTTGCTATAATTTTTTTTTTTACTTTTTGGGGGACAAAAGGGGGTGGGGTGGGAGATGGGAATGCCCACCTGCTCCCCCGAGTATTTGCTATAATTCTAATAAAAGCTCTGTGAGTGGATGCTGTACTTATGCTCATTTTGCTGAGAGAACTTGAACCCACATCTCAGACTCTATTGCTCATGTTTTCCTTACTGTGCTATTTTGTTCTGAAATTAGAATGATATGGCTTGCTTATCTTCATAAAGGGAATAATAATATCTACCCTGTGTGAAGATTGATTTTTGAATTGACAGCTGTGTGGTATTAGTTCTCTTTAAATTGATTTTATATTAGGGAGAATTTTATTGATTATTAACTTTAAAACTAATGATTTAAAAAAATGATCCACAAATTAAAATTTCCAACTCTCTTTAATGTGTTTCTGAGTTAGGATGGTAGTTATCACTGTTATTTCACAAGTGCTCTAATGTTTGCATGCTTATACTTTTATCACAAAAATGGTTCACTGTATTTACAAATGGGGAAGAAAAATGAGACATTTAGCAGTCTAAACCTATTGTGTCTGATTTGCTAAGACTTTGTGTAATTAGTGCATTCTGTCCTTGTTTTTGGTGGTTACATATTAATAGTAGAAACTGACCCAGAAATGGAAAGAAGTTCTGTTAGGGATTTTTAAAGATAATCTATTAAGTAAAAAATTTCAATTTAAAAATAAGTGTATTCCAACCATAGCTGTATTTAAAAAAGGAAACAAAGTGTTGATTTTTTTAAACTGATGAAATACTATAAACAAAAACAGCTATTAAAGATTAACATTGTGAGTACAAGGTAATTTACATTTTTCTAGAAATAGTTTTTATTGGCTTTAAAGTAATAAATTCAACTATAGTTCTATAATATGAGTTTTTATTAAATTCTCAATTGTGCTGGATTCTTACATCTTTTTGCTAGATACTATAACAGAAAGTTGTTAATTTTTTTTTTTTAATTCATTTAGGGTCTGAACCAATGATGCTGGGTTCACCAGCATCTCCAAAGCCAGGAGTTAATGCCCAGTTCTTACCTGGATTTTTAATGGGAGATTTACCAGCTCCAGTGACTCCACAACCTCGATCAATTAGTGGTCCTTCTGTAGGAGTAATGGAAATGAGATCACCTTTACTTGCAGGTAGGTGAATTGCTTAAAATAGTTTATAGTAATATCAACACACATATTATAATTTTAAGGAGTAGTGCAGGATTCACCCTCATCACACACTTATTTAAAAAAATTAATGCTTCTATTGTAAAGCAAAGCTTTTTTTTTTTTTTTTTTTTTTTTTGAGACAGAGTCTCACTTTGTTGCCCAGGCTAGAGTGAGTGCCATGGCGTCAGCCTAGCTTACAGTAACTTCAAACTCCTGGGCTCAACAATCCTGCTGCCTCAGCCTCCGAGTAGCTGGGACTACAGGCATGCACCACCATGCCTGGCTAATTTTTTCCATATATATATTAGTTGGCCAATTAATTTCTTTCTGTTTATAGTAGAGACAAGGTCTGGCTCTTGCTCAGGCTGATTTCGAACTCCTGACCTCTAGCGATCCCTCCCATAGTGCTAGGATTACGGGCATGAGCCACCACGCCCAGCGTAAAGCAAAGCTTTTAAGGCTCTTAGAATAGGCGTATAAGCTATTATAATTTTAAGAACCATTCATTAAAAAATTTGTCCTATATTTCATTTATTCTAAGATGCCTTTGTAAAATTCACCTTTTATTACCACTAGGAAAGAAAAACACTAAAATACGACACAATGCTATGATGCTATTTTTTGTAAAATATATATCCCTGTTTTGGAGATGTTAAAGTATGTGTATGAGTAAGGGGAGAGTGCCTCTTAGAATTAATGAAATATGCTTTAGCTTCAACTGAATTCATTTTGAATAATTCATCTGAAAATACAAGAATAGCAAATAGCCAGTCAAAGAAAGTGTAATTTGAAAATTTGTAGATAAGAATGCTATTTCTAGACATAGCAAATTAAGATTCTCACATATAGTGTGATTAGTAAAAGAACTTTGCAAACTAGGGCGAGGGTTTTTCTTTTTTTTTTTTTTTTTTTTTTTGACACAACATGTCAACACAAAGTATTTAACTTAAAAGCATCCTGTATTTCTTACAGGACTCCTTTACCTAAAATAAAAGAAATATTTTAAAAGATAACTACTTCTTATATTTGAAGTAATTCACTTAACATTGTTTTCTGGACAGACTTTTAAAATTCAAATGTATTATTTTATTATTGTAGCTACCATATATTGAGCATTTATGAGCCAGGCAGTATATTAATCATATTTTGTATATGTTATTTCATTTTTTTTATCAACCTTAAAGGGTAGGTAGTAGTGTCCTCATTCTCCAAAAGAGGAAACTAAGCCTAAATGCAGTAAGTAATTTGCTGAAGCTCTCTTATTAGTAAGTGACAGAGCACTTTAAAGCCCAGGTCAGACTCATTCTATAGCCTCTGCTGTAAATAGCCTATGCTATACTATCCTGTTCAGGGTCAGACATTAGTCTTACAGAGGGCCTGGGCTGTATCACTATTTGGCATTGTAGGTTCTTCAAGTTATAAAGATATCTTTATGTCACAGAGGTTGGTCCTCGTTCTATGTCTTTATTATGTACTTAAATATATTTCTAATATGGGAAACAGGAATGCCATCTATTTAATCTTGACAGTTAAATTCCACAATAGGGAATTATATTTATTTAGGTATCCACAGACTGGAGCTAATACCTACTTTTCAGTGAGAAGTGGGATCAAGTTTTGTATTAAGCATTTTGTAGAGAAAGCAAAAGTTACATGTGTTTCCTAAAAACTAAAATCTCTATTAACTACTTATTTTGAAAACTCTTATTCAAAGTGCAGTCTGTAGATCAGCAGCATAGGCATCACCTGGGAGCTTGTTAGACCTGCATAATCTCATGCTTCACCCCACACCTTCTGAATCAGTCTGAATTTTAACAAGATCCCCAGGTGACTCTTCAGCATATTAAAGTTTGAAAAGAACTAGAAGATAGGAGTTTAAATCAATATTTCAAAAATGTTAATTAAAAATCTTACCAGAAAGATGGAAGATGCCTTTGTTTTCTGACCTGTCTGTATTTTTTTGTACATTGTAGGTGGGTCACCACCACAACCAGTTGTGCCAGCTCATAAAGATAAAAGTGGAGCTCCCCCAGTTAGAAGTATATACGATGACATTTCTAGCCCAGGACTTGGATCAACACCTTTATCTTCAAGAAGACAGGTGGTATATATACGCTCATCTGCAGTGTATAACTTCATGTTTTTATGTGGCTATATAGTGAGCGTCAATAATTAGAAATATTTCCCTGAGGTCTGTTTTAGTGTAACTGTGTTGCACAGAATATGCATTAAACACATTTATCATAGAATCCACTTAAATTGTATTTATCTTGAAATTCACTTAAAAATGTAGAACCCCAGATTGTTTTCTCATAGAGGTAATTCTGTGGTTTTTATATGTATGCTTTATCCCACCCATCCCTGCTCTCACCCTACCTAACATATATGTAGAATATGATTATGGTTTAAGTCACTCCAATTGTTTAAGGAGTTTAATATTTATAAATTTGTGAAAGAACAAATGAAGATTCAGGTTTTATCCAAATGTAGGGTTTTATCCAGATGTAGGGCACTTGGTAATGCTTTGGGACCTTTGTTTTATGAATGGGTTTATTACTATAAGACCAATATCTTTTTAGAGGCTTTTAGTATGCCTCTGGTGTAGGTGTTCTGATGGTGATGGTTTGGTTGGTATAGGTGTTCTTATGGTGTTGTTTTTAGTCATAGGTTATATTTAAGGTAGACAGTCTCTATTTTGATGGGGCCGACAGCCAAAAGAAGAAAAGTGTCTAATACTTAAGAAATACTTACTGTATGCAGGCCCTGATCTTACAATTTCTAATGTATTATTTAATCTTTACAGTGAATCTGAGGTAGCTATTAGAAGCTTCATTTTATTATTGATGAAACTAGGACACAGAAAGGTTAAGTAATTTGTCAAGGGTAAGGCAGCTAGTCTGTAGCAGAGCCAGGCTTCAAATCCAGGCAGTCTTGAATCTAGGGCCAGTATTTGTAATAGCTGTACTGTGTTAACACTATGGTAACTCTTGATTGTCAGTTGAAAGGTAGTATGGACTTTTAAGTAGGATGTTTAGTAGCTTTTTAGACGCAAGTGTTCTTTCCTATTACTATATATGTGCTCAGTAGGACATATAAACAAAGTTAAATTGATATCAGTTAAATTGATAAATTGTTTATATAAAGATAATTCTACCGTCTGATTCGGATATGTTTTATGCCTTTCCCTAAATCAAATTTAGTAAAGTTGTTTGAGAGTTTAATATTAGAAAGCATCTTTCAGTGAATTTTGACTGTAGGCTTGATATGTCTGGCATATTAGGCCTCCTTGTCAAGCAAAGCAAAATTCATGCATGTATTAAACAGATTACCTTTTATTCCCAATACTTGTAGACCTGCTCTCCTATCCAACAGTAGCCACTAGCTAAGTGTGGCAATTGATATTTGAAATGTGTCTATTGATAGTTGAAATGTGGCTAGTCCTAATTGAGATGTACTTTAAGTGTAAAATATACACTGGATTTTGAAGACTTAGAATATGAAGTATTTCATTAATTTCCATATTGATTACATATTGAAATTATATTTTGGATGTCTTAGGCTAAATAAATGAAGCTAAATTTCACCTGTTTGTACTTTTTAATGTGCCTAATAGAAAATTTAAAATTATGTGTATGGCATGTGTTATATTCCTAATGGAGAAATGTCCTGAACTGGGTTGGTTTTATAAAGATTGATGAATAAATCTGATGTTTAGTTTGGCATGAGAACTACTGGCTTCTAAATTTATGCTAGTTTTCACTATTTCTGTGATAATACAGAAACAGGTAGATGACAGTTATTTCTATATTCAAAATGTTTAAAAGCTTCATGGGTCATAATTTATAGAAAATGTTTTTGACTTGAAAGTTGGTAAAAATATTATTCCTAGATTAGAGCTCAAATTAGTTATGCTCCTTGAGACTTTGCTCAACCTCTAATTGTGAAAGAAGTTGGCATTAAGCATTGAACAATGAATTTGTATCTTTCCTAACATTCTCTCAACATTTAGTTCTGTTTGCTAGACTTTAGATTTCCTTAGTTTAATCAGAATCTGTTTTTAAAAATCTATATATTCTAGAAAGAGTTTATTCTAACTTTTTAAAACACTCTTCTCATTTCTTGATTGGATATTGTCTTTGTTTATAGAAGGGTTTTTAATTACTTTAATCTTTAATTTTCTCGTATTTAAAGGGACTAGTATTGATAATTTTCCAGCTTTGGTATTTTCTACTGGTAGTGGTAGGGGTATGCTGTCTTTTATTGTGTAGACTGATTTGAATCTATAGTATTTAATGATTCATGTCTATTTAAAAATAAAATTCTATTGCTTTTCTGTTTTTCTGTGTGAACTTGGTGAACACCATTTTGTCTGTTATTACAAATATCGGACATTAGGAACTAGAAACAAATAGCTATCATGTTACTTTCTATAAAAAAGTATTTTGAAAACTGTGTAGCTTTTATTTTAAACAAATATGCTAAAGAGTGTGGCATGTTTTAAGTTAATACTGCTCAACTTAGATTACCTTTCAACCCTGAGCTAGAGGCATCTCTAGCACCTAATAGAAATTCAGTTATCTATTGAACAAAGCCTTTCAGTACTTACCGTATTTATATTATGGTTATGCATTTTTATCTTACCACTTTTTTCTGTTTTTGTGTAGCCAAACATTTCAGTAATGCAGAGTCCTCTTGTTGGAATTACGACAACTACTCCCGGAACAGGTAAGCAACACCAAAGACTTGTCTCTATTCTTTGAATGAAGGTAATATATGACCTTTGTTGATAATTGCCACAATTTTTTCTTTTATATTTCAAACTTGGACATTTTCTCAAGTGTCCATAACTTCAGGAAGGAAATACTTTGTATATTGATTCTTTTATGAATGTATAGGCATGATAGGATATTCTACTCAAAATTTTAAGAATTTAAAAAAAATTATATACTTAGATATTTGAAGTGTCTCCTGAATTATTAAAAATTGTGTAATTTAAAACTGTTGTAGTTGGAGAGTAAAGGAATACTGAAGAGAATGAATAATAAAGGTGTTTTGAGACATATTAATGCATAGCTATAAATCTAAATGCTGTTGAATACAAGCAACTGCTGATTATATATGTTTTTTTCTTCAAGAGTAATGACATTTTTATCACCATCAACATTATCCTTACCTCAGTTCTTCATATGTATTCATAAATTTATTATCCCATCAAATGTTTATTCAACAGATATTTGAGCCACCTAACCACATACCAGGCTCTGAGAAATAGTGAACAAAATAAATAATCTCTGCCTTTCTAAAGCTTACATTTATTTGCAGAATTTACATATATAAACAAAATAGGTAAATTACAAAGTTTGTTAAAACTTAATGCATTTTGTGGAGGAAAAAAATTAAACAGCAAAGGAGAGTTGGGGGTAGAGGCTTATAGTTTTAAGTAGGATAATGTATGAATTATTGCTGCCATAACAAGTTACCGCAAACTTTAAAAGTGGCTTAAACAGTACAAATATATTATCTTACAAGCTCTGGAGGTCAGAAGTTTGAAATGAGTTTCAATAAGCTAAAATTAGAACATTGGTAGGGTTGTGTTAATTTATGGAGTTTCTGGGGGATACTCTTGCCTTTCTATTTCTACAGGCTGCTCACGTTTCTTGGCTCGTGGTGCCCTTCCTCTGTTTTCAAAGCCGGCAGTTTTCCATCTCTCTGACCATTCTTCTGTGGTCACAATTCCCTCTCTCTCTCTTTTAAGGACCCTTGTTAAATATATTGGGTGCTTCTTTGATAATCCAGCACAATCTCCCTATTTTCGGTCAGCTGATGAGCAGCCTTAATTCCATCTGCAACCTGATTTCCCCTTTGCCATGTGAAGGAACATATTCACAGGTTCCAGAGATTAGGTCATGGACATCTTTTTGGTATCATTTCACCTATCACAGGTACTTAGGGGAAAATTAACATTTGCTTAAAAACCCGAACTGAGGGAGGCAGGGGAAAGTGTTCTAGACAGAAGGAACAGCAAGTACAAAGACCTTGAAGTAGGAGTATGTCTGGTGTGTTTGAGGAAGAATAAGAGGCCAGTGTGATGGAAATGGAATCAGTGATGGGGAGAATAGTAGAAAATGTGGTCAGAGGTAATCAGGGACGGTGTATGACAGGGTCTTGTAAATCACTGTAACAATTGGTATCTACCTAGAAAAATTAGAAAACAATTAGAATGAGATTGCTCTTGTGATGAGAATAGTTTGGGGACAAGGGGTTTGGGTAGAAACAGACCTGTTAGAAGGCCACCAGTAATCCAGGTGAGAGGTGGTGACATAAAAAGAAGGCAGGAAAGGAGGAGATGAAGAGAACAATATCAAAAAAGATGGAGCATAAGAAACAATAGCAAGACAATAGATTTAAACTTAACCAAATCAACAATTACATAGAAGGTAGAAATTGTCAGAATGGATAACTAACAAAAGCAGTATCCAACTACAAGTTGGTTCTTTTGATCCACCAAGTCTAGGTTTCTTCAAGCAGTCTGTGAGCCCTCATTGGCAGTGTCCTTAAAGTCTAAATTTCTTCTAATAATTTGTTCAAGGCAATTTAGGCCTTTTTATCATGTTCCTTAGAATTCTTCCAGCTTCTGCCCACTGCCTGATTCTAAAGTCACTTCCCTGTCTTTAAGTGTTTAACAGTAGCACCTGACTTGTGGCCCCAAAATCTGTATTTTCTATTGCTGCCAATGACAAATTACCACAAACTTTGTGGCTTAAGACAACAAATATATTTCATGGTTTTTATAGGTCAAATGTCTGGGTACAGCTTAGTTCTTTGCTTAGAGCTCAGGTGTCAGCAGGGCTGTGTTTCTTTCAGGAGTCTCTGGGGATGAATGTGCTTCTCTGCTCATTCAGGTTGTTGGCAGAATTCAGTTTCATGTGGATGTGAGAAGGAATGAGGTTCCTGTTTCCTTGCAGGTTGTCACCTTGAGGTTTTTCTCAGCTTTTAGAGGCTACCCTCATTCCTTGGCTCTTTGCTTCCTTTTTTCCACCTTCAAATATAGCAATGGCAGATCAAGACCTTTTTTATGCCTTGTATCTCTCTGACTTGACTTTTCTGCATTCTGCTGCTGCTAAAGGCTCATTCGATTATATTGGCCCCATAGGGATAATCTAGGGTAAGTCCTTATTTTAAGGTCAGCTGGTTACTAACCTTAATTTCATCTGCAAAGTTCCTTCATGGCAATACCCAGATTAGTGTTTGAGTCAATTACCAGTTAAACCAGGGGACAGACATCGTTAGAAGTCTGTCTAACTTGTGTGTCATGGTCAAAAATCTAGTATGCCATTCTTTTCAGCTACATAGGTGAGCTGGAGTGTCCTGTGATTTTAACAACTATAACCTGGTCAAATTCTTACAACAAGTAGGTAGATGACAATGCTATGTTACACAGATAGTGACTATTTAGTTGTTTGAGTCAGTAAATGATCCCAAGGATATTGAAAATGCAAAAACACATATGTTAAGTAATATATTTTATGTTTTAGAGGCTCTTAGTTGACTGAAAAGCATATATTTTCTTATTGTGGTCAAGTGGAAAAGCACAGGATTAAAGTTGATGATATATCCTTTTGTTAACTTATTTTTTTCTAATATAGTAACTTCTGCGAGGTTTTATAGTTGTAGAAATGATATATGAAAATACAAAAACTATGATAGGCAAAATATACCTATCATGAATTGGCCACTGGGAGACACTGCTGCTTCTACTTTGAGCTTAAAGAATTTACATATAGAAAGCCTTAACGGGGCATAAGTGCAAATATTTTTGAAAAGATGTGATGAATGTGGAGAACTATCATGCATGGCCAGTAATAAGGGAGAGAAAAAGGGAGCTGGCAAGAAAATTGAGGGGAAAACCTAGACTTTTCACTTAGAGCAAGTTTTTTTTTTTTTTTTTTTTTTTGCTTCTCTATTTAGTGTTAAGTGAAGAGTTTTTTTTCTTTTTTAATATATAATTTGTAAATTTTAGCTGAGATTGGCAACATTTATAAAGAGATGTCATGGGATATATGACATGAGTGCTATTTTATGCTTAGTTTTTTTTTTATCTCTTTGTAGAGAATTTAGAGATATGCTTAGGTTTTTTGTGTCCAGTAAGGAGGGTTTTTTTTTTTTTCTTTAATGTTAAGGTATCTTGTAGAATCTGATTTCTGGTGCAGGAAAATCTTGGTTATAAGACAAAGGAAATCTGGATGGAAGAATATCAGAAACTCTTTCAACCATGGTATATTATTGCCTCTGGTAAAGAAATCTGAATATCTTTGCTCTTTCTTTCTTCATCCTCATCCTTCAATTTTCTGCTGCTGCTGTTTAAAATTTCCTCTGGTTTTTATCCTCATTTTATTTTTTAATTTTTTCTTGAAGTTCTTTCTCTTGTAATATCAGCTCTATTACCAAATGGTAAGCCATTTATTAATGAACTAAAATCCTTATTTGTGTTAGCATATTGTTAACAGATTAAGTGTGATACTAAGTGATATGCTATAGCACCATGGTCCCCAACCTCTGGACCTCAGACTGGTACGGGTCTGTGGCCTATTAGGAACCCGGCTGCACAGTAGGAGGTGAATGGCGGGCAACTGATGGAAGCTTCCTCTGTATTTATAGCCACTCCCCATTGCTGCATCACCACCTGAGCTCTACCTCCTATTACACAGCGGAGGCATTAGATTCTCATAGGAACTCGAACTCTATTGTAAACTGCATACAATGGATCTAGGTTGCGCTCCTTATGAGAATCTAATGCCTGATGATCTGAGGTGCTGCTAGGGCAGTGATGCTAGCATTGGGGAGTGGCTGCAGACACAAATTATCATTAACAGAGAGGTTAACAATGTAATAATAATAGAAATAAAGTATGCAATAACTGTAACGTGCTTGAATCATCCTGAAACCATTCTCCCCCTGCATACTGCTATGCCCTCCTGCCCCCCCTTCTGTGGAAAAATTGTCTTCCATGAAACCGGTCCCTGGTGCCAAAAAGTTGGAGACTGGTGCTATAGCACATTTGGGCTGCTTTTGTTGATGTGAGGACCTCAGAGTTCTGATAATATTCCCAGAAGGGGAGAAAAAGGACTCTTCTTTTTCTGATCTGGGTTAGCTTCTCCTTATATGAGCTCCCATTAAAGCTATCTGTGCTTGGCTCTTATCTTTTTCCATAACTAGATTATGAACTCCTTTAGGACAGAGTTTTTTTCCTATATATTCAGTGTTTACCAATTATAGAGCTGGGTCCAAAGAACCTCAGTAAATATTTTTTGGCTGATTATGTTGCTGGATATAAGTTGTAGTGAGTTGAATGATGGCCCCCAAAACAATATGTACACATTCAAATCCCTGAAACCTGTGACTGGCCCTATATGGCCTCCAAAATAGGATTAAGTTAAGGACCTTCAGAGGAGACTCAAAAAGGTAGAGAGTTAAGGAGGTGAGGGAGGGGGTGTGATCCAGGATTACCTGGATGATCCCTAAATCTAATTGTAAGTATCCTTATAAAGAGAGGAAGAAAGAAATTTGACACAAAAGAGGCAGAGAAACATACAGAAGAGAAGTGATGTGATTAGAGGCAGAGAACCAGGCTAGGGAAAATGCAGCCTCATGGCCACATGTAGCCTTCCAGATCCCCAAGTGTGGCCCCTTGACTGAATCCAAACTTTACAGGACAAATCCCTTTATTAAAAGGATATGTTGTATAAAATTTGGATTCAGTCAAAGACTACACTCAAGGATCCAGAAGGCCACATGTGGCCCCAAGGCCACAGGTTCTGTTGTTGCTGAAGCATGCAAGCAGTCACCAGAAGGTGGAGGAGGCAAGCAGTAGGTTCTTCCCTAGAGTCTTCAGCATGCATGTGACCTTGCCAACAATTTGATCTTGGACTTCAGGCCTCCAGAACTGTGAGAGAATAAATTTCTGTTTTAAGCCATCTGGTTTATGGTAATTTGTTACAGCAGCCACAGGAAATGAATATATGTGTATAGTATTTTGAGGCAATGACATCCCAGCATGAATATCTAATACCAAGTAAGAGGATTGGAATATTTGTATTCAATTTGGCAGGGCATAGTTTTTCTTTAATAACACTAAGTAAACACTAACCTTATTCTAGATGTATTAGTTTATTATTGCTGCTGAACCATATTATCACAAATTAGTGACTTAAAACAGCTCAGATTTATTATGTTACAGTTCTGGAGGTAAGAATTCTGAAATAGATCTTAATGTGCTAAAATGTAGGCTTTGGCAGAACTGCATTTCTCCTGGAGACTGTAGGGGAAAAATCTCCCCTGCCCCTCCCTTTTCTAGCTTCTACTGGCTGCCCACATTTGGGTAGGCTTATGACTTCCTACCATCTTCAGAGCCAGCCATGGCAAGTGATTCTTTCTTTTTTTTTTTTTGACACAGTCTTACTCTGTTGCCCAGGCTAGAGTGAGTGCCCTGGCGTCAGCCTAGCTTGCAGCAACCTCAAACTCCTGGGCTCAAGTGATCCTCCTGCCTTAGCTTCCTGAGTAGCTGCGACTACAGGCATGCGCCACCATGCTTGGCTAATTTTTTCTATATATTTTTAGTTGTCCGGCTAATTTCTTTCTATTTTTAGTAGAGACGGGGTCTCGCTCTTGCTCAGGCTGGTTTCGAACTCCTGACTTTGAGCGATCCACCTGCCTTGGCCTCCCAATGTGTGTGAGCCACCGTGCCCGGCCTGCAAGTGATTCTTTCCTACATTGCTCTTTTCCCTCTTCCTTCCCATTTCCCATATAATTCTCATAATTATATTGGGCCCATATGGATAATCTGAGATAATCCTATTTTTAACTAGTCACCAAACATTTAATCTCATGTCAAACTAGCCATGGTACCTACCACTGAGTGGTCTCCAGTTATGGTGGGGGTAATATTTTATGTTTTAGTCAAAATAATTTAGTTTTAAGAAATCAAATAGCACTTAAATACTTATAATGAATTGCAGCAGCTTAGCTTTATTATGAACTACCCAGTCCAGATCCTAGAGCCATTCTTTTTAAAATTTACTTCCATATATCTAAATGAGATGCTGTACTAGTTTTCTGTTGTCACTGTAACAAATGTAGTGGCTTAAAACAACCTTAAAATTTATTCTCTTACAGTTCTGGAAGTCAGGAGTCCAAAATCAATCAATCAGTGGGCTAAAGTCAGCGTACTAGTAGGATTGGTTCCTTCTGGAGGCTCTAGAGAAAATATTTCCTTATTTTTTTCAGCTTCTAGCTGTATTCTTGTTCATACCTCCTTCCTCCATCTTTAAAGCATATCATTCCAATCTCTGCTTACATCATCATTATCACCTTCTCTCTGAGATAAAATCTCCCTTTGTGTCCCTTTTGTTAGGATAGTTGTGGTTACATTTAGAGCCCACCTGAATAATTCTGGATAATCTCCCCATCTCAAGATCCATAATCACATCCGTGAGGTCCCTTTTACCACATAAGGTCACATTCACAGGTTTCAGGGATTAGGACATGGTCATCTTGGAGCGTTGTTGTTTAGCCAATCAACTACGTATGATTATATTGCTAATTCTTGGTTTTCAGTTTTGCTATGTTTTTCTTAAAGTAATTAAAGATATTCTATCTTATTTTCCCCTAACATTATCTGAATTTAATTATATCTAACTTTATTCTTTTGTCATTGTTTATATTATGACTATGTAAAAACTATTCAGTGCTGAACCAATTAGTATACTTTATCCTTTAGATAAAACTCTTGCTTTTCCAGTAGTTTTGATAATTCTTATGTTTTCCCTTAGTCTAAATCTAACTTTCTATGTGCCATTTGTTCACTTTACTTTAACCAAACATTCTTTTGCTATGATAGATATCTTTTTGAGAATACTCAGGTTCAAACACATTTTTCTGGCCAGACGCAGTTTCTCATGCCTGTAATCCTAGCACTCTGGGAGGCCGAGGCGGGAGGATCGCTCAAGGTCAGGAGTTCGAAACCAGCCTGAGCAAGAGCGAGACACTGTCTCTACTAGAAATAGAAAGAAATTAGTGGGACAACTAAAAATATATAGGAAAAAAACTAGCTGAGCACGGTGGCGCATGCCTGTAGTCCCAGCTACTCAGAAGACTGAGGCAGAAGGATAGCTTAAGCCCAGGAGTTTGAGGTTGCTGTGAGCTAGGCTGACACCATGGCACTGTAGCCCAAGCCATAGACTGAGACTCTGTCTCAAAAAAAAAAACAAAACCCCACACATTTTTCTTTGTTTTAAATTGAGAATTTCTTTCTTTAGCCATTCTCTTGACTGTTTTCTGTTTTAACATGGTGTACATCTGCCATCCTAGGATTTGTCTTAGCAAGTTTCTAGAGTTGAGCTCTTTTTCCTAGATAGCATGTTGTCATCTTTATGTCCTAATTTTGGTGAAGAATAATTCCAGTAGTGTCTCGACCCGACCCGCGGGACCTTTTGTTACTCGCGGGGGGCGAGGGGGACCGTGCCTGAAAGAGATGGGCGAGAGAAAGGAATGAGACCAAGCAAATGGTTGTCAAGGTCTACTTTACTTAGATTTTTTGCTGGTTTTATAATTATACAGAAATAAGGAAGTATGAATAGAAAAATAGAGTGGGGGGATGATGAGGCTTGGGTTTGGGTCCATTAGCCCCAATTAGCATTTTATCACATCGAAGCTGTTTGTAACTGATCACTCAGCCTCAACCTTCGGGGGTTGGGAACAATTGCAGGTAGCACACCCTGGAGCAAGCACGTCATGGAATGCATTCTTCTGGGAGCTATAGCTGGAGGGTTGGGTGCTTATTTTCGTCCTGGGAATTTTCCAGGGCGAGGCCCGTGCATAGGACAAGTTGTTGGGGTGTTGAGGGTCTTAGTCTCTAACACAGTAGCTTTCTAAGAAAGCTTGCATGGGCAGTGAAATTAAGACCTCATGTTGGAAATGCATATTTCTGTCTTCACACTTAATTTATAGTTTGGCTGGGTATAGTATTTTATTTTATTTTATTTATTTATTTTTATTTTATTTATTTATTTTTTTTTTGAGACAGAGTCTCGCTTTGTTGCCCAGATTAGATTGAGTGCCGTGGCGTCAGCCTAGCTCACAGCAACCTCAAACTGCTGGGCTCAAGTGATCCTTCTGCCTCAGCCTTCCGAGTAGCTGGGACTACAGGCATGCGCCACCATGCCCAGCTAATTTTTTCTATATATATTAGTTGGCCAATTAATTTCTTTCTATTGTAAGGGCCTGGTTGCAGCCCAAAGCTGCTGGCTCACTTGTGCGAGCCCGGATAACAGAAAATTGGCCCAGGGGAGGAGTAATCGGCTTCTGGAAACTGCTAGCTTGGGGCCCAAAGGTAGAGCTATCGGCTAAACTTCGCTTGCTTGCAGCTAGATGCATAGGTACGGTGCCAGATAAGGGAGAAAGCCCCCTTTGCCGCCAGCGGGCTACCAGTCCACCAATCATTTTAAAGACTAACACGCACAATCAGCTTGTGCAGCGCAGGTGTTCAAGAGGGAGGGGGTATAAAAGGGGAGCCCCAGCTTTGGTCAGGGTCCTTGCCTGTAAGAGCGGCCACTGCGCTGGCACTCTAGGGCCTGGACCCTGGCTAGCCAGAAAATAAAGCTCCTCTTGAGTGATTGCATCCTTGGTGTCTTTGTTCGTCTGCCTGGCGGGGTGCAGGAAGCCGGTCCCTAACACTATTTATAGTAGAGACGGAGTCTCACTCTTGCTCAGGCTGGTTTCGAACTCCTGACCTCAAGCAATCCACCCATAGTGGTAGGGTTACAGGCATGAGCCACCGCGCCTGGCCTGGGTATAGTATTTTAGTTTGGAATTTTAGAGGCATCATTCCATTATTCCAGTGTTCTGTGGAAGTTATTTGTCGTGGTGATTTGTGGGTATTTGTATGTGCCCTGTTTTGGAAAAATTTATGATCTTTCTATGGTTGGTAGTCTAAATTTCTTAAATGTGTCGTGGTGTGGGACTTTTTCATTTGTTTTCCTGGGGAATTGATGAATTCTTTCAATCAAGATGCTTATATCCTTCAGTTCTGGGGAACTTCCCTGTATTATGTTTGATAATTGCTTTCTCTCTGCTTTTTCTGTTTCCTCTTTCTGGATTTCCTTCTGTTTGTGTGTTACATCACTGCAGAGATTTCTAATTTTCCACTTTTTCCCCTTACATTATCATTCATATTTCTGTTCTACTCTTCAAGAGACTTCCTCAATCAATAATTTTTCAATTTTTTTCTGTCATTTTAATTTCCAATAACTTTTTTAACGAGTAGTTCTTTGAATGTACTTAGAAATGTTGCATTCTGTTCTTTCTTGGGTAAAAAGTCTTAACAGTGAGGTTAATAGTGGTTGTCTTCCTGTTCTTATTATCGGGTCCCTTCTAGTTCTTATTTTGTTTGTTTTTTTCACATCCATTTTATCATGGTGGAGGCATATTTATTGAATGAAGCATTAAAGAGCTATTTGGAAGCAGTGTGTATTTAGGGGTTTAATATTGGCAGGAGGTGGAATTAGTGGAAAGAAGCTATTTTGTCTCTTACTGGGCTTCATTGTAAGGGTTTTGGACAGTAACTATCTTTTTGTTGGGAAGAATCTAATTCTAGCATGTGTAGGTTTTTTTGTTTTGTTTCTAATTTTCCCAATGAAGGATCCTTTAATTCTCAGCCGTAATGCCTAAGCTGTTGTTCTGAATATAGACGGGGGCAGGGCCTTTTCAATATGCCACTTTTCACTTAATCTCCTTGCAGTTGTTCTCTACTATGACTGGACTCCTTGAGTCTTGAGCTGTTCAGGTTTCTTTCTTCAGAGACAAAATCCTCGGTCATGGCCTTGGAGGGGAAGAGTGACAATTATCTGGCTGCCTAGGATGAGGAGGGACCTGGCATCTACTCCCCACATACTTTAGTTTTCCTTGATTCAGCTAGGAGCCTTTCACAGTACCAATAGTCTCCAAAACCTGAGATTTTCTAGAATGATTGTCATTAGGTGTCTGAAGGATTCAGTTCACCATGCTCGGTTAGATGTAGGATCTATTGTTCAATATGATTTTTGGGTACAGTGAGTGTGCCAAACGGCAAAGTCTTATTAAACAGTCTCAGCCTGGCGTGGTGGCTCACGCCTGTAATCCTAGCACTCTGGGAGGCTGAGGTGGGTGGATTGCTCAAGGTCAGGAGTTCAAAACCAGCCTGAGCGACACCCCGTCTCTACTAAAAATAGAAATTAATTGACCAATTAAAAATATATATACAAAAAAATTAGCTGGGCATGGTGGTGCATGCCTGTAGTCCCAGCTACTCGGGAGGCTGAGGCAGTAGGATTGCTTGAGCCCAGGAGATTGAGGTTGCTGTGAGCTAGGCTGACGCCACGGCACTCACTCTAGCCTGGGCAACAAAGTGAGACTCTGTCTCAAAAAAAAAAAGTCTCTAAGATTGGCATTACTTCAGACCCCAGCTGCAAGTTTGGGGGTCCCCAGGGCCACCATCACTTCAGCTGGCTATAAATTTGGGGGTTCCCAAGACTAATGTTTGGCAATTTACTAAAAGACTCAGAGAACCCGGTAGAAGTACTTTTAAAGTATATTTACAGTTTCAGTTTTATTATAGCAAAAAGATACATATTAGAACCAGCCAAAGGAAGAGACACATAGGGGTGAAGTCTTGCAGGTTCCAAATCTGAAGCTTTCCTTCCGTTGTCCTTAGGGGCATGTGTTATCCTCCCAACGTGTATGGCAATACATATGGAGTGTTACCAACTAGGGAAGCTCACTGGAGCTTCCATGTTAAGAGTTTTTACTGGAGTTTGATGATGTAGGCATGATTGAAGTCTTTGATTAAGTGGTTGAACTCAATCTCCAGTCCTCTTCCTCTTCTCAAAGGTGGGATGATACTATGTGACTGAAACCTCCAACCCTTTTATTACATGGTTGGTCTTTCTGTGGTGACCAGCCTCCACTGAGAGTCACCTTGTTAGCATAAACTATCAGGTGCAGTCTTTAGGGGCCCACCATGAATAACAAAGACACTGGTATTGCTGGGGAAATTCCCATAGTTAAGAGGTTAGCTCATGGGAACTGGATGAAGGCCAGAACTCTCATTGAGCAGAGACCAAATTCTTTATCACATATTGTGCTACTTTGTTTCATGATAAGAAGGTAACAGAACACTGCCAGGAACCTCTTTTGTCCTGTTTGTCCAAGTTTCTTTTGCCATGTATCTGTTTAAAATTTACTATTTTTTATCTCGTTTTCATTTAGGTTAGTGGTCTATTTGGAAATAATTGAATCTGTTCTTTAATTGAAGACATTTTCATAAAGGGTAATAAAGTCTTTTGACCTCTGCTTTAATCTGATCTTATGAAGAGTGTTTGAATAGTGATTTACCAAGGGAGACATATTACAGTCCAATTTGTTGTGGTTTGATAGGCACACTTTATTTTCATCTTATAAAGCATAGCATGTAGGTACCAGAAGGCTGATTGAAAGGAAATAAAATCAGTGGAGCAATTAAACATTAACTAGGTGGGGGGCAATTATGCTAAAGTTATGTAAATAGTTTTAGATTATGTATAAGTGATTATGTTTTTCAGAGTAGTTGACAGGGCAAAAATTAGATTGCTTATTCGTTTGAGACTTAATTTTGACTTGTTTTATTTTTAAAGGTCATAATGGTTGTCTCAATTTGAGCCTTCATTTCTTGCTTGAAGGTTATTACATGATGTAGCATAACTAAATTGTACCTTAATGGTAACATACAACATAGAAAATTTGAATTGGCTTCAGATTTTATACTGAAATGCCTTTTACTGTCTTTGGTTTTTTAATGACATGTCTTTGTAGTAAAAACTAAATTTAAGGATATCTTTTGTATGAATGTGTGCTTCTGCTTACTTTCTAAAGGGATAGTTGATTAGTGAGTTAATAAGCAGATTTTTAAAAACACGGCAGTTGTCAAAGTTGGATGGTCACTTTAAATCAGACTTATTTTGGAAATATGTTGAACAGGTTTAGTATCCCGTATCAGAAATGCTTGGGACCAGAAGAGTTTGGGACTTTGGACTTTTTTGGATTTTGGAATATTCACATTATACTTGTGCATTGAAAATCTTAAATCTGAGATGCTCCAGTAGAATTTCTTTGAGTGTTATCTTGGTGCTTAAAAAGTTACAGATTTTGGAGTGTTTTGGATTTTGAATTTTCAGATTTGAAATACCCAGCCTGAACCTATTAAATGCATCTATGGTGATGAAGAAAAAGAATTGTTAAAATGTATCATAGGATATACATAGTTTAACATTCCTTTAAATTATTTATTTTGTATTTTCTTTTTATTAGCTTAAACTCAGTTTTAAAAGTCAGATAATTCCACAAGTCGGAGCCATGTAATAAACTCGAATTCTATTCTCTTTTATGTAATTTGTTTTCTCTAAAGTTAGTAATTGTTGCATACCTTCATTTCCTTGATTGCTTTTATAAAAATATTTGAATATTGGCTCCTCAAACTTTCTGGCTGTTAAATTGTTTTTTAGCCTGATTACTTGACTACTGTTTGAACATAAACATGTCGATAGTCTTGAGCATATTTCCTTTTTTTTCTAGTAGGGTCTAGGATAGTGTTCTGAATTAAATAGCTTCTTTAATAAGCCTAATAGATCTGAGGTGATCTGACACATATTTTACCTGAAGGAAAGTTTATATTGGTTAAATTAGACTAGTTCTGGTTTGTACGTTTGAGTTCAAAGAAGTCTAGAGACTTAAGTTACCTAGCATAGTCAAAGAGTTGAGATTTTTGAAATTCTTAGGTGATCATATTTTTCTCTTCAGTTAGAATCATATTGTTGCATTGTAGTTTTTACTTCATAACTTTAACTTTTGATCCTGTCCAGGGTATAGTTTTGTTTTAATATTGTTTAGAGGCAAGACATGGACATCATTCCTGGAAATCTTTTAGACTTGGCTCTATGAATGTGTTTATGCTGTTGATGCAAAAGAATAATTGTACCAAATGTACAATTTATGTTGAAGTTTTATTAAAACAGTTAACTTTTGTGAGTTCTTGTCTACTATCATTTGATTTGTGGAATAACAGATAAGTCTTGCATTATAGGTTCATTACAGATTAATTAAGGGAAAGTAACATTTATTGAAACTTGTAAACATGCTCTTGATCTTCAACTGCCTAGATAGTATTGTATATACACATGTACCTTGTGTTCTTCATATGTAAAATGGAGATGGTGTTTCTATTTTATAGAATTTGTTATTAGGGTGAATATGAATACATGTAAAGGCATCTGAAATAGCTCCTTGTGTATAGCATAAATACTCAGTACATGCTGGTGATCATTAGAATTTGTTATTAGGGTGAATATGAATACATGTAAAGGCATCTGAAATAGCTCCTTGTGTATAGCATAAATACTCAGTACATGCTGGTGATCATTATCATTAATATTGTTTTATTTTAATTCTGTAATATTTGAGAAATGAAGCTCAGTATATTTGAAAAAAAGCTCAGGCTTTTTTTTTTTTTTTAATTTGACCTTTTGAGTATAAAATCTTAAGACTAGCTTGATTCTTCAGTCCATCTCTGTGATTGGTTAATAGTGTGTCACTGTGTCTGGCCATTGTATATAGCTTGTCTGTTAAGAGAATGTCTTTTTGTATGGCTCTGAGGAAATCGGTCTATATTCATAAATAAGAAATTAAAACTCGGTTACTCTTTTTGCTCTTAGTTTGGATTTGAATAATGGCTCTATTATTCATTTCCTAATAGGTCTCATCCCTGTGAATTTTTTTGTTAGGCATTTATAAGGCATATAGGAGCTACCTGACATAAGATCAGCTGTCAATGGAAAATAGCTTGAACTTTATAAAATTATGTATTTATTTATTTTTTTGAGACAGTGTCTCACTTTGTTGCCCAGGCTAGAGTGAGTGCCGTGGCGTCAGCCTAGCTCACAGCAACCTCAAACTTCTGGGCTAAAGCGATCCTGCTGCCTCAGCCTCCTGAGTAGCTGGGACTACAGGCATGTGCCACCATGCCTGGCTAATTTTTTCTATATATATTAGTTGGCCAATTAATTTCTTTCTATTTTTATAGTAGAGATGGGGTCTTGTTCTTGCTCAGGTTGGTTTCGAACTCCTGACCTCGAGCAATCTGCCCGCCTCGACCTCCCAGAGTGGTAGGATTACAGGCATGAGCCACGGCACCTGGCCTGAACTTTGTAAAATAATTTAAAGAGGGCTTATTCTGAGTCAGATATGTGCGGCTATGTCTTGGAGAGCCATGCCCAAGAAGCCTTGAGCAAGTGGTCTTGCTGTGTGTTTTGGTTACAATTTGGTTTTATATTAATACATTTTAGGGAGATAGGAATCACACATAAAGTCATGAATCAATACATGGAGAGCATACATTGGTTTGGCCCGAAAAGGCAGGACATCTTGAAGTGGGACATCATAGGTTATGGGTGGATTTAAAGATTCTTTGATTTGTAATTGGTTAAGGAAATGAAGCTTTGTCTAAAGTCTTGGAATGTTTTAAGTTAAGGAAGTCTGTTAATCAGAGACAAGCCACTGCCACTGGACATTGATGACCTGTAGATATGGTTTAACCTTTGTGTTATATGATCTTAGGCTTGTTATTTATTTATTTATTTATTTATTTATTTATTTATTTATTTATTTATTTATTTATTTATTTATTTATTTTGAGACATAGTCTCACTTTGTTGCCCAGGCTGGAGTGAGTGTCCTGGCGTCAGCCTTGCTCACAGCAACCTCAATCTCCTGGGCTCAAACGATCGTATTGCCTCAGCCTCCCGAGTAGCTGGGACTACAGGCATGCACCACCATGCCTGGCTAATTTTTTGTATATATATATATATTTTTAGTTGGTCAATTAATTTCTTTCTATTTTTAGTAGAGACGGGGTGTTGCTTAGGCTGGTTTCCAACTCCTGACCTCAAGCAGTCCACCCACCTCAGCCTCCCAGAGTGCTAGGATTACAGGCATCTTAGGCTTGTTAATGATTTTGTATCTTATTGTTATAAGAAATAACTCCAGAAGGGACAGGGCATAATTAATTAGGTGTGTCTGACCTCCCTTCTCTTGGCCAGAAACTCAGCTTTAAGGTTTTTTTATTTTGAGGAGTCCCCTTGACCAAGAGGGGGGTCAATTCTGTTGGCTGGGAGGCTTAAGATTTTATTTCAGTTTATACAGCATTACCACATTATGTATTTTATAAGGGTAAAATGTGATCAATTAGTATAGAAAATTTTGAGTTGTATTTATAAAAATTTCCTTATTGAATAATCTCTAAATTTTTAACATGCTAATGTGCATTCTAAATATCATATCACGATAAAATAGCATAAGCTTTTTATAAACCTATCACAGTAGTTTTTATTTTTCTCCTATAGACAATTCTTATTTTTTAAGAATATTCTTTGAGAAATCCATTTGACTGTAAATATTTTGGAATGACTTAGGATGAGAATGTGTTGAGCCAAGGACCCTCTAGAAAATCCATAAAAACAGAGTGTGACTCATATACATGGCCCTGTAAAACTGTGGTTTTGAAACTACTTAGTTTCAGGACTCTCTTTTCACCTTGAAGACTAAAGAACTTTTGTTTTTGTTTACATGGATTATAGCTATTGATATTTGATTTGCTGCTTTAGATATTAAAACAAAATTTTAAAAATTATTCATTTAAAAATAGTTAAGCTGTTTCATGTAAACAAATAACTTTTCTGAAGTGAAAAGTTACTATTTTCTAAAAGAAGAAGTTATAAGAAGAATGACATTGTTTTATGTCTTTCAAACATGGTAAAATATAGCTGAATTCTCAGGAATGTGCTTCTGCATTTAACCTTAATCTATTAAATCACATCAAGCAACCTCTGGAAAAGTCCATTGTACACTTAGGAGAGAGTGAGAGTGAAAAAGGCAAATGAAACTTTGTACTTTTATGAAAATAATTTTGACTTGGCTGATCTCATGAGAGGGTCTTAGGAAGTGAAGGGTCTCCAGGGCACACTTGTAGAACTGCTGTAGTAAATACAGGTGTTAACTAGATTACTGGCTAAGAGTTCATGCTTTGGATTCCGATTGCCTTGATTGGAATTTCAACATCCCTTCTGGATGTTATTTAATATTACCCCGTTTCCTAATTCATTAAATGGAGGTACTAAGAGTACCTGTCTTACAGGGTTGTTAGAATTAAATAAAATTATGCATGTAAAGAAAGAATGGTATAATAATTAGCACTTAATAAAATGCTACCTATTATTATCCTTTTGAAATTTTAGTCCCTTATGTCACCCTTGCTCAGAATTTTCCATTGCTTCCCCACCTCGCTTTGAGGTAAAAGCCAAAGCCTTTACAGTGGTTTACAAGATTTTTCTTCATGATCTGGCATGTTGTTACCTCTGTGTTTTCATCTCCTTGCTTTAACCTCATATCCTTCTCCCTTACTGTGCAAATAGTGGCCTTGCTGTTCATTGAACACCAGTCAAGTTTTTTCTCAGGGCCTTTACTCTTGTTAATTTCTTCACCTAATATTTACTTCTTCAGATATTAGCATGTCTTGTTCTCCTTCTCCTTCTTCAGGTTTCTGCTTTAATAGCACCTCAGTAAAATCTTTTTTATTTAACCTTTCCTCACAAATAATTATCTCCCTTCTTTGCATTATTTTTTTTCTCTATTATTTTTTTTTTTCTGTACAGGATTTTCTGTTTTCTAACATACTAACATAAATATTTGCTTATTAGTCTGTCTTCCTCAGACTTTAGGCTCCATTAAGCATAGAGTTTTTTTGTTTAACCTATTTACTACTGTATCGTTAATACAGTAGAATTATGGTTAGTGCATATTTAAATGCTGAAGAAGGGTCCTGGCGTGGTGGCTCACGCCCGCCTATAACCCTTGCACTCTGGGAGGCTGAGGCGGGAGGATCACTCAAGGTCAGGAGCTCAAAACCAGCCTGACCAAGAGTACTAAAAAAAAATAGAAAGAAATTAATTGGCCAACTAAAAATATATAGAAAAATGAGCCGAGCATGGTGGTGCATGCCTGTAGTCCCAGCTACTTGGGAGGCTGAGGCAGAAGGATTGCTTGAGCCCAGGAGGCAGAAGGATTGCTTGAGCCCAGGAGTTTGAGGTTGCTGTGAGCTAGGCTGATGCCACGGCACTCTAGCCTGGGTAACAGAGTGAGACTCTGTCTAAAAAAAAACCCAAAAAAATAAATGCTGAAGAAATATTTCTTGAATGAGTGTATCATTATTGCTACTACAAAGGCAAAAATAGTCTCTGCTTCTCCAGAATACATAATCCTAATTGGATGGTGCTTCTGAGATAAAATGAACACATAAAGTGTGTAGCTTGGCATATTGGACATATAGAAGTACTCATTATTGGTAGCTGTTACTGGAGGATAAGAACCAACAGGATAAGACATTTTAGCTAGAAATGACCTGAATAAAAGAGAACACATTCACATTTTATGGTGTTGGGTGGATACTGTTTAGGGACATACTGGAAAAATATGATTAGAACCATATTGTGGGGGCCAAGGCATTTGGATTTTAATAAGTTTTGAATATTCTTAAGGCAGAGGTGCTGTGATGAAAGTGGTAGGTTTGGAATAAGAATCCAACAAAAGTCTTTAAGGTTGACTGATCCTTCTGGTGTAGGTTTAACCAGAAATGAATAAAGCATTTAGCAAATTTAGAATGAAATGAAACATTGCAAAATCATACATGATGCCCAATTATGAATTACTTTCTCTCATTGTATGATAGTATGAAATTGCCATTTGATCCCTTGTGTGTTTTCAACTATGTAATTGCCAACTTTTAATATACGTCATCATTTAAAACTAAGATCTTTGATTTTAAATAAACTAAGGTATTTATGTTGGTAATTAACTAAATATACTACTATAGGGCAAAGTATGTTTAGTCCAGCAAATATTGGTCAGCCACGAAAGACAACATTATCTCCTGCCCAGTTGGATCCTTTTTATACTCAAGGAGATTCTCTGACTTCAGAAGATCACCTCGATGACACTTGGGTGACTGTGTTTGGGTAAGGTTTTGGATCATTTACCTTCCAAAAAAATACCCCCACCCCAATTTTATAATGAATATTATCAAACATACAGAAAAATTGATTCTGCTTAGATAAAAATCAGGGCCATTGCATTCCCTTGTTCTCCAGAACTCAGGGCCCATACTCAGCCGTATATCCATAGCAATTGGGCTAGCTTCTTGATTCTTTTTTTCCTTTTATGTTTAGATTTTTATATACTCATAAAATGTCTGCATGTTTTTGAACATGTATGTCCACTCTTAAAAGTCTGTTTTTCGGGCTTGATAGTAGCAGTGTCCCTTTTAAGAGTCTCAGTAATTAAGCCGGGCGCGGTGGCTCACGCCTGTAATCCTAGCACTCTGGGAGGCTGAGGCGGGCGGATTGCTCTAGGTCAGGAGTTCAAAACCAGCCTGAGCAAGAGCAAGACCCCGTCTCTACAATAAATAGAAAGAAATTAATTGGCCAACTAATATATATATATATAAAATTAGCTGGGCATGGTGGCGCATGCCTGTAGTCCCAGCTACTCGGGAGGCTGAGGCAGAAGGATTGCTTGAGCCCAGGAGATTGAGGTTGCTGTGAGCTAGGCTGACGCCACGGCACTCACTCTAGCCTGGTCAACAAGCGAGACTCTGTCTCAAAAAAAAAAAAAGTCTCAGTAATTAGATAAACTACTTGAAGTACTGCTAGTCCTTTTTTCATATTTTAAGGCCTAACTTTCCCAGCTGTTTATTTTGTTACTTTCAGTAACCTAACCTTCTTTATGAAATTAATTGCAAGATCTGAAATTTTCCTTTAAGGGATAAAACAATTTGTTTTGATCATTTATGGGAAATACTTCTAAAAAATGCATTATAAATGTTTCTTCTTTTATGGCCTTTTCCCAGCTGACTTAATGTTGTCCTGAATTATCATTTATCTGTTTTGGGTGATTTTTTAAATTTTTTTAATTTTTAAAAATATTTTAAATCCTAATTCTTGAGCTTGGCTGTTGCAATGGGTGATTCTTTTATATAGAGTATTGGAGTAAAGTGGCCCAAGAGTCCTAGAATTCTGGTTTAGTTTTTTTTTGTTTGTTTGTTTTTTTGGTTTTTTTTTCGCTTAATACCTCCCTCACTTATAGCCATTATTTCTCCTTTTCATGTTTGTTTTCTTTATCTCTGCTCTGTAGACACCCCATTTCCTTTGTTGTTTTTCTTTGGGATTAGAAATCTCATATCCCAGAGTTGTATAAGTAAAATAAAATTCCAGTTCTGAATGCAGTACATATTCTACTCAGATGTTAATGTGTTTACTTTCTTATTTATTTTTGTGACTCATATTTTTCTTTAGGGTTCTAATCCAAGCTACAGATAATTGAAGTTAGTGGTTAAAGAACCTCCAGATAGATGTTTCTACACTACTGATAGTGGTTATTGTTTTCAGATTGAAAATACTTTTATTGTTAGGACTATCAAAGTAATAATGTCTCATTGTAAGAAATTCAAACCTTACAGAACTTTATAAACAAGAAAGTAAAAGTCACTTAGAACTTTCCTATACAGAGATATGGGTAATAAATGATTCTGTATCATTGCTGTTAGTGCTCAGTTTTATTTTTGTTTCAGGTCTAAATTTCAAAATCTTTAGGTAATGCTTGCTGCATAATTATATGTGTCTATAATTTATAATTCTTTCAATAACCATAGTATACCTAAATATTGCTTATAAACACACTATAAAATACATACAGATCTGCAACTTAATAGATCTTTTCTGTGAGATGTGATAATGACAGAGTAGAATTTTTAGAAATTTCAGGGGTATACTCTGAGAATGGAGAAGAATGGCTGTAAAGAGGGACTTGGCAATGACAGGGTTTGCCAACAGGGGAAAACAGGATGTTCAAGAATCTATTAATGTTCTAGACAGTTGGAGGAAATTTATCTTGAAACACTTGTAAGTATAGTAATTTGCATTTGTACTGATAGTGGAAGTTGACTGTTTCATTTGGACAACTCTTTTTCAGGTTTCCTCAAGCATCTGCTTCCTATATATTATTACAATTTGCACAGTATGGGAATATCTTAAAACATGTGGTAAGGCTTAATTTTTTTCAATTCAGGATTTTGGCTAAGGAAAGATAAACTATGAATTGAAAGAAACTTTGCTTCTGAATTTTGTCTATGCTTCCTAAGCTTTATAATTTTTTAAAGTTTTGATAGAATATGTCCTTTGGAATCTAAAAGGTTTTAAGTTGCTTAGTGTTTGATAAAAAGATAAAGAGAGGAGATAAGGAAAAGAGTGTTTCAGGATCCATTCCCCCTTTCTTAAATAGTTTATAGTCTCTTAGAGATTATGCTAAATATTATAGTACTGGTTTCCAATTGAGTTTGTTTTATTGGGGAATAAAAGAAGGGGAAAAAGTTTCTCAGTTTATAGAATTTTTAGAGCTTTTCAGCTTAGAGCTTTAAAAAATTGTCTTGTATAAGTTATAAAAAAAAGTGTTTTTTCTGTTACTAGAGATTGACTGAAATCTTACACAAAATCAGATTGAATACAGTTTAAAAAATTTTTTTAGCAAGTGTAAGACCTTTTTATAATAATTCTTTTGAGAATTTCTTTTCTTTCTGAGAATATTTGCCACATAGTCTTTATTTTAGAGAATTGAGAACTAGATATAGATTATTGAAACTGTTTCCGTAGGATTTTTGTTGAACCCTAGTATACAGCTTTTTACAGGATATCAAGAAATGGAAGTAAACTTATCTGTACATGTTTCTATTTTCCTTTTTTTTTTCCTCCCTGAGACAAAGTCTTGCTCTGTTGCCCAAACTAGAGTTCAGTGGCCTCATCATAGCTCGCCTCAGACTCCTGGGCTCAAGTGGTCCTCCTCTCTCAGCCTCCTGAGTAGCTGGCACTACAGGTGCATACCACTATGCCTGGCTAATTTCTAAAAAAATTTTTTTGTAGAGATGGGCTCTCCTATGTTGCCCAGGTAGGTTTCAAACTCCTGGCCTCAAGTGAACCTCCCGCCTCAGCCTCCCTAAGTGTTGGGATTGTAGGCATGAGCCACCACGCCCGACCCTGTTTCTATTTTCTAATAGAATTCATTAGGTGTAGATTTTATATATTTTAGTTTTTAAAGAAACAACTTCATTCTTTGCAGATGTCTAACACAGGAAATTGGATGCATATTCGTTATCAATCTAAACTGCAGGCCCGGAAAGCCTTAAGCAAAGATGGGAGGATTTTTGGAGAATCCATCATGATTGGTGTAAAACCCTGTATTGATAAAGTAAGTTATTGGTGATGTAAAGAAAAGAATCTATATAAAGAGCATGAGACTAAGTATTGAAATTGGTGCTTGTGTCACTTGGCTTCACTTGGCCTCTCTTTCTTAGTTTGTAAAATATGATTATTTACCATACTCTTCATGGTAAGCCCAAAGGTATTTAATCATAAGACTTTAGAGATAATCTATCCCAACCCCCTCACTTTTCAGAAAAAGGAAAAAGGCTAAGACGGCTTTGGTAACTTGTCCAGAGTTGTTAAAGGTGAGGCCTAGATTTTAGGTCTCTTTTGACTACGAGCCCATTCTCTTTCTTCTGCAAAGCAATATCAGATTCTTTAAATACTTGAAAGGAATGGTGCTATTTCAGAATGAATTATTTAACGTGAATGGTAACTGATCGTTAACTTTTGAATGGCTGAAGCTTTTTGTTAGTCATTCCTATTTGAAGATATTAAAAAATTATTTCATATTTATGTACTTATTAAATACAGAGTATAATTTTTTGTGGCATGTAAAATCATTATGAACATTCTTTTGGTAATTATATGTGTACTTACATACACTACATACTAGGAATTGCCTGGTATATACACATTAGTGAACAAAGCAGACAGATGTTGCTCCTGGTCTTATAATCTATTAAAAGTATATAGTTGTATAATTATTATTCTGTGCTGTAACAGATGTTTGCAGAAGCTAGAGGAATATTTGGGGTTACTGAGTCTCAAATAACTTTGGACTTTGATTTTCCCTTCTAATCCAGGTTTCTTCAAGAATTCTCTTTATTGTCCTTGCTGATTTTTTTCATAGTGTTTTTTAGGAGATTCTTACTCTTGTGGTCTGTAATTGTATTGAGGTTGTTTTAGGTCACTGAAGGTAGATTTCTGGTTGAGTATTAGATCTCAGATGCTGGCTAAGAAGCATATATTTTCTTAAGCCTAAAGTTATTTGAAAGGTTAATTAGATTAAAGTATGCCTCTTTTGATATGTTTTTTATTGTAAATAGGATGTAATATTGAATAATATGTATTACGTTTATAAACAGGAGTTTCTTTGTTTCTCCAGAGTGTTATGGAAAACAGTGACAGATATGCTTTATCATCTCCATCTCTAGCCTTTACACCACCAATCAAAACCTTAGGTACACCAACACAACCTGGAAGTACTCCTAGGATTTCTACCATGAGACCTCTTGCTACAGCATACAAAGCTTCTACTAGTGACTATCAGGTATTTTAAGGATTGGATTTAAAAAATGTACTTTGAAGGCTGAGTATATATTTAGCTTTTTCATTGATTGATTTAATCCAATCCAATGCCATTAATATTTCATGCTGAGGTGATTATTTTGATGAACTCTTTAAACTTTTAAAATTCTATATTTTGAAGTTTGTATCTTGGTCAATTGGAAAGTTATCTTGAAGTTTTAAAAAGCTTCTTTGCCATTCCTTAAAACATTTTGAGAGTTTGTTATTTTGTTTTTTTCTAAGTTATATTTGCATACATATAAAGTATCTCATGTATACATCTTTGGCTTGAAGGAACATTAAAACCCTGTAAAACTGATGACTAAATCTGATGATATCACAAGTGAAGAACCTTAGGTTGGAGTAGTTTTGGTTATCAAAAGAAGACATTGACTAGCTCTTATTCAGAGAGGAAAAATTTCTCATCAAAAAAATTTAAAGAAAGGCCGGGCGCTGTGGCTCACGTCTGTAATCCTAGCTCTTGGGAGGCCGAGGCGGGCGGATTGCTCAAGGTCAGGAGTTCAAAACCAGCCTGAGCAAGAGCGAGACCCCGTCTCTACTATAAATAGAAAGAAATTAATTGGCCAACTGATATATATATAAAAAATTAGCCGGGCATGGTGGCGCATGCCTGTAGTCCCAGCTACTCGGGAGGCTGAGGCAGAAGGATCGCTCAAGCCCAGGAGTTTGAGGTTGCTGTGAGCTAGGCTGACGCCACGGCACTCACTCTAGCCTGGGCAACAAAGCGAGACTCTGTCTCGAAAAAAAAAAAAAAAAAAAAAAAAATTTAAAGAAGTTCATTATATTCTTTGAAGAATGCTAGAAGTATTGTGACTCTCACTGAGTATGTTATTGTCTGTTGCTGATTAGCCAGGTTTTCTGAACTTAGCCAGCTGCAGATACGGGTCCTGAAACAGTCACTTTAGTTTATAATACCGATGTTTTAAATTCCCCATTTCTTGCAGCTTTTATGTTATTTGTTCAGTTTTCTAATTTAAGAAACATATTATTTGCTTTGCCAAAGGAATAAAATTTTGCCATTCTTACAAGCATAAGAATATTCTAAGGCCATATTTTAACTTTTAAACTATATAATTTAGTGTTATAGATGCATTTTAATGTTTCTCTTTCAAATTAGCTATTAATTGTAGAATTGTCTGTGACATTAAAGAAACAATGACTTAACAATTTTTTGTGTGTTTTTTTAATAGGTTATTTCTGACAGACAAACGCCAAAAAAAGATGAAAGTCTTGTATCCAGAGCAATGGAGTATATGTTTGGCTGGTAGTATAGTAACAGCTAAGAACTGAAGTACCAAGGAGAAGGTTGCTACACTAAAACAGAGTTAGCAGAGAGTACTGCTGGTTTCTTTTGGTTAGTTATATAACCACTCCTGGCAGTATTGGATGGCTATCTCACACTTCTTTTAAAAAGAAGCCTTTTTCTTTTAGGATACAGCCTACTTGTAAGTTCGCACTTCAAAAGATGCTTGAGATACATTTTAAAGAAAACTAAAAATCCCTGTAAACAGGATTTTGTGCTTTCTGTTTTAGTGCATGCTTAAGCACAAAAAACTCAGCGTTGATTACTGTAAATTAAATGATTGAATTTGTGGTGAGGCTTTGTAGTCTTCATGAGAAGGTGGGGTGAATTTCATGAAGGGCAACTGTAGCTGCTTCTACCAAAACATAAAGATTATAATTAGCAATTTGAATTATGGTCTTTTAATTTAGATAGTATTTAATATTTTAATTATCCTTGTTTGTATATGTCCTGTTGTGGATTGTTATCTTTCAGTATTCTAAAACAAAAATATTGTTTTTAAAAACCTTCTATTAAAGTTTCTTAATAATAAACTTTGTCAATTGTATGTATTGAACATTTTTTGAAAGGGTGATTTTTATATTAAAAAAGTTTTAAAGTATTCACTGAAATAGAGCAAGTATGTCATGAACCTTCATATGCCTGTAATCCAGCTTTAACTACCATTAAATTTTGCCATACTTGTTTTTCTTCCCCTTTTATTTAAAGCACATCCCAGATGTAATGTCATTTTAATCTAAATACTTACAGCTGTATCATGAAAGGATATTTTCATATGTAATTACAATGTTAGTATTCCACCTGACAGAATTAATAATAGTATCTTAATATCTAAAATTCAGTCCATTTACAAATTTCCTAATTGTCTCCAAACTATAATATTTATGGTTGGCTTGTTCAAATCATGATCTAAACCAGGTGTACACAATAAATTTTGTTTTGTCTGTTAAATGTCTTAAAATCTAATTTAGCTTCCTCTCATCTTTCTATCCAACACACCATGACTTGAAGGAACTGTGTGCATTCCCACGGTTTGAATTTAGTTCCTTTGTTCAACTTGTTCATTTATTCCATATCCTAGGATTTAGATCTAGAGAAGATTAGATTCTGATTTCATTTTGGGGGGGGGGCAAGAATACTTGATATGGTATCAAGAAGCATTCTGTTTGCCTCATTTTAAAAATTATGCTCAGATTGCTCATTGGACAAATGGAAGCCTGACGCCTTCATTGAAAAGTTCCTCATAATCTTTTTACTTGATTTTTTTTTTTTTTTTTTAATGAGAGGCAGGGTCTCTGTCACCCAGGTTTGAGTACATTGGTGCAGTCAAAGCATCTGTAACCTCAGACTCCTGCCTCAAGTGAGCCTCTTGCCTCAGTCTCCCGAGTAGCTAGGACTACAGGTGGGCACCACCATGGCCAGCTAGTTTAAGTTTTTTGTAGAGATGAGGTCTTGGTGTGTTGTACCAGCTCTTCTTAACTCCTGGCCTCAAGCAATCCTCCTGCCTCAGCCTCCTGAAGTGCTGGAATTATAGGCATGAGCCACTGTGCCCAGCCTAAAAAGGAAGATTTTAATTGAGATGACCTGAATTGAAAAAACATGACCTTAATATATGTATCTAGGTAATCTGCATTTGTCCTTTAATATTAACACATTTTTATAAGTAACATTGTATGGAAGGTTTTGATACTCATTTTAAATCACAGCAAACTACTGTTTAAAGACTTGTTCTCTGAGATGAGACTATACTAAGGAATGTACTGTCATGGGTAAAAAATTCATTTATCATTTATAGAGTACTTTTCATCTGAAAACTTTCACATTGAAGTCTTTCTCCTCCATCTTAAAATAGGATTATAATTATTTCATTATATGCAGAACTCAATTTTTCAAGGTAGAACTGGCTACTAAATTCCATTAAAAAACTTCTGTATTTGAGTTATACTCTTTTTTGTAAATGTGCTTTTTTTTTTTTTTTTGGTTTATTGGAGGGGACATTTTATTTCCATAGGCCTCCATGGAGTATGAAGTTTGCTTTCTGGCTAAAAATGCTTGCTATAATTTGGGTTTGTTTCCCCCGCCCCCCCCCAACATATCTTACTCATCTTTGTTAAAAGATTCAGGAAACTCTTAGGAAGCAAGCTGGCTGACTTTTAGATACTACACAAAAACAAGAGGGATATCTGTGAAGTTAGAAAAATTACCCCTGAGCTTTCTTTTATATGTTCAGAAAAAAGTTTCTTTTATAAGTTCCCACAAAAATAACATAAAATTATAGTCATGCAAAGTTGTTACAAAAAAGGATAAACAGAAATAACATCACTATAGATAGTGAAACACACCAGAAAGGCATGCTCATTAAAATGGGTAATATCTGTGACCTATTACTTAAAACCGAGTTATAAGATGTTTAGAAAATGATATATGATGGGGAAGAGTAACAAAAGTCAAGTTGAAAAACGTAGAAAATATTAGAAATTAATGAAAAAAATCACAAGACTAGAATAAGCAAAAGCAGATTAACAACAGTTAATGCCTTAAGGTAAATGGGCTTTAGAAATCAGAAAAGAGATAAAGAGTAGTGGAGATATGACAGATTTTAGAGATAGAAAGGAAAAGATGTATTCACAGAACTATGAAATGGAATGCTTTGCTGGATTAAAAAAAAAAGAGTTGGAGCTACATATTGGACCAGCACCCTGCCTGCCTGAAAATATAGTCTTAGAACACAAGCAATAGCAAGATACCAACTTTGGGATTGGCTATCTAGGCAAAAATAGCAAGTGACTTATAAGAGCAAGGCTTAACACTGTATCAGGAGAAAAAAAAAAAAAACACTTCAAGATATTTGTGCAAAGAAAAAAAATGTGAAGAGATTTTATATCTAGCAAAACTGATTTTTAAGTATAAAAATCACTCCTCAGACGTGAGTGTGCAAGAATTCAGGGAACATGTTTCCCTTAAGCAGTTCCTGAGGAATGAACATAGAGAATGCACCTCAAACAACCTAAATAACTAGAGAAGTGTTGACCTACAGTCTATGGCAGGAGTCCTCAAACTTTTTAAACTGGGCCAGTTCACTGTCCCTCAGACGGTTGGAGAGTGTGCACTGGGGGCCCGCCGGGGAGTCGGCTGCTAAGCAGGACAGGCAGTGGCGGCAAAAACACCTGGAGGGCCAGAGGCCCGCGGACTGTAGTTTGAGGATGCCTGGTCTATGGTGAGCATTTAATTTGACATCACATCACTAGACCAAAGTGCTGACCAGATTTATTGCTTGATGCTCAGCCCAACTGGGTAGATTTCCCCTTATCACTATCTTTCAGGTCTACTCTGTGTCTGGAGTGGCAGCAGTCAGTTCTTTGGTTTACAGTCAAATATCAAGGTGATTAATGTGGAAACCAAGTCTGGGTGTTTTCTCTGTCAGCTGATGGTAGTGAACCACCCAATGAAGCCATTGTTGTAAGCTGAGGGAGAGGTGCTGGTGGTGTCTTGGATGTAAGGGGCATGGGCCCTCTAATGAATGCACCACGAGTTACTACCATGCGGATTTAGTCTTATGGCTTGGTGGATGTGCTAATACCCAGTTTATCGGAAACTCTGATCATATGGTTAATGAGCTGTGATATGCCAGGAGCTACTCCTTAATATCTGTTGTGGGAAGACTGACTTAGCTCCAGAAACCTAAGGGTTTGTGTTATGACTTCTGCAGTCACCGCTTGCCAGAGACTCCTTGTAGCATCCTTGTTTACTAAAGGATATCTCTACCATCGTGAGATTTGCCAGGTCATGTGGCCCAAGTGACAGGGTTATGTGTACTCCAGCCTAAACTGCAGAGGCCTCTCACTCAGCCCCACTAAGATCTAGATTACCTGCAAATTGGGTTGAAGAGGTTTTCCCGTCTATATTTTGTGTTGTTTCTAAAATCCAGAAGCCTACCAAATGCTGTATCTTTTTTAGTGGTAGGATCAAGGTAAAATGATTTATTCTTTAGAGAGGGACTGTCCTAGTACTCCCCAGAACAGTGGACCCCTATAACTTCACCAATGTGGTAACACTTTGAATTTTTGTGGTTTATCTCCAACTATGTAACTTACCAGGGTGTCCGGAGGACTTGCTAGTTATTTCTTTAAAAAAATTTGAGCCACCATGCCCAGCCCTGTTTTTGCTTTATTTTTATAATGAAAATGCTTTTTAAAAAGTAGGAGGGGCTCAGGCACTGTAGGTGACACCTGTGGTCCTAGCACTTCGGGAGGCCCAGGCAGGAGCATTGCTTGAGGCCAGCAGTTCGAGACTAGCTGAGCAACATGTTTAGACCTCTATCTCTGCATAAAATGGATGTGGTGGCACACGTTTGTAGTCTCAGCTACTCGGGAAGCTGAGGCGGGAGGATTGTTTGAGCCCAGGAGTTTGAACTTGCAGGGAGGTATGATGATGCCACTGCACTCTAGCCTGGGCAACAGCAAGACCCTGTCTCTAAAGAAAAAACAAAACAAAAACACAAAAAGTATAGTTTAATAAAGGTAAACAACCATGTAACCATTTTACTACCCAGTCAAGAATTAGGATTTTACAAGTTGTGTCCTTTTGCCCCATTCCACACAAAATTAAGCACTATTTTAAATTTTATTTTATTAGCTTTTTTTCCTTGTTCTTTCATTGTCAAAGTCCTCATACTTTAAGTTTTATCATCCAAACATGCATTCCTAGACACTAGCTTAGTTTGCCTCTTAAAAAAAAAAAATCAATGTCTTTTAAGTCTTTTAATCTACAGATTCTCCCTGTATCCTTTTCTTTACAATTTATTGTTGAAGAATCAGTCTTTTGAGGTATAGAGTTTCCCACATTCAGGATTTGCTGATTGTGTATTCTTGACACAGTTCTTTTGTCCTCTGCATTTTGCAAACTGGCAGCTGCATCCAGAGACTTGATCAGATTTAGGTTTGATCTCTTGGTAAGACTATAGCTAGTGTTTTGTTCTTTCATCAAAGACCCATTAATTCATGGTGGTTTACAAAAGGGTGATATTCTAATTTTATTATTTTTATTTAATAGAACATTTTAATAAATTGACAGTTTTCCTTCTCTAGTATTTTGTTACCAAATGATGTAATTCATAGAGAAGAAGCAGAATATTTACTTGCCAGTTTTTAAGTGAATGAATTGGTTCTCTATCCTCTGGAGAAAACTAATAACTTTATTTCCCTATGAACTTTTCAAATTAAGTATATTTGGTGATTGCAGTCCATATAATAAATAAACATATTGAAGCTCAAATTATCCCATCTCCAGGAGCCTCTTTGTTGGTTCTGGTTGACTCCTGAGTCCTTTTAACTTGACTCTAGTAGTTTTTGATAGCTTCTTCATTATCAATCACAAAATGTTCTTTTACATCTTGTTACATTTCCTGCCCCGTGCCTGGAATCATTTCTCCATTTCTCCACTAAACCCTACCTCACCTTTTAGAAAAAATACCTTTTCAGTACCATAATCAGGATGCTTGGAATTACATGTTGCTACTAAATTGGTTACTATATGTAATAAATTACTTCATGAGTTTATACTAATAGAATTCAAATTCAGAACTCCAGTTGTCTTTTGCAAACTTAAATTTATTGTGTATTACACTTGTATCTTCTAGAATTTTGTTGTTTAAGGTAGATACGTAATGACATAATCAGAATGTCCCATTATTACTTGTTTATTTTATCTCACATTATATAAACATCAGCCTCAGAATAACAATGCTAATACTGTTTCCATTGGTATAATTGTTGAGAATGGTTAAAAACTATTTTTTTTTTTTGCCTCTGCTCTTCCCGTTCTCATTCCTCTCTCCTCATTTTTAATTGTTGTGCTCTATCTACATTGAGTATTTGGCCATTACAAAGTATACTTTTCCTTTTAAATTTATCTATTCTTAGTTGTACAGTTACTATATATTTAATGCTCATGCGTATGTGGATACCTTCCTATTCATTGTGATTGTTGAAGCTCATCTAGTACATTCTTCAGGACGTGTTCATGAAAACATGAACACTGAATTATTTTTTGAATTACACGTGATTAAGTTTTTGCCCTTTGTACTTGAATACCATTGTTTCTAGCTGTAAAAATGGTTAATATTATCTTTCCTTGGGTATATAAGATACATAGCTCCATTTTATTCTGGCATATAGTGTTACTGTTAAAACATCTGATGATAATATAATTTTCCTTATAAATCATATGTTGTTTTTGCCTAGATGTATAAAGAATTTTTTTTTTCTTTTTCTTTTTTTCCTCTTTTTTTCAAGACAGAGTCTGGCTCTGTTACCTAGGCTAGAGTGCCATGGCATCAGCCTAGCTCACAGCAACCTCAAAGTCCTGGGCTCAAGCGATCCTACTGCCTCAGCCTCCCGAGTAGCTGGGACTACAGGCATGCGCCACCATGCCTGGCTAATTTTTTCTATATATATTAGTTGGCCAATTAATTTGTTTCTATTTATGGTAGAGACGGGGTCTCGCTCTTGCTCAGGCTGGTCTCTCGAACTCCTGACCTTGAACTATCCTCCTGCCTTGGCCTCCCAGAGTGCTAGGATTATAGGCATGAGCCACTGCGCCCGGCCTAAGAATTTTTTAATTTTTTTTTGAGACAGTCTTGCTCTGTTGCCTGGGCTAGAATTGAGTTCCATGGTGTCAGCCTAGCACACAGCAACCTCAAACTCTTGGGCTCAAGCGATCCTCCTGCCTTAGCCTTCCAAGTAGCTGGGAGTACAGGCACATGCCACCACGCCCAGCTAATGTTTTTTTGTTTGCTTGTATTGTTTCTATTTTTAGTTGCCTGGCTAATTTTTTCTATTTTTAGTAGAGACGGGGTCTCACTCTTGCTCAGGCTGGTTTCAAACTCCTGAGCTCAAGCAAGCCTCCCGCCCCGGCCTCCCAGAGTGCTAGGATTATAGGTGTGAGCTGCCATGCCCAGCTGAGTTTTGTATTTTCATGATGCTACTTAGCCATTTTCCCCTTCAGATTAAAAACGACTAATTTTAGCATTTCTTATAAGGTACATCTAGAGGGGATAAATTCCCTCAACTTTTCTTTGTCTGAGAAAATTATTGTCTCCCCTTCTTCTGAAGGACAGGATTGCTGGATATAGTAATAGTATACTATATACAGGTGGTTTTTTTCTTTCAGCTTTTCAAATATATCATTCCATTCCCTCTGGGTGCAGGGTTTCTGTTGAAAAGTCTGCTGATAGTGTTGTGAGGTTCTCCTTGTATGTGACAAATTTCTTTTCTCAATAGCTTTCAACATTCTCTCTTTGTCTGTAACTTCTGTTGACAATTTGATTATAATGTGTCTTTTTTTTATTATAATGTGTCTTGGTGTGAATTTCTTTGGATTTATCCTATTACATGTTTATTGAGCTTCATGGATCTGTATTTCTATTTCCTTCCAGAGACTTGAGAATTTTTCTGCCACTATTTTTTTGAATATGTTTTTTGTCCCATTTTCTCTCTCTTGTTCTTCTAATACACTGATAATTCTTTTATTATTCTGCTTGATGGTATCCCATAAGTTGACGAGGCTGTCTTTGCTCTTTTTCATTCCTGTTTGTTTTTACTCTTTGGAGCAATTGATTTTCAATGATCTGCCTTCAAATTTACTACTCCTTTCTTTTTCTTGATCTAGTTGCTGTTGAACCTCTCTATTTTTGAATTTTTGAGTTCAGTTATTGTATTCTTCAGCTTGATGATGATTTGTTTGTTACTTTTAAAATATTTTCTACCTCTTTGTTGAAGTTCTCACTTTGTTCATACATTGTTCACCTTATCTCATTGAGCATCTTTATGATTGTCCTTTTAAATTCCCTGTCAGGTAAGTCATATATCTCCATTTCATTAGGTTGCCTTCTGAAGATTTATCTTTTTCTTTTATTTTGAACATGTTACCTATGTTGGTTTTTGCATATTAGTTAAAAGAGCTACCTCTGTGCCTATTTTGTTAGATTGGTCTCATGTAGGAGATATTCCTGCCCACTTAGCCTTGCCAGAGATTCTAGGTGACTGTAAACTCTTCGTACTTGCCTACCTTATTGTCTTTGTTCTTAGTGGTCCCAAGAAACCAGAGCTTGTCAAGCTGTGCAATTGCCTTGAGAGAAGTGGGATAGAAGCCAGTCCCTTGTGATGCAGGTGGAGAGGTTGGGGTTAGATATGTTAGATGTGTGCTATGGTTTCTTCTTTGCTTACAGAGAAGCTAGCTGACAGCCAGACTTTTTCCTTTCACTCCTTCTGTCCTGGACTAAGGATAGTGTCTGAGGCTGATGCTTGTACTCTTTTTCAGACTGCTCACTTTGAACCTAGGGAGATAGTTGCTGCACATTTGTAAATTGAAAAGTCACCGTTTTGTTCTCTGTGGTCTAGAAGAGTCAGGAGTTCAGAGCTCCATTAACTAACAGAACTAGGTGATTTAGGAGCCTGTCCCTTGGGTAAAGGCTGTGAAAGTTGGGGTACTCAATGCATGTAGAAACCAATTCCAGGGAATGTCTACAGTGTTCAAGTGTCTCTTTGAACACTTTTCCTACTCATTTCGATGTGAATATTTTCTCAGTCATCTGGTGTGTAGGAGTCTTTTCACTGGATTCTGGCTTTCTCTTGGGGAGAATTGATCTGTGTGTAGGTGTTTACTCAGTGTGTTTGTGGGAAGATGGATAATCAGGAGCCTCCTATTCCACCATGGTCCTGATGTTTCCTTCTAATTTCCTTTTTTATTTCTTCTTTGATGCGATGGTTGTATAAGAATATGTTAATTTCCACATTTCCTGATGTTACCAGTTTTCCTTCTGCTATCGATTTCTATTTTTATACAATTTAGTCAGAAACAAATAGTTGGTATAATTTCAGTTGTCTGAACTTTGTTGAAACTTATTTTGTGACTTAACATGTGATCTTTCTTGGAGAAAGATCCATGTACACTTGAGAAGCATGTGTATTCTATTGTTTGGTGGAATGTTCTGCATATATTTGTTAGGTCCATTTTGTCTATAGTATTTTTCAAGTCCTCTCTTTACTTATTGATCTGCTGTCTAGATTTTCTATCAAGTACTGAAAGTGGAATATTGCAATCTCCTACTATTATTGTATTGCTATTTATTTCTCCGTTCATTTCTGTCAATGTTTGCATGTATATTTAGGAGCTCTGATGTTGGATACATATACACTGGCCCCTTCTTATCAATGTTTTTTCTTTCCATGGTTTTGGTTACCCATAGTACAGTACAATAAGATATTTTGAAAGAAAGAAGGAGAGAGAGAGAGCACATCCACATAACTTCTATTATATTAATAGTATAGTTTTATAATTGTTCTATTTTATTATTAGTTATTCTTGTTGATCTCTTATTGTGCCTAATTTATAAATTAAACTTTATCTCAGTATGTATGTATGGGAAAAAACAGCATATATAGGGTTTGGTACTATTTGCAATTTCAGGCATCCACTGGGGATCTTGGAATATATCCCTGGCAAATAAGGGGCAGGGACTACTTTATATTTATAATTGTTATATTTTCTGAGGGACTCTACCAACTCTTTTCCTCTCTAAGAAGAAGCAGGTAGCTGTGGTTTTTTTGTTAGCTCACTCTGCATGAGCTAGGAGGGGGAGCTGCAGTGTCTGCTGGCCCAAGCTGCTGTCTCTTTACTCCTAAGCTGCAGAGGCTATGGGAAACCCATCTGGGCTCCAAGATTGGCAGGACAGAGGTCAGTCCTCTGGAGACCCCTCTTGGGAAAGTTGAGGCACCAGATGCATCAGTGAATCCCTTCCCTCCTCTAAGAGAAACCAGGACTTAGAAGATCTCTTTCTGATCATATGGCATTGTGCCAGGGGCAGGGACTCTGGTGAGAGGGTACCCCAAATCCCCTACTAGCTTCAATGAGTTGGATTTTGCTGTACCCCAGAGTGCAGAAGCATTTTATTTCATTTAGTTTCTAGATTTCTAACAAAGGGAATGTGTCTGAAAATTGTTGAATTAGTGAGTTTGTAGGGGGGAGGATGGTTCAGGACTTCTTACTCTGCCATCTTGCTTATGTTAGTCTCTCTACTTTCTTAAGGTAGAAGCTTAAATTATTGGTTTTAGATCTTTTTTTCTAATACATGCATTTAATGCTATAAATTTTTCCTTAAGCACTGCTTTGGTTGTATTCTACAAATTTTGAAATGTTTTTAAGTTTTAAATTTTTAATATTAGGTTTAAAATATTTAAAATTTCCCTCAAGACTTCCTCTTTGACCTATGCATTTAGAAACATACTGTTTACTTTCTATATACTTTTCTATTATAGATTTCTAGCTGGCTCTGTTATGGTCTGTAAATGTCATTTTACGATTTCTATTGTTTTAAAATTGTTAAAGTTTGTTTTATGGCCTTGAATATGGTCTTGTTTTATAAACTTGAATATGGTCTATTTTGTTGCATATTCCATGTACAATTGAAAATAACTGGGAACTGACCATCTATTAGAATGTTTTATTAATAGAATGATACAAAATGAGATGCTGTGTGAATGGTAAAGAGATCACAAAAAGGCCTTAATTATTCACCTTGCATCCACACCTATTGCAATGTGACTTTGCAGTTTGTTGCATCACAAAATGGAGTCCATTTCCCTACTTCTCATATCTGGGCTAGCATTATGAATTGCTTTGGTCAATAAAATGGATGAAAATTGCAGTGTAAAAGTCCCAAGTCTAGGCCTCATAAAGCCTTGTACATTTCTTCTCTCTCATGAAAACTTGCCATCACCATAAGACTCTAGAGAGGAGTCTAATGGAGGATGAGAGAGTAGATAGAACAAAGCCAACTCATTCCAGGTATTTTCGATCAACCCAAGCCTTGCTCAGATCAGCAGAGCTGCCTGCTTGTCCACAGCTAACTACAGAAGCATGAGCTAGGCTAGCTGAGACCAGAAGAACTGCCCAGCTGACTGACAAGACTCATGAGAAATAATAAATGGTTGTTATTTTAAGAATTTAAGTTTTGGGAGAGTTTATGATGCAACATTCATGTGCAAATTGATAATTGATACATGGTTCAAGCCTAAATTTATTACAGTTGCCTAAAGAATGTTTACAATGAAACATATATAGACACTAAAAAAGAGTTGCAAGGACTTTCAGGTAATTAAATTCTAATTATCACAAATTATGTAGTGACAAAAGTTCATGTTTCCTCCCAAAGGCACATCTCTTCCTCATTCTACCTTTTATCACCTAGGCATTCTATTCAGTAGGGCTTCCAAAAATAATATGTGTTTCCCCAATATAGACAAATGAAAGACAGTATAGTCTAATGATTAAGTGTATGGACTCTGACGGCTGACTTTTCCTCCCACCCACTAGCTGTATGATCTTGGTATTAATGTCTATCATGCAGGACTGTTGACAGGACTAAACAAGTTAATGTATAGAAGGAGCTTAGAATAGTGCATGGCATGTAGTAAATATTATGCAAATAAATGTTAAGTAAGCCATTAGTATTGTTAAATGTAGACTTCCCCTTCTTAGTGAGAAATTACAGAGCTTATGTACTTTTTAAAAATTACTTCATAAAGAGGGTCAGTCTAAAGGAAATAATTTTATGAGGGAGTTGGATAAATCTTAATATGTTTAAATATTTTATTCTACTCCCAATCACTGCACCCAAAAGTGCTACTTAGACTTACTTGCTGGTAGAAAGTGGCAAGCAAGCAGTACAGAAGTGATCACACTTATAGATCAGTTCAAGTGGCAAGTGTATGTTCTGTTAAGTGTTATAAAGCAAACTTCCCTGAGTGTTTTTAGAGCTATAGAAGTTTTAGGTTAACATTTTTGTGACTATACAAAAATTATGAGCCCTTATAGCTTTAAAAACATCCTTGAAGTTTTAACCTTGGTTCTTTGCTAGGCATGATGATAATTATGTTACTCTTCAGCTATAAGGTCTTTTGCATCTTGCTGAAAATAATGATATTTGAGGCTCTTAAAATAGTTATTTATAGTTTTATTAAGCTTGAAACCTACTTCTTTAGCCTTTTTTGAAAATCATAGTCTGCACGAAAGAGAGGGGTTTTTCAAGGCAAGAAAAAATATTTTTATAGGGATTAGAATGTAGGGGGTCAGAAGGAATATAAAATAGCTATATGATACAAGTATGTATGTCTATATTTGTACTCTGGTCCTTTCCAAAAAACATTTGAAACACTTCACAGAAACATATACACTATAGCAGCATGAAAATTATTTAAAGGAAACATAAGTTGAAGAACATAAATGGGAAATGGTTTATTCCTTTTGTCTATCTCCTTTTTTTCTCTTTGAGAATTTTTGTATAAAATATAAAATTAGGTCTTATGGGAAAGTAGATATCACCAAATTAGTAATAATGAAACTATATACTAGTTCTGAGAATTGGCTGACCCATTTGGGGATTGAACTGCCATAGCAAAGCAGAATTTTTAAGGAAAATGTTATCACAGCTGGATGCAGTGGGTGGCTCCCAGTTACTTGGGAGGCTGAGGCAAGAGAATAGCTTGAGGCCTGGAGTTCAAGACCAGCCTGAGTAACACAGAGAGACACCATCTTTTAAGAAAAGGTCACCACATCTATACATTATATCTATATATATCTGATTAGTCTTTGGGATCAAATTGAATCAGAGAAAAAGATTGAGGAATTCTGTGGTCTCTTTAATGTAGACTGTATAGAACTCTAAAAAGTATATGTTTCTAGTTACAAGGTTCAGTCATGTCTTCCAAATACAAAGTCGCCTTTGGGCAGTGCTGGACAGATGCTATAATTAATGTCATATTGTTGAGTAACAGAGGTAAAAAAGATATTTAGAGTTCAGTCATAAACTGGTTTTAATTTTTTTCTTCCAATAAAGCTGTATAAATGGTTTCACAGTAAATGATATTTTAGAAAATTAAAAATGAATTTTAAAAATCTCACAGTTAAGGAATCAAAAGACAACTTTGGAAAAGGAAGTGTTGAAATGATTGCTTCCTAACCTGTTTCAATGTGCCTAGCTCCTGCAGAACTCAAAGTCTATCTTGAAAGGATTTTAGAAGTGGTGAAATTGGGTATAGGGTTCATAGAAAGAAGCACTTGAAGATGAAGAAAACACGCACAGAAGGATATATACAAATAGACTCTAGCAACAACTATTGATATAATGATTCAGATACCACAGAGCATCTCAGATTTAGAAACTTCTGGCCTGCCTACTGATTTGAGAGGGTGCAAGTGGTATTATTGACTGATGAGATTCAGAAGGATCCAGGGCATCTGAGTAAGATGGTTTGTGAGACAGAGCCAAGGAAGGGGAGCAGAAAATGTATAAACCAATTGGGGTGTGTGATTAATAAACCTTAATTTGGGAATTTGAGATGAATTTTATTTGACAGAATTTTTGGTGGATGGGTCCCTTAAGAAAAGCAGTCATTCTAGGATACAAAACTCCTATTCCAAGAAGCTGATAAGAAGGGTCATAATTTGAAAACGTCTAGGGACTGGTGAAAAAAGTTTAATGATGGTCCTAACTGTGACACTTTGAGAGGAGGGAAAAATGTCAAGAGTCATTGTAGGCAACTTTCTGTGTGATGTGCTATGTAAAACTTACCCTTTATTGAACCTCTCAGAAAAGTACAGTAAGTATCTATATCATTTTCTATGCCTTCTGCACTATTATTTTTTGGTTCATAAGGAGAAAAAGGCTTCACAGAATCCTACCTATATTTAGGTGAGAAGTCCATTTCCTCTTACCTAGGGTTATCCAGTATTTTGCCTTTTAAAAGAAATATTCTTCCCTTTAAACACTGGATATATACATCAAGAATTCTTTGGGAGGGCCAAGAATTTTTCTTCAGATTTGGAGATAGAAATATAAAATATTAATTCACTTAAAAAAAGAGTAAATCATTTCTTTTATAGTTAGAGGTTACTGCTTAACATCCACATCTAACACCTTTTTATGGGTACAACATTTATCTTATTGAGATAAAGTACACATTTTACATAAGCCAAATTCTTCTTGTAGTTTTCTAGATTACTGGAATCATAATACTTCTTTCTTTATTTTTAAAAATTGGGATCTATTTTGTTATTATCCTATCTTATAATACTAGTGTAATAAAGTACTTTCATTTAATGTTCTCCTATCCTCCAACTATAAGACTAAGTAGTGTTGGAGAAAAATCCCCAGGGTCTCATAGAGGGGCAACTTGTGGACCATTAGACATGGTACATAACAAAGCTCCAAGCAGCCATCTACATTGTTTGAAGTATAAAATTGGCAAACAAAATCTTCATAGTTATTTAATGATTGCAGTAAGTAGCATTGTAATTTTCAAAGACTGCATAAAATCAATACCAAAGTAGGATCAATGCTAGTCATAGCCCTGAGAAGCCAGGACAGTCCCCAGTTTCCCTTTACATAACAAGTATTTTATTATCCCTCCTTCACTATTTTAACATAGAATTCACAGATAATTTAACTACCTATGGGCACAAATTTAGGAAAATAAATATAATGCCCTAGTTGTAACATAAAAAAAGAATAACAATAAAATAAACATAATCCAGTATGTAAATCCATGAGCATAATTACACTAGAAGACAATGATATTGTGCATCCATACACGGAAGCACATTGAATACAATAGCTAATAATGCAGACTGTATTGTATTGATGTGCCAGAGATGTTAAGGAAGCATGATTGATGATGGCATTATTTTCCAAAGGATGAACAACTCTTGGTTTTGGATAAAAGGTATACATGTTTCCCTTGAATACATAGTACCATATATAATATGTGGTCACTGCATTAAAGAATATAAAAAATACTTTGTGTTTACATGTCAAATGGAATTAGGTTCAAGGCCCAAGTAATTAAAAATAGGGTTTCACCTACACACAAATCATGCAGTTGCCATTTCATACTTGTGTAGTCCTAGCCCTCTTATTGTAGTATATGTGGCATCTCTGGCCCTTACCCATTAGATACCACTAGTGTCCCTCCCAATTATTTTGACAACTGAAAAACATTCCCACTCATTTCCTCTCTGTTGAAAATGTTCCTTGATGTTTAACTGTTATAGTGTTGGTAGGAAAAATATAAACACATCAATTACTTGAACGTATGAAGCCCACAACAAACAGGCTCCCCTTGGCTGTTTTAATAGGGCTACTTTTCTCTTTTTGACTTTTATCATATGTTAGGAACTAGCTATCTTTAGCTCTCCAGATACTGAACCTTCCATCTGCAGCCAGCCTCTAAAAACTTTTGGGAAAAAACTCTGTCTCCTGAAAATGTTTGTTAAAAGGGATTATAGGCAACTAGTTATAAAACCTCAGTGTGGTAGGCAGAAAATGGCCCCCAAAATATCCATGTCCCAATCCTTGGGTCCTATGGATAAGTATATCTTATTTCACTTAGCAAAAGGGACTTTGTAGATCTGATCAAATTAAGGATCTTGAGATGGAGAGATTGTGGTCTCAACGTGATCATAAGTGTCCTAATAAGTGAAAGAGGGAAGCAGGAGAGTCAGGGGTGAGATTCAGAGAGAGAGAGAGATTTAAAGATGCTACATTGCTAGCTTTGAAGATATAAGGGGCCATGAACCAAGGAATGCAGGTAGCCTGCAGGAGTTGGAAAGCCAAGGAAGCTAATTCTCCCCTATACATTTCAAATAAATGCAGTCCAGCTGACACCTTGATTTTAGCCCAGTAAGACCCATTTTGGACTTATCTTTTTAAAGATAATTTTGTGTTGCTGTAAGTTGCATACCCACTAATTCTGCATTTTCCTTGAAGGCACACAGCTGCATCCATACCCACAGTTGTCTTCAATGGCTGGGCATAGTTTAATTAAACTCATCCTGTTTGTTATGATTCGGAACCACCAGTTCCAAACTGAACAGATAATCCAAATATAGTGGTAATTGTGCTTCTCTTTTCCAAAGGAGGTACATCTAGGAACCAGAAATGTGGACTTGCTTCATCTCTTGTTTCTCATAATAGCCCTTAGCAAATATCCAAGCATAATTGAACAAAGTGGCATAGTTTTCTTTATAAGCAAACTCAAATTAGCTTCTTTAGGTCAGGGACTGTTTTATTTAACTGTACCTTACAGAATGCATAGTATAGAGTGGGTGCCGAATGAAAGAATGAATAAAAGTGTGATTTCTAGCTTCTGACAGTGCGTCAGAGAATTACCAGCCCATCGCAATATTTTTTATGAATTTATTTAATGTTTTCCTCTGGGTTGTAGGGAGAATAAATGTAAAACTAATCAAACTGAACGATGTTTCATTCAGTCTTTCAATTGCTTTTGGTCTCCTTAACTAATTTTTTCTTTCTGTTTGACTCTCTGCTTTTCTCACTTTTTTGTTTCTCCTTGAAGAAATGATCCATTCTTAGGGCTTTAAACATTTTCTTTTTGTGGTTGATGTTTAAATCTTTTAGTTTTAGCCTCGTCTTCTCCCTCAAGGCTCTGACTTCTAGTACGCCTGGTGGCTATCTGTGTCTCCCAGGAGGGCTCACTGTTGCTCATGTGTTGTTCCCAACACAGGTCGGGAATGGAACTCTATCATTTTTCCTTTGCAAATCAGTGTCTCTCACCAATTTCTTTCGTTCTGTTCTCCTAGTCTTCTAGGTTTGACACCTTTGGGTTATTTTCAGGATTTTTTTTATTGCCTTTCTTTTCTAAATTCAGTTAATCAGAGTCCTTCTGATTTTTTTCCAGAAATATGCTTCATATTCACCTCTCATGTTTCATTATCACGTGAGCTGCCCATCTCCAGTTCTTGATAATTTTATGAATAGGTTAATATAATATTGTATAAATTTTTTCCATCTGCTCAAATCATTCTAGACATAGCTGGAAGATTGATTTTTTTTTTTTTTTGAGACACAGTCTCACTCTGTTGCCCAGCTAGACTGCCATGGCATCAGCCTCGCTCACAGCAACCTCAAACTCCTGGGCTCAAGTGATCCTTCTGCTTCAGCCTCCCGAGTAGCTGGGGCTACAGGCATGCGCCACCATGCCCGGCTAATTTTTTTCTATATATTTTTAGTTGGCCAATTAATTTCTTTCTGTTTTTAGTAGAGACGGGGTCTCGCTCTTGCTCAGGCTAGTCTCAAACTCCTGACCTCGAGTGATCCACCTGCCTCGGCCTCCCAGAGTGCTAGGAATACAGGTGTGAGCCACAGCGCCCAGCCAGAAAGACTGATCTTAAGTCATGACAATATATTTATAGTTTAGCCCAAAAAGTCTATGTTTTCACATCACAAAAAATGTTTAGCTCAAATAAATTGACTTCCTTCATCATAAACAACTCTATATGATTAAGGAATTAATCTACTAAACCTTGAAGAGGAACAATCAATAAAGTAAACATTTTTCATCCAGTAAATATAATGTTAACTCTCAAGCCTCTTTGGTGAAGCTATACTTTCATATAATGCTTCCAGTGCATTATTTGACAAGAAGAAAAGTTCTCAGTAAGGTTGTGGTATATAAGTATTAATAAGCATTGAAGGCCTACCAGCGTTAGCTGTCAAACCTGTGTGTATTAATGTAAATTAATGAGGTTTTCTTCTCCCAAGAGGAAAATAGGTTGTTATAGGTTAAACAACGATGCACAAAACACAGGCAATGCCAGTTTGATAGAAAGCCTTCAATTTAGAGGAGTGACCTTTAAAAGGGAATGTATAAATAACTTCAACATAATCACTTGGTATAATATTTTGGGTTTATAGTTTAGATAGCAGTAAGGCATGTTTATTGATTGGTTTGATTTTTAAAAATTGTGCCCTTTGGGAAATTACCTCAGTACAGAATTAAAGTAAAAAGACAATGATAACAATAAAACATGAGTGACTAAGACAATCATAGAATGAAATAATGCTTTGAAAAAGTCACCCTTTTAATGCCATACTATTGTGGAAAGTTAGGTATTTTCAACTCAGCTCCAAAATACACAGAGCATGTTGAAAGCACTGATTAGGTTTATAGCTGTTGGTGTGGAAGCAATAATACCTTAGGGCTATTAAACTAATATATTTTCATCTTTAGTAAGCACTAGTTCCAAATTGACCCAAGGCTTCTGTGTTTTAGAATCATGCCAAGAGGACTCAGATCACGTATTTTCTTCTGTAAGTTGAGCATATAGTAACCAAAAGAAAAGAAGGAGTTGATACTCTGGAGAACCCTGCCAGAAAAAAAGGGAAAAAGCCTGTTCCTTCTGGTCCCAGAATATGTGAGAAAGAGGTAGTCAGATATAGGTTTCTAACTTCCCTTCTCTAGGCAGATAAATATGCAAAAAATCCAAAAATGTTATTTTTCTTTTGGAATATTGATTTGACTGCCACTTTGGGTGCCTCTGTGTCAACATGGGAGGCAATAGTGCAGCAATCGAACCAAAAAAAAAAAAAAAAAAAAGAAAAAAAAATAAGAAAAAAATAGTGCAGCAATGGTAGATGAAAGTGGCTGGAAAGGTAAGTCCAAGGCAACATGCCTGGCTCCCAGAGTCCATCTGAGTCTGGAAAAGATCTTGCTGGGAACTTGCCCAAAGTGGTTTGCTGCAGGAGTGGGTGAGGCCAGACACTCAACGGGAGTCACCTCCAGACTCCGCGAGGGTATCTGCACAGTAAGCAAGGCTTGATTGTGGGTTGAGTCAGTGAGGGTTGCATGGGATGGAGGTGGGCTCTGAGCAGGCCATTTCTAAGCAAAGATAACAGATCTTGTATTTCTCAGTCAAACAATTTGGCACATCCAAGAGTCACACCAGCCATTGCACAGTGGGAACCAGCACTAGAACAGCAGTCGACATTGGAGGAGTAATTCGGTGAATTCTGTATGCTTTCCACTATGCCCAATGCCAATTTGGGAAGAGGAGGCTGAGAAGAACAGTTCTGATAGGAAGCTAAACTTTGAGCTGATTGAATATTTTATATTACTGAGGTTTTTTTAAACTGATACTATTAATTGACAGTTTTGAGATAAGCCCTTGTCCTCTCAAATGTACCCTTGAGAGGTACTCATTTGTACTCTTCAAATGGGGTGGAATAGTAAGAAGAATATTAAATGAGTTATGGAAAATAAAGTAGACTTAGACTTTGCACATTTCAGGAATAGTGTAAATTTGAGAATTTACTAATGAAACTGTTATACGTCTCCCTATACCCCGAGTCCTTACTATCAATTGAGCTGGCTTCCTTTTCCACTAAAAAAATTGAAGTGATCTGATTAGAGAGTACATGTGGTGTTTGTCTTTCCATTTGTGAGATACTTCACTTAGGATAATGGTCTCCAGTTCCATCCAAGTTGCTGCAAAAGACATTATTTCATTCCTTTTTATGGCTGAGTAGTACTCCATGGTATATATATCACAGTTTCTTTATCCACTTATCAGTTGATGGGCACTGAGGTTGATTCCATATCTTCGCAATTGGCAAATTGTGCTGTGACAAACATTTGAGTGCGGGCATCTTTTTGATAAAATGACTTCTGAGTTTCTACCCAAAGGCCAACTAATTTTTGACAAGGGCACCAATAAGACAGCATGAGGAAATGGTGCTGGGAGAATGGGATAGCTACATGCAAAAGAATGAAATCAGAGATTTATATTAAGTTGTACAAAAAAAAGTTAACTCAAAATGGATTAAACACCTACAAGTAAGACCTGAAACTGTAAAACTCCTAGAAGAAAACAGGGACAGAGCTTCTTCACATCACTGGTTTTGGCAGTGATGTTTTGGATAGGGTGCTAAAAGCACAGGTAACATAAGCAAAAATAAACAAGTGGGACTACATCAAACTAAAAAGCTTCTACACAGCAAAGGAAACAACTGATAAAGTGAAAAGGCATCCTACAGATTGGGAGAAAATATTTCCAAACCAGATATCTGAAAAGGGGTTCATATCTAAAATATAAAAGGAATTCACACAACTCAATAGCAGAAAGATGAATAACTCAATTAAAAAATGGCCAAAAACCCAAATAGATTTTTCCAAAGGAGACAAAAAATGGCCAACAGGAATATGAAAAGGTTCTCAACATAACTAATCATCAAGAAAATGCAAATCAAAACCACCATGAGATATCACTTCATACCTGTTAGGATGGCTTTTATCAAAAAGACAAAAGATAACAAATATTAGGGAAAGTGTGGAGAAAAGGGAACTTTTGTGCACTGTTCAGAATGTAGATTGATGTAGCCACTGTGAAAAACAGTATAGAGATTTCCCACATATTCCAAAAATTAAAGATAGAACTACTATAATTCCATATGGCTCAGCAATCTCACTTTTGGATATATACCCAAAGGAAGTGAAATCACCACCATCTATAGCTATTTGCTCTCTTTTGTTCCTTGTAGCATTAGTCACAATAGACAAGATATGGAAACAACATAAAGTGTCCATCAATGGATGAATGGATAAACCAATCATGGTATACACAGACACATACATACACACAATGGAATTTTATTCAACCTTAAAAAAGGAGATCCTGCCATTTGAGACAACATAGATGAATATACGGGACATTATGCTGAGCAAAATAAGTCAGCACAAAAAGAAAAATAGTGCATGAGCTTTTATATGTGGAATCTAAAAAAATTCAAATATTAATACATAGAAACAGAGAGTATGACAATGGTTATCAGGAGTGGAGGTGGGGTGGGGGTTGGGAGGATGCAAGTAAAAGTATACGAAGTTACAGTTATGTAGGATGAATAAGTCTGCAGTTTAATGTACAACATAAATATTATAGTTAATAATATTGTACTGTGTATTGGTAATTTGCCAAGAGAATAAATTTTAGGTACTCTTACTACCAAGATAAATAAATAAATAAATAAATAAATAAATGAAAACAAAGGTAACTATATAAGATAATGCATATGCTAGTTTGGTAGACTATAGTAATCACTTTACTATGAGTTGGTATATTAACACATCATGTTGTACACTTCAAATATATACAATAATTTTTTTTAAAAAAATTAATAAAAAGAAAACTGTGCTGTCTCTATTCTTCCTAAGTTAGTTAAATTTACATTTACCATAAGTTTAAGTTCACTGTCCTATTCTAGGAGCAAGTGAAGGATTCCAAAAAGGTCCTATGCTCCATTTTATTTATTTTTATTTTTTTGAGACAGAGTCTTATTGTGTTGCCCAGGCTAGAGTGCTGTGACGTCAGCCTAGCTCACAGCAACCTCAAACTCCTGGGCTCAAGCGATCCTCCAGCCTCAGCCTCCAGAGTAGCTGGCACTACAGGCATGCGCCACCATGCCCAGTTTTTTTTTTTTATATATATATATTTTAGTTGTCCAGCTAATTTCTTTCTATTTTTAGTAGAGATAGGGGTTTTAATCTTGCTCAGGCTAGTCGCAAACTCCTGAGCTCAAATGATCCTCCTACCTTCGCCTCCCAGAATGCTAGGATTATAGGCATGAGCCACAGCACCCAGCCCTATGCTCCATTTTATTAGTCATTTCATACTCTATCTAGACCAGGGCATAGGAGACAGTGAGGATTGCAGCTAAGACTTACCGAACCATAGGGGTTTTCAGAATTTAGGGTGGGTAAGAATCACTTGGAGTGGGTTGGGGGGGAGATGAGAAAAACTTGTTAAAAATGTGTATTTCCTGGCTCTAGCATAAGGCATTCTGAACCAATAGGTTTGGGGACCAGTTTGTTAATCTGCAGTTTGAACATATTCCTCTGGTGATGCTAATGCAGGTGGTCCATCTCTCTTCCTGGTAAAACACTGCGCCAATGATTATTATTATAGAACTGAATTACATAGAAGAGGGCCAGGCATGGTGGCTCCCACCTGTAATCCCAGCACTTTGGGAAGCTAAGATGGGAGAATTACTTGAGGCTAAAATTTCAAGACCAGCCTGGGCAACATAGTGAGATTTCATCTCTACAAATATATATATATATATATATATATATATATATATATATATATTAGCCAGGCATGGTGGTGTGCACTTATACTCACAGCTACTTAGGAGGCTGAGGTGGGAGGATCCCTTGAGCCCATGAGTTTGAGGTTACAGTGCCTATGGTTGCACCACTGCACTCCTTCTTGGGCAACAGAGAGAGACCCTGTTCTAAAGAAAAAAAAAAGAATTATATAAAAGAAATTTGGAAGAAATTTCTAGAGAATTTTATGTATATGTTTTGAATTTTATAGTTTGGTAAAATAATGAAGAGTTTAGGTGTCCAGGTAGAATTCTTATTTTTTCTTTTTGTTGAAGATTGTTTTTGTGTGAGAGAAAATAGCTGGAGACAACAATAATGTCAGACACTTGCATTTTACTTCCTCTGTCATTGTTTATAAAATAAGAATGATGGAGTCCTAGCAAAGGCCTAAGCTTATTTTACAAACACCAAATGTATTTGATTAGAAACTAGTATCTGATCAAAGTGAATATCGAGATGGAGAGAGAAATTTCCTGTGAAAACTGTAAAACTGGCATTATGTAGTTCAAGAGAAAAGGAAGCTGCATAACGAAAGATATTTGTTAAATAACAAAATATTAGGCCTTTCTTTCACTTGATTTATTTATAATAAATGTACAATAGTTTTGTATGTAAAATATTTAAACAAATACATAGATAACTAAGAAAATGGGCACAAGCTTTTTTGTGCATCTTGTAGCCATTTAAAGAAGACTATCATTGGATTTAGTGCTTAACCAATGTATCTTATTGTGTAAATCAAATATTTTGATATTCATATTTTAAAAATTGATAAATCTTTTATCAAGTGTTTTACTAAAAGCCATATTATCTACTCAACTGTTATATTGCTTTATGAGTCTAGTCTTAACTCACTGGATAAATAACATGTGATCCTTAATATTTCCTACTGAATCGAATTCAGATTAAGTCCACGTGTTTAAAAATAAATGTCAAAGTAATACTTTCATAAACATATATATTAGCTTTTTAAAAATAAACCTTTTATTTTGGAAGAATTTTAGATTTATAAAAATGTTGCAAAGGTGGAGTTCTCTTTTTTCCCTTGTTTTTCTTTTATTTGATTGATAAATAATAATATATTTATGGGGTACAATGTGATATTTTGTTGTATATATACATTGTGGAATGATTCCTCCTATATCCCTTACCTAATTTCCCCTAAGCTTAGGAGTTTGAGGTTGCTGTGAGCTAGGCTCACGCCATGGCACTCTAACCTGACCAACAGAGTGAGACTGTCTTAAAAAAAAAACAAACAAAGAAAACAACATTGGTGCACTATTATTAACTAAGCCCCAGACTTTATTTGGCTGTCACTTATTTTCCCATTAATATCCTTTTGCTCTTCCAGGATCCAATCTAGAATACCATATATTATTTAGTCCATTGGCTTTATGTACACATAAAGTGGCTACGTAGACTGTACACTGCACTACTCTGGGTGTGCCATTTACATGGTGGTGCCAGGCACTATTCATAGTGCTTCACATCTATCAACTTGTTTAATAGTCACAATAGCCCTTGGTAGCAGGCAATAAAATTACCCCTATTTTCCAAATCTGGGCATTGAAGACAAAGAGATTAAGTAATCTTGTAAAATCACATAGCTAGTAAGTGGAGAAATGGAGAGTCTAGTTGCAGAACTTATTCTCTTGGAGACATTTCAAATCTGCAGGCTTCCTGTCCCACCCAAACCATTGTGAGAACACACTTCTTATCCCAACAAACTAGCTGATTGATCTTAAGCAAGTCACTCAATCTCTCTGGACCTCTGTTTGCTCATACATGAAATTATAGAAGTGAATTTCATAATCTATACAAAGTTCCTATCTTACAAACAAATTCATGAATTGGAATATGCATCTTTAAATTTAATTTCCAGCTGAGAGACTTAGTACATATCTATATTCTTGCCATTTTTTTTTTTTTTTTGAGACAGAGTCTCTCTTTGTTGCCCAGGCTAGAGTGAGTGCTGTGGCATCAGCCTAGCTCACAGCAACCTCAAACTCCTGGGCTCAAGCCTCCCGAGTAGCTGGGACTACAGGCATGCGTCACCATGCCCGGCTAATTTTTTCTATATATATATTAGTTGGCCAATTAATTTCTTGCTATTTATAGTAGAGACGGGGTCTCGCTCTAGCTCAGGCTGGTTTCGAATTCCTGACCTCGAGCAATCCGCCTGCCTCGGCCTCCCAGAGTGCTAGGATTGCAGGCTTGAGCCACCGCACCCAGCCAATTCTTGCCAATTTTTAAAAAAGAAAATGTTAAAATGAGACTATTGAATATTAAATTCCAATTGTATTTTTAAGGAGAATCTATATATCATAATGAGATACTTTTTTTTTTGCCTAAGGTTGTTAGCTTGTTGATTTTTTAAATTTTTTAATTAATTAATTGTTTATTTATTTAAATTTTCTTTCCTGAAGCCATTGCATTTGAATAGCTTGTTGATTTTGAATTTTATATTATGCTTTTGAATACTACTCAGTTTTATGTATATCCTTTGTACTCCAATAAAACTAAACTAAACTAAACGTATGTCACTTCTCATGTAGGAATGCACAAGCAAATAAACAGTATATAGCCACATATTTCAGTAGATTAAACTGAGCTGAAATTATCCCTCATGCTGGCACTGTAATAGGCTATTGATCTCAGATTGCATTTTCTGTTTCTTTATAATTGAATTTTGTTCCCAAATGAAAGAGCATGTTCATTTTCAAGTTGTGTTTAGTGAAATAAAAACTGTATCTGGGATCAGTTTTATCATGAGTTCAATGGAGAACTAAGTCTTTCATAGAACTAAGTATGGAATATCGTGAATATTAAAAAAGAAAAAGAAAAAAAGAAGTGCACTACGTTCTTGGAAGATATTTTTCCCCTCAAAATGCTAAATTCTAGTTCTTAACTGTTAGAAAAATTCTACATGATTATATCCACAAATCAGAATATACACAAAACTATAGAATTTTCCCCTATGACTGCCAACCAATGGAAGATACGCTGCAATTACATAAATTAATTCATCTCTAGGAACTAAAAGAAATTAAGATGAAAGCAAATAGGACAGAGGTCTTAAAACAAAAAGATTTTAAAATAGAAAATAGTCTGCCAAAACTACAGGTGATTTTCCTTCTTATGGTAGACCTTCCTTTGATTTTTATAATTGCAACAAGATGGAAATTTTAGGACATTAAAGGAGATAGGTCATTCAAAGGATTTTGCATGTCCTTTGTTCTCTTTCAAATACAATGCTTCCAATAATACTCAGATATTAATTACACTGCTTTTAGTCCTCTCTCTGAAGGTGACAGTCTTCACCTGTCCAGAAGATCCTGGCTCCTAAAGCTCTTGTTATTCACTGGTTATTGGGCACAGATGAGAGAATCTAGTTTTCATCCAATAGCCTGCAGTTGGCACAGGTTTACTGTTGCAACAAAGTAGGGCATTTCTGATTCTTTTTCTTACTCTCCTTTGATGGCAGAGGGGAAAGATAAAGTGCCTACAGTGAAATTCTGTTACAGTACTCTCATGACTCATTTTTCAGGCCCCAGGGAAAACTTCCCTATCTCTCTTGCCCTATATCCTTGAAACAAAATGCAACTGCATCCTTATGCTGTGAGAATTGTGTGTTCTGGTGGTGTTCGCATCGGAGAAGGTCACTGCTTCAAAGCAAGGGGAGAATGCAAGTAGAGGAAACACTTAGGTGAGAGAAAAAAACAAATTAACTTACTAAATCCTTCCTTTCAGATAGCTTGAACACAGTATATCCCCACCATTGCTAGTGTCATTTTGTTGTTTCACTTTGTGTCCACTGTATGGTTTTGGGGGTACTCCTGTACTAGTGAGGTATTCTCAATGGTTGCACATGGTTGATGAGGAATATATTTTGCAATGGTAAACAATTCATTTTATTCTTAAATATGTATATATGTGTTATATGTATTTGTATGTACGCATTCTTAAAATTTATGTTTAGATATAGTATGTTTTAAGCATGATAGCGCATTAACAACTAGATGGGCACTGAATGTTAGAATTATGAATGGTTTTATTTTTCTAAAGTATTTAATAATATTAATCTTCAAAAAGTTAAGCAAAAAATTGACTTTAAAGAATTTTGATTTAAAAATTGAATCCATTAATACTTGTGACTTTTAATTTTAAGAAATAGTTTTGAATGTTTTAAGAGAAAAAACTATTCAAAAACAATGAGGAATAATTTAACTTTTCAATTTTTTTAGCATTTAATTCACATTTTTGGTGCAAATATATCTACATTTGAACACTTTGAAATGATTACATTTATTTTCTAATTCTTTAAGTTATTGGGAATAAGTACAAGTCAAAACTGTGATAAAAATAGATTGAATAGACATAGAAAAAAAGTCAGTAGTGTGCACCTGTAATCCCAGCTACAGGGAAGGCTGAGGTGGGAGGATGGCTTCAGCCTAGGAATTCAAGACTATAGTGTGCTATGATCATGCCTGTAAATAGCCACTGCAATGCAGCCTGGGCAATACAGATAATTAAAAAATAAAAAAGAAAAGGAAAAGAAAAGAAAAAAGTAGAATCTGACTTTGTAAGTACTTTCCTACTTCCCTCAAAAGTGAAGCCCAGGAAAGAAGAAAATTGGGGAAAAAAAGGGGAAATAGAAAATTTACAGATTTGTTTCTGATGAATAGAATAAGACAAAAGTGACAGTGTGCATCTTCTGAGGACTGGATTGTAAAAGACATTGTGGCTTTAGTCTCTTTCTCTTGTGTCACCTCCTCTGGGGGAAACTAGCTGTCATGCTTTGAGGCCACTCAAGCAACCGTAGGGGAAGACAAGCATGGCAAAGAACTGAAGCCTCTTGCCAACAGCTATGTGGGTCTGCCATCTCAGCCATGAATCCTCCAGCTCCAAGTGAGCTTTGAGATGCCTGCAGCCTCAGCTGACATCTCCACTGTGACCTCATGAGAGACCCTGAGCCAGAATGACACAGCTTAGCTGCTTCCAAATTCTTGACTCACAGGAACTAAGAAATAATAAAGGTTTGTTGTTTTATGCTGCTACATTTTGGGAATTTCGGTTATGAAGGCATTGCTAACACAGCTCTGTGAAGTGTTTACAAGTGCCAGATCATGCCACTCCTCACAACTGTCCAACGGGTCACCATTTTCCTCAGAGTAAAATCTAAAGTCTTTAATGCCCTACACGATCCTGTATGATTTTTTGCCTCCTTCTCCCACGGTTTCCTCACTGACCTCATCTCTTCCTTTCCCACTCACTCAGCTCCAGCCACCTTATTTTCTTTGATGTTCCTCAGACATCCCAGGAACACTCCTACCTTATAGCCTTTGTACTGCCAACTGGAAAGCCCTGTTATCCGCCCGGCTAACACCTCATTTCCTTCCAGTCTGCTTAGATGTTACCAGTTCCAATGAGTTATACTCTGAGGAACCTATTTCTTTAAAATTGCAAATACAAAGCAAGGCAAGATGGCGGAGGAGAAAAACCGCAAGTCAGAGTGTCTCTGCAAGAAAGACAGATTTTAGAAGAAAGTGAAAAAAAACAAACAGGCAGACAAGCATAGATCCGATGAGGGTCAGAAAGAAGGGTGCCTGAAACTACAGAAGACTCCACGGGGAGAAGTTGTGGAGGAGAACTGGAAGCAGAAAAGCCCCCTGAGAGTCAGCCCCCCAGCGACAACGGTAGGTGAAGGCATTAAACTTCCCTTCCCTTGCATCTCTGACTGCTGGTTTGGAGCGTTTGGAGAGACCTGCTAACAGCAGCCCAGAGCTGGCTGCCGCCAGTGAGTGGTGAACCTCCTGCAGACAGGACTCCAGGCTTCCAGCTCCCTCAGGGCACCTCCTGGCTGCAGACCTGAGCCATGGGCAGGCTCCATATTGCTTCATTCAAACCCCTCCCCCTCTTCCCCACCCAGGGCTGCTGAGAGACATAATTTAGCTACCACTGGGAGGTGTCTGTAGGGAATGGTACCTTTCCTTTTGGGGCCTTACAGCGAACTGAGGGATATTCAGACTGTAAGCTCTTTACCTGCCAGCCCTCCCAGGTGCCGTTTGTCTGGTGACTCCAGGAGATCAGGGCAAATCCTGAGGCAGAGAGACATCCATGAAGCTTGGGCACCCTGTGGGTGACTTGAGACCAGCACTCCTCTTCCTGGCAGGGTCAGGAATTGATCTCTGGGGCCAGGGGAGAGGCCTGCGGACCAGATCTTGTACACCCAGGTCTCGCGTTGCCCCAGGGCACAGATGGGATATAGGTGAATGAACCTACTGAAGTGTGTGTGCCTTCAAGGGCAGATCAATGTGCTTGAGGGGAAAAATCCTTCCACAGGAGGGTCGTGCTCCCAGCTCAGGCTGTGATCCTGTGCAGAGAACATTCCAGCACGCATCACAGCTGGGGGAGATCCACTGGCCTGAGGTCCTGCCTGCTGGCAGAGGCCCGGGAGAAACCTCAGAATAGGAGAGGGTGGAAAGGAGCAAAGCCTGCTTCAAACTGCAGGTTTCAGACAGCCTCACCCCCACATGCAGAGTTTTCAGCTGAGTGGGGCCATTTTAGCACCTCCCTGGCAGCTTTGTCCAGTAGCAGAGAACAGACCTTTGACCCCTGCTAACAGCATTTGTGGAGCTTGAGGGCAGGCTCACCCAACTCAGCTCTTCCCAGCCTCACTCCCCCACCTGCCCCAACTGAGGTGGAAAATAAGCACACACCTGGAAGTCTCAGGGCACCACCCACCACCTGAGGCACTAGAGTGCCTCTCCAGGGGAACAAGAGCTAGTTACAGGACCCCAAAACAACACTGTAGCTTGCTCCTGCCAGCAAGTGCCACCTACTGACAGGGAGGTCATTGTGCACACCCTTTCACTGCATCTACTCATTCATCATACAGGGAGTAGTTGAATTTCACCCACAAATACCACCTACTGGCTCAGAGACTAAACAGGGTATGACATTATCCAAACAAAAGTCTAAAGGTAAAAAACAACAGCTGATCAAGATGGGAAGGAATCAGTGAAAGAACTCTGGAAGTATAAAGAATCAAATGGAAAGCTCACCCCCAAAGGGAACACCAGCTCTCTAGCAATGGACATCAACCAAATTCAGAACACTGAAATGACAGAAGAAGAATGGTGAACATAGTTTGTAAGAAAACTCAATGATATGCAAGAAAAAATGAATAACCAACATAAAGAACCACAAAAAATATTCTAGGACTTTGAAGAAAAGTTCAGTAAATAAATTGAAATATTAAAGAAAACAGAACTTCTGGAAATGAAGAATTTATTCAAGGAATTACAAACACAGTGGAGTTGATCTAAACAATAATAAACAGCAACACCATAATAGCTGGGGACTTCAATACCCCTCTGACAGAACAGGACAGATCCTCCAAACAGAAAATAAACACAGAAACAATGGACTTAAAGAGAATCCCAGAAAAAATGAGCCCAACTGACATTTACAGAATATTCTACCCCAAAACCACTGAGTATATGTTTTTCTCATAAGCTCATGGGACATTCTCTAAGATTGACCATATCCTTGGTCACAAAGCATGTCTCAAAAAATTAAAAAAAATAGAAATGATACCACATATCTTCTCAGACCACAGTGGAATAAAATTAGAAATCAACTCCAACAGAAACTCTCATCTCTACACAAAATCATGGAAACTAAACAATCTTCTGCTAAAGGATTATTGCATTAAGGAGGAAATTAAGATGGAAATAAAAAAATTCTTTGAACTAAATGATAAAGGAGACATAAATTATCAAAATCTGCGGGACACAGCTAAAGCAGTCTTGAGAGGAAAATTTATATCCATAAATGCCCACATCGAAAAGACAGAAAGATCACAAATCAGCAATCTAATGATTTGTCTCAAAGAATTGGGAAAGGATGAGCAAACCAACTCCAAACCTAGCAGAAGAAAACAAATCAAAGATCAGAGCAGAACTAAATGAAATCAATAACAAAAAAAACTATACAGAAAATTAATAAAACAAAAAGTTTGTTCTTTGGAAAAAAATTAATATGTATCTTGCTAAATTAATGAGAAACAGAAAAGAAAGGACTCTAAGAAGCTCCATCAGGAGTGAAAAAGGAGAAATTACAGCTGATGCCATGGAAATATAAAATATCATCTATGAATTCTATAAAAACCTCTGTGCACATAAACCTGAAAATATGGAGGAAATGGACAAATTCTTAGAAACACACAGCCTCCAAAAAGAAAAGTTCTGGACCAGATGGTTTCACATCCAAATTTTATAAGACCTACAAAGAAGAACTGGTGCCTATCCTGCAGAAATTATTCCACAACATTGAGAAGGAAGAAATCTTTCCAACGTTTTATGAAGCCAAGATCACCCTGATACCAAAACCAGGAAAGGATGTAACCAAAAAAGAAAACTACAGACCAATATCCCTTGTGAATATAGATCCAAAAATTCTCAAGAAAATCCTACCAAACCAAATTCAGGTGCTTATGAAAAAAATAATTCATCACAACCAAGCCCTCTGGGTTTATCCCAGAGATGCAGGGATGGTTCAACATATGCAAATCTGTATATGTAATTCACCACATAAATAGAAGCAAAAAGAAAGACCCTATGATCCTCTCAATAGACGCACAAAAAGCATTCGACAAAATTCAACACCCTTTTATGATAAGAATGCTTAACAAAATAGGCATAGACATGACTTACCTAAAAATGATACAAGCCATATATGACAAACTCACAGCCAACATCATACTGAATGGGGAAAAATTGAAAGCATTCCTACTTAGAATTGGAACCAAAGAAGGTTGTCCTCTATCACTACTTGTATTCAACATAGTGCTGGAAGTCCTAGTCAGAGCAATCAGACAAGAGAAGGCATCCAAATGGGGGCAGAAAAGATCAAACTATTGCTCTTTGCTGATGATTGATCTTATATCTAGAAAACTCCAAAGATTCTGCCATGAGACTACTGGAATTGATAAATTCAGCAAAGTCTTGGGTTACAAAATCAAAGTACAGAAATCAGTAACATTCCTATATGCCAACAACAGTCAAACTGAGCACCAAATCAAAGACTCAATACCCTTCACGATAGCAACAAAGAAAATAAAATACTTCGGAATATATAAGGAGATATAAAACTAAGGAGATAAAAGACCTCTACAGGGAGAACTATGAAACACTGAGGAAGGAAATCACAGAGGATGTAAACAGGTGCAAACTGGTATTAAATGATCAATACTTAAGTACACATGTAGTAGTAACATTCATCAGGTGTTGGGCAGATGGGAGAGGGGAGGAGAGAATGGGTATATTCACAGGTAATGGGTGCGGTGTGCACCATTTGGGGGATGGACATGTTTGAAGCTCTGACTTGGGTGGGACAAAGGCAATATACATAACCTAAACATTTGTACCTCTGTGATATGCTGGAAAAAAAAAAACCACAAATCAAAAAATAAAATAAAATTGCACCCCTATTTCTAACTTTGGGACTCCCATGCCTTTTGTCCTGCTTTAACCACACTATTATATAATTTACACATTAACAAATTTACATATTTATGTAAATATTACAATATTTACATAATTATAAAGTATTATATAATTTACTTTTTAAGGTTTATGTTATATAATGCTTATTGTTTATTGTCTCCTTCTGACAAACAGAAAAAATCTTTGTATATTTTATTTATTGATTTATCCCAAGTACTTAAAATAGTTCATGGCAGATAGTAGGTGCCCAATATATATTTGTTGACTGATTTCCTCATTCCTAGAACCTCGCTTTTTAAGCATGTGCTTCAATAACTGTCACCAATTCAATTTAAGGCACGGAATCCTAAGGCTTGCATGATCTATCTGAGGCTTTTAAGAATATACAAAAATGGTCAGGCGTGGTGGCTCACGCCTATAATCCTAGCACTCTGGGAGGCTGAGGCAGGAGGATCACTTGAGCCCAGGAGTTTGAGGTGGCTGTGAGCTAGGCTGATGCACTGCACTATAGCCTGGGAAATAGAGCGAGACTGTCAAAAAAAAAATATATATATATACACATATATATATATGAAAACACCATGAACATTGCCTTTATCATTCATTCAAAATATATTCTTTCTTGAGTTCTTTTTAGATTATAGACATTTTGATTGGTACTGGGGATAAAAACATAAATAAAGCACAGTAATAGTCTAAAAAATTTATAGTTTAATAGGAGGAAAAAAGACAGCAAACAGTTCATTATAAGAAATGGGGTAGAGTGGGAGCAGTGATTTAGAAATGTCAAGTTACTTTGGGATATTTGTTCATTTGATTTGGATTTTGCAGGTCATTTGTGATTTTAATAAGTTATGAATTATTTAAAAAAGTCCTTTTCACATGGTTAACAGTTAAAGGAAAAAAAATAAAAACAAGTCTGGGCTGTAAAAAGCAAAAGTGAAGCTCTTGCTGTTGCTATTGTCTTGCCTCTCATTTATTTCTCCTCAGCAGTCTGGATTCTGAACCCCCCAATTTTTCCCCTTCCTTTCCCCTGCTCATTTTGAATGTAAAGCACCTCCTTACTCCTTCCTTCCTTCCCTCCATTTTGTCTCTGTGGCCTCCCTTTAGATTCCATCACAGCTTCCTCCATTCTTTCTCAGCAGAACTTCTTAAAAAAGAAGCATATAATTGCCATTTGCACTTTCTCACCTATTATTCTCTCCTCAGCCTGCTGCAAATTTACTTTTGACCTCATCAATCTAGTGAAACAGCTCATGCCAAGGAGACTTATTATAAACATCACATATAATTAGTTTTTTTACTTTCTGCATTAATGTCTTTAATTTTGTGTTATTATATAGTGCATGATTATTTGCCAAGTTGTTCATTTTGTATTAGCCAAAGAGAAAATTGAACCTGTCAGTCAAACTGGATGGAATGAGAAATAATATTTTTTATTAACAGTAAATAGAAACTTGAACAATAAAAATATTTGTTTGTCCCACTTGAAATACTACCTTTGGTTGCAAGTTTTACAGGTATGCAAGATGTTTTACTTTTTTTACTAAGGATTTTGACTGTAGGCAGCATGTCTTTTTTTTTTTTTTGGCTTATAGTCATAATTCTTGAAAACAGATTTAATGAAGCCTTTTTCAATTTGAGACTTTCCTATAGTAACACAATAATATAAAAATTTTATTTCAGGCATTTCCTCATTTAATCCTCAAACAGCTTTTGAAGGGTATTTAATTTTTCCCTATTTACAGATGAAGAAACTGAAACGCAAAGAAGATAAATTGCCAGAGGGTGTGTGTGTTTGCATGCTCAAATTTTGGTTTTCTGACTCTAAATTAGAGCTGTTTCTACTATGCCCCAGCTACTTGGATACAGTACATGTATACAAGTAACAACATATAGTAACTCTTCAAAGTACATTTATTTTTCTAATTGACATTTTGTTCAAACACTATAGAATTATGCATTTCCAACAATCTTAAGCTAGTTTGATGCTTATTAAAATATATATTGAATAAGTTTTGGTATTAAATAAGTTTAAGTTGGCAATGAAGCGCCACTATACGCTTTGATATATATTCTTTCATGCCACTCTGCTCTGTTGTTTTTAATATAGAGGTAGGTGTTTAATACCCTTTGGCAATGGGAAGATATTAAAGGAGTTTGAGTCAAAATAGTGAGACAAGTAATTGGATATGATTGTTGTCTTAAATATATCCACCAGTCTGTTGATTTTAGCTTCAGCCAGTCCTAAAATATTCCTAAGATACTCATAACAAAATTTTGTGGCCATTCCTGGCCACAATGCCTATGAACCTACAAAACATTATCTGTAAGACTGATACATATGTGGTAAACTAAAATCTGGGTTTTCTGGATATCTTATAAAATTAAGATAATGGATATACAGACACTCACATTAAAAAATTTGGTTTTGCCTTTCATAGTTCAATTCATATTACTAAAATTCTTTTCAAAAGCAGCCTTCTTGAAAAGATTCACTGACTACCGGAAATAATGATGACAGTAAGATTAAGAAGATTAATTGGTTGACTCACCAAAAAAAAAAAAAAAGAAATTCAGGGAATTTGGTTCTAGAAGGGAACTAGAGCAAGCAAACAGGATGAATAAAAATTTTATTGCCAGGAGTATTTTAATTTGGGAAAGAGTGTTGTTTTTTTTTGTTTTTTAATTCTCCAGGGGTTAAGAGCATGATTAAAAGCCTGGAGCCGAAAGACAGATAGTTAGTACATGTGGGAGACAGTGAGGCCACTTGCCTGACCAGGACAGTGGACAAGTACAATAAGTCCAGATTGTAGAGGCTGCTGTTGGTGTTGGAACACATGTTGGATGCAACAAAGAGCTAGTAAATGTTCTTGAGCAATGGATTGGCCTGATTCTGGATTTTAGGCAGAGCATCTTACCACTTTACCAAATGGTGAATTTGGGAGCAACCAGAGTCAGGGAGATCAGCTACACTGTTTTGTAGAATTTTAGATGTCATAAACCAGTAAAGTTCCTAAAAAATTCTTGAGGGCTACCATGTAGTTGTCAACTATTTATTTTGCTAAAAAAGACTATTTTTAAAAACCAACAAAACATAAAGAGTAAATTACCACATACTATTTTCACTATTTCATAAATGAATAGAATTTTAACATCAAATTAGGAAGGACACACTCCCAGACCAAAGGACAGAACATTAAGATGAATAAATTTGATGTTATGAAAGATTTTCTGCATTGCTCTTATTTTCTCACTTTCTCCTATGCCTGTTAGATTCTGTCATATAAGCTGCACAGATCCTCAGATTGGTATCTGAGATCCACTGAGTTAAGAGAATATCATAATTATTCAGGCATAACATAATGAAAACCTGGGAAAGGAAAAGAAAAAATGAGCAAAGAAAGGGAGATGCTGATAGAGTAATAACAGCATTTGGCAACAGATTGAATATAGAAGATGAAGGGAGAAAGGAAAAGATGCCTACACAAATTATACTGTGATTTGGTATAGTTTTCAATAGTATTGTACATAACACTGGGATGTCACATCAACTGATTGATGTCTTGCTGTCCTCTTTTTCAGACGAGAAACTAGAAATACAATTTGCCAAACATATGAAGATTATAGTTTTATTAGTCATTGATGAGTGAAAATATTTCTCCATCTAAAGCCAAACTCATTTTGAGAAAGATTTTAAAAGGAGGTAAGAAAGTTCACTTTAACAAACCACTATCATATAGTTACATCAAGCTTTCATAGATTTTTTTCAAAACAATTACCAGGATTCTTAGAATTTATTACTGATATTTTATGGTTGTAGAGTTTCTGTTTTGTTTTTTCTTTTTCATTAGAATGATATAAGTAGAGGTATAGAAGCTGTTATATTTGCAAAAAAAGATGCTTTATGACTTCAACAATTATATTTGAAGGTTAGTTGTTTAGGAAAGACTGATTTTTTTCTTACAAGCAGACATCTATTCAAAATTAGTTAATGGCAAATGTGTTTTTTGCTGAGTGTTAATATACAGCATCAATTTAAGATGTTTTAAATATGTTTACAGACTTATTTTAAATGTCAAACTATAGAAAGGGTAAACTGACTCACCCCACTGCTAGGTAATAGCTAGTATTATTGTCTTTGCTGCAGGGCATTTTAAAATGAAATTTTGAGGTATATTGAAAAAAGTTACCAGTTTACTTACTATACAATAGCTTGGAATGTGAATGTCTGAAAAAAGAAAAATTCAACAAATTACTGTGGTTATTTGGTGGAATTCACAATATAATAAGAAAAAAAGTTTTTCAGCTTTGATCATAAAGGAAATGAGTCATTTAATTCTACCCTTGATACTGGTACACAGTTTCAGCACCTACTAAGAAGTCTGAATGCATTTAAAGACTTAAGCAATTATTAAAAGCAAGTTGCAAGAAATAAATGGCATTTATGTAAAGAGGAGACTGAGTTCAAACTGCTAGTGCCTTAAAATTTCCATAAGAGCAAATTCATGTTCAGAACAGGATTCAGGATTTATTAACAATTAAAGGGTTTTCAATCCCTTAATCACTTTGTGATAACTATACTCATTTAACCATTTAAAAAAGAATGAAATAAAAATGTTAAGTCAATTTCTAGTACTTGTGATTGAAAAATTAATTATATATGGTAAATACTTCAGGTTTCAAATAGCTATTTGATTCATAATTTTGGTATTGAAATGTAATGGAATACTTCCTACTGTATTTGAAATCACAGGAACAGTATGAATCATACTTGAAATAAAAATACTTCTTTTTATCACCTTTCCTAAATATATTTCAAAGCCCAAGAAAACCTTTTCCCTTTGTCTCATGTCTTCAGACCTTTACTCATCATCTCAAAGGTAATTAATTTCTAACTTAATTATAGCCTTGCAATATAGTTCAATTTAGAGACTTAAATATAGTATTAAGTTAGAAAATAAATTTCAAACTATTCATACTATTTTACCTGGAGTTATTACATTATTGAGTAAACATCTTATTAAACTCAATAGGGAGCCCCAAAATTAATAAACAAGATTTCTAAAGGAGGTAACTGGGTATACATAAAATAACTAATAAAAAATAAAAGTTAAGAAAATAGGGTAGCTAAATCATATGTCAACAAAATTTATATTGAAAAGATGTTGTAAATATTAACTTTAATTTTATGAGATTGCCATATGGAATTGCTATTATTTGAAGACAAAACAAAACATAGGGTATCTGACATTTTACTTAAATTTATTTAAACAAAGTTTGCATATGTTCTGAACATCTGAAATTTTTGAGGCTCTATTCCGAGTGCTTATATTTCTTAGCTCACTTAGTACTCACTATCCCATGAGGTAGAAACTATTGTTTATGACCATTTTATAGATGAGGAAACTCAGACAAGTTCAATCTAGATCTCCAAATGGACAAATACTGCTTAGTAGCTGTGTGGCTTCTGGTCTGAGTCCTGTCACCATTTGAGAGCTGTGTTTCATGATTCCTTCTCATCTCCTGTAGTCCTTCTGTCACCAAGTGAGATCTCTCTCTCTCTCTCTCTGTCTCACACACACACGCACACACACACACACATATATATATAATTTCTTTTAATTTCATGAAAAATTATCTTTTTATGTTTCACACATATATATACATATATATATATAATTCCATAATTTCCTTGGATTAGTCTTTCTTTTTCTCTTTTGGTTTCTCTCCATTTATACCTGAAGGATCATATATCATCATCTCTTAGTTTAGTGAATCTCAGGCATCAGCCTGAGGACTTGAGTTGATTTGTGATGAAATTTCAGCACCTGTTCTCTTAACCTATTGATATACTTCTGGGTTTCAAAAAATGGTTCATACACATTGGCTGTTATTGGTAGATTGCTGCAGGAACTACTATTTATTTGTAACCATTTATTAGCACTTACAGGGCAACTTTCTAATCTTCTGAATGATCTTCTTGTATCCACTCTTCTTCTATTTCTTTTGTTCCGTGTTATACAGTCGCCAGAACTACTATTTTAGGATGTAAATTGGATCATGCCACTTTCTTCTCAAAATTCTTTGAAGCTTTCCAGTGTAATTAGAATAAAATTCCAACTCCTACCCATGTCTACAGGACCCAAAATAAGATTGTTCCTGCCTACCTCTTTAGTTTCCTCTTATGTACATCTGTCTCTTGTTCTCTCAAATGTGTCTTTGCACAGTTGTTCTTTTTTACTCTTTTCATGTTTAACTCCTTAGCTCCTTTGCATACTTCCGTGTCTCACCTCTTCTGAGAGACATTCTCTGACCCCCCCTGGCTAAAATACATCCCCATTATTCTCTTTTATGGTACTTAGCACTTTTCCTTCAAAGTTCTCATCCCAGTTCATAATTCTATATTTATTCGCTTACTTTTCAAAATGTCTTTTTTATCCCCAAATTATAAGCTTGTTGGGAGCAGAGACCCTGTGTCCTTTATTCATCAATGTATTATCACTTTGCACAGTATCATGTATAGTGGATTTTCAATTAATTTTTGTGGAATATGGTAACATTCTTACACATTTCAATGTGTTTCAATGATGGAAGCAGAGATATGAACCTAATAAAGATTTATAGAGTCCAAATTTGAGATGATTAAAAGAGAATTCAAAATCTCAAAAATGGTCAGGGTGGTACTACATCTTTGAGAAGGCTGAATTTTATATGTTTGCTTCATTATATTTCTGTACAAATGTTTTTAAACAGGGAAGAAATTTTTAAAACAATCATAAAGACAAATGATTTCTGCTCATACAGAAATCAGTAGTGATAGTGAAGAGGATCTGAATATGTCGCCTCAATATATGCCACTTTGCTATAAAAATTATTGTGCGCTGAAAGCAATTAAGAAATGGAAAATACAGAAAGAGCACTTTGCCTTCCCCATCTGTCTAAAAGCAGGACATAAATTTCCCTTTGTGAAAGTCTTCACCTTACCTCTCCCATAGGGGGAGAAAAACAATGATTATCACTGGAGATAAAAACTCAGCACTGAGGTGCATCTGCACAAACTAACTTTACTAAAATAACCTTTATCTTCCATTAGGTTCTTCATGTATTTTCCTTCTTACAATTTGCTGCACCTAAAGGCCCAAACCCTTTTCCTTTTTTTTGTCACTTCTTTCTAAATCTATTGTATTATATACCATTTAAACAATTTAGTTAAGTTGTTAAAATGGTATAATAATCTCTGGGTCTAACAGCCTCTTTGGGTCCTCATTTTTTTTTTTTTTTCTGTGAAGGTCTACATGCATGTAAAAATTAAAATATTAAAATCAAATAAAAGTAATATGCCTTTTCTCCTGTTAATCTGTCTTTTGTCAGTTTAATTCTAAGACTTCTGCTACTGAACCTTAGAGGGCTAAAGGTAAAGTTTTTTTCTCTTCGCTACAATAGTAGGTCTTAGATGAGCTCCTCTGTGAGTAATCAGAATTGTGGCCCTTGCTTTCTTGGCAAGGAGATGAGGGCTTGCTACCTCTGGTCTCTTGCCTGATGACCACACTCTGAGGCCTTTGTGTGCATTGTGCTAAGAACTTCCCAACCACATTTCTTGCTGTGCTACGTAGACTCCTTTGCCAGGACCTCACAGGTTTTCACCTTCTGCCTCTCACTTTTGCCTAATGAGCACATGTAGCTATTTAAATTTAAATGAATAGAAATTGGCTAGTGGCTACCGTATTGGACAGTGCAGATACAGAACACATCTATCATTGCAGAAAGTTCTATGGATAGCACTGCCTCAGGTTGTTCCTAAAAGACTTCAGAATTATTAATAGACATAATGTCACAGCTTCTTAGACTTGAATTCAGGTGGCTATATTGAATTTTTTTAATACTTAAGTAAAATTTAGTCACAAAGGATTAGGTAATGGAGCAATAATTGATATTTAACTATCATATACTTTTGAAAGATAATGTAGTAAATTGTTAACTCTCTATACAAAACACTAGGGAGCAGAAATTGTTTGACCCAGACAAAAAGAAGGAGGAGGTAATATTACTGTGGTATTCAGAGGACAGGGCAATCAGTTGCAGATCTGTCCTACCTTGGTTTAAGTTGGTGGATCCTGGTTGGCTAGGTAGGTGTCCATTTCCACCCCTGCCATTCCTGACCTCCCCAAAAGAGGTCTCCTTGATGAAGCAGGACAGTTGTTTTGTCAAAGCTCTAGAAGTACCGTGTTTCCCCGAAAATAAAACCTACCCATAAAATAAGCCCTAGCAGGATTTCTAAGCATTTGCACAATATAAGCCCTACCCCCAAAAATAAGACCTAGTGATGGGCGTGGCTATGCAGCGTATCTGCACAACCCGTGCATTTAGTCGCCGAGCGGTAAAGAAAACGAGCAGCCCTTCTCATCTGCCCCATCGTGGCAGCTACTATAGCAGATGAGAAAGGTGCGGGCAGCCCCACCAACAAGGTCAGCTCCCCCTGCCAGGTCCCGGCCATCTTGTGCATGCTGCAAGCTGAGGCTTTGAGGGGAAAGTCTCCTCAGTGAAGTGAGGAGCGGGTCGCTCCGCTTTAGGTATTGTGTGTCCCCAGGGGGAAGAAGGAAACCTGTGGCTGCCATTTTAGTCATTTTACTTTTACTATATTTGAATAAATGTAGATTGTTGTACCCTACTTAAAAAAATAACACATCACCTGACAATAAGCCCTAGGGTGCCTTCTTGAGGAAAAATAAATATAAGACCCTGTCTCATTTTCAGGGAAACACGGTAGTAATAGTACCTGAGGTTGATCTGGTTATTGTGTGGTTGACAGTGCTTGTTCCTATTACTCTGTTCAAAGTGTGAAGACTATCAGAAATAAAATGGAGTCACTTGTGTTAAAAACGAAAAAATAAAAACCCTGACAAATGGAGCTGGGCAAGGCCATGAAGAGAAGAGTTCTTGTGCTTAAATGCCTGATACCAAAAATGATTACAAAAAACTCTGCAAAAACCACAACCTTGCACAAAAGCCAAATCAACCTTACACAAAAAATACTTCTGTGAGAACTTCTTCCTAGCAACTGCCTGTCGAATCTTGGACCGGTGTTATGTTTGCTATTGATCCTTGTACCCAAAGATAATTATCTCAGAAACATTATGTAATTCTCTTCATTTTTCCTTTAAAAACCTTTGTATTCTTTTACCTCCCCGAATATGCACACGTATTCCCATTGAAATGTCCGATTCCTGAATAAACATCAGTTTTTTTTTTTTTTTTTTAGAGAGCTCTTCTCTGTACTAATAGTTTTTCAGCATATGAGATTGCTCCAGATATTGTGTGGTTAATATTGCTAGTTGCTATTACTCTATTCTAAGAAATAGAGCTAAATTGTAGCAAAATGGTATGCCTTTTGTTTTGCAGAAATTTCCTAAAAGAAAGCCATAGTTGAGGTTAAATTAAACCTGCAGCATAAACTAAGTTGTTAAAATGGTGTATAATCTCCATATAATGATTAGATTACATGAGCAGTCTAACTTGTTTTAAGTAAGCATTTAATACTTATTGAGTCAATAATCTACTTTCCATTCATAACTCTAGTCAGACTTACTCTCTATGACTGTTCAGTAAATGACTTTTTGCCATAATGACTATTGTAAACTCATATTATTTAGGATCACTTTTTAATTATTCTGTATAACAACTTGTTCACCAAAGAATGCACTATAAAAAGTGACATTTCTACCATGATCATGAAGGTGGTTTTTCCCAGGGCGAAGCTTATCCATTGCACTCCAGATATGCTGACCCCTGTGATTTCCCCAAATGTGGGAAACTCGATTGCATAATTTGTGGTAGTGGGGGACTGCGTTTGCGCTCTTCCCTGAAAAAAAAAAGTGGCATCTCAACATTATGGTTTCAGGCAAAGATACATTTGACAATTTACTTGACAAGTTTTAGACGGAAGTTATCATGTGGATCACATTTGAATTGCCTGCCACGTTTGGATGAATCCAAAGTGTTTTGCTTTGTGTGCGTGCTCTAAGCAAGAGAGATAAAGATGCAGTACCTCTGGGAGGCTGCAATCTATTATGCCTTATTTAGGCACAATATATAGGCTCATACTTAGCCTGTATTTTTCCCAAAAGGTGTTTTTCTGGGATAATTTTGTTTTCAAGTGCAGTCTAAGTGCAAAATAATCATGAGTCCCCAAATTTAAAAGATTATTGAAAGATTATTCACTCATGGATTGGTGAGAAAAATGTTTCAGAAATAAGAAAAAAGAACAAGTATAATACTGCACTTTATGTGCAAGCTGTATTTGTTTACTTTCAAATTGCTGTTTATTACTAATAAAAACACGTTTTCATTCAACTGATATATTTTTCTAGCTGTGAAAATTGTTTGGGTATTTTGTGTAGAGATGAAACATATCATAATTTTCCCATTAAATTTAATGGAAACTTTTTTTTTTTTCATTTAAAAGCTCTTTACTGAACGGCAGGGTTTTCAGGTACTAATGAAAGTCATTAAGCAAGGGATAGGTGTACTTGAAAAACAACACTGATTGGGATACATAATGACTACTAACTAAGCCCTATGCAGAAAATCCTGCAGTTTGAGAAACCATCACCATCAATCAGAAGTCTGGACAATTTTATTGCTCCTTGCCTAATATTTATCTAGACTAAGTTTTTGGTACATAGCTGTCAAATTTTCCACTCTCCTTTTCTGTCTGCCACTTCTCATGGGCTTCAACAAGAGGAACAAATTAGCAACATCAGCTGACTTTGCTAATTTAGCATTATTTCTCATTCCAATTCACTAGAATTTAGGAAATAATTCAGAAGGTTGATATTTTTCTATTATTTCCCCCATTTCAAATTATTCACCACAAATCTTTTTTTCCTATTGTTGAATGCATAATCAGTAACAGGTTTTGCCTTGAAGCTATTTTCAATCTTATGTCTTAACTACTTATGGTAGAACAGAACAAAGATTGATAAATAAGCCAAGTGTTCAGTTTAAGAAGTTAGAAAAACAGCAATGGAGTAAACCCAAAGAGAGCAAAAGAAAGAAAAAGGTGAAGAAAAGAACAGAATTGGTGGATTAGAAAAAAAATTATAAAGAAGTTCAAAAAGCCAAAAGCTGATTATGTTAAAAGATGAATTAAATAGACAACCTCTGGCAAGACTGACTAGAGAGAAGGTATATATAATATTAGGAACAAAAGTAGGGCATAACTGCAGATATGGCAGAGATTTTAAAAATTATGAGAATAGTGGCCGGGTGTGGTGTCACATGCCTGTAATCCTATCACTGTAGAAGGCCAAGGTGGGAGGATTGCTTGAGCTCAGGAGTTTGAGACCAGCCTGAACAAGAGCAAGACCCCATCTCTGCTAAAAATAGAAAAATTAGCTGGGCAACATGGTGCGCATCGGTTGTGACAGATACTTGGGAGGCTGAGGCAAGAGGATCTCTTGAGCCCAGGAGTTGGAGGTTTCAGTGAGCTACGATGATGCCACTGTACTTTACTCAGGGTGACAGAGTGAGACTCTGTCTCAAAAAAAAAAGTTATAAGAGAATGGCATGCAAAAATATATGCTAATGAATTAGAAAAGTTGGACACATGGACAGCTTTCTAGAAAACTGGCTTATGAAGATATAGAAAACCTAAATATACCTATATAAAATATAGATATAAATATAAATATATAACCTCTATAAAAAGAAATTGAATCATTAGCTAAAAGTCTACACAACACACAAATATACACTCATTCAGGCCCAGATGGTTTTTAGGTGAGTTATAACAATCCTTCAAAGAGCAAATAATTTTTAATTTATAGAAACTTTTTCTAAACTTTTTGTTTTTTTTTGAGACAGAGTTTTACTTTGTTGCCCAGGCTAGAGTGTCATGGCATCAGCCTAGCTCACAGCAACCTCAAACTCCTGGTCTCAAGCAATCCTTCTGCCTCAGCCTCCTGAGTAGCTGGGACTATAGGAATGTGCCACCATGCACCCCTAATTTTTTCTGTATATTTTTAGCTGTTCAATTAGCTTCTTTCTATTTTTGGTAGAGACAGGGTCTCGCTCTTGCTCAGGCTGGTCTTGAACTCCTGAGCTCAAACGGTCCTCCTGCCTCAGCCTCCCAGAGTGCTGGGATTACAGGTGTGAGCCACCGCACCCGGCCTTTTTCTCATCTTTTTAAAATTTAAAGCTAATACTTTATGATGCTGATATACCTTGATTAAAAACAATGAAAAGAAACATACGAGAAAGAAATATAGGATAACTTCATTTATGAATACGAAGCCAAATTTCTAAATATAATATTGTCAAAAATAAATTTAGCAATGTATAAATAAATCAAAGACAAGTATTTCTCCTAGAAGTACAGAAATGGATTAGCAGAAAATCTTTGACTATAACTTATCACATTAACTGTATTGTTAAATTCAATTACCAGGTTTTGATTAACTGAAGTCTCAAACACAGACACCTTCTGGGTTAATTAAATATATATTACTTATCTACAGATAGAGAAAAAAGAAGTCATCCTAAATTTGAGAAGTATATGATTCAGTTTTAATGTTTTAGTTTGAATTTTAAACAATATAATTTGGAAAAAATTTTATAAGTGATACCTATTATTCCTTTCTCTGAAGCATATTAATACTATTCTTTGAATTTCTTTTGGACCCCTTCTTATAATGAAAATAATCATAATAATAGCTAATATTTATTGATTTTGATGAAACTCTATAATAACTCTCTAAAGAAAACTAAGTTCCAGGGTGTTGCATAGCATTTCGAAAATCACAGCTAGTAAGTGTAAGATCAATATCACTTTAAGTCCAATAAATCTATAGTTATACTTTCCATCCTTTTAACAGTATGTATATAAACTATTGTATATATCTATATAATCTCCATATTTACCATAATATTTCACTGAGTTCGTTCAATTAAGTGTTTCTAATGGTCAGACATTAGTTTGTTGAGAGGTTTTGCTATCATAAATTTTTGGCTATGACACACCTATTTTAAAAATTCTTTTCAAGAATTTCCTCTTCTTGGGATATAGGCCCAGGAGTCAGATTTCTAAATATAAGTGTTTGACTATCTTAATATTTTGCCATACACTGCCAGGTTACTCTCCAAAAGGACTGCAATGATTGACAATGACCCTTTTAAATAGATAGAATTTCAGAGCTGTATAAAAATGTGCAGATATTTAAATTTATGGAAGTCCATAGGCAGTTGGCTACATAGCTCTGTAGAAAATCTTAAATTGGGCTGGGCGCGGTGGCTCATGCCTGGAATCTTAGCACTCTGGGAGGCTGAGGCAGGCAGATTGCTCAAGGTCAGGAGTTCCAAAGCAGCCTGAGCAAGAGTGAGACCCTGTCTCTACTAAAAAATAGAAAGAAATTAATTGGCCAACTACAAATATATAGAAAAAATCAGCCAGGTGTGGTGGTGCATTCCTGTAGTCCCAGCTACTCCAGAGGCTGAGGCAGTAGGATGGCTTGAGCCCAGGAGTTTGAGGTTGCTGTGAGCTAGGCTGATGCCACGGCACTCTAGCTGGGCCAACAGGAGTGAGACTCTGTTTCCAAAAAAAATAAAATCTTAGATTGGTAAAACTTATTTGTATGTATAGCTATGGTATGACTTATTTTCTTAAAAAGTAGTATGAAGTGAGGACTAGTTTTGATCTCTTCTTTAATTTCCTTATATTTTATTTCTCTTATTAAGCAGGGATTGATAATATATACATTTCATAAATAGTTAATGAAAATATATCATATTTAAATGCAATTTTTTTTTTTGAGACAGTTTCACTCTGTTGCCCGGGCTAGAGTGCCATGGCATCAGCCTAGCTCACAGCAACCTCTAACTCCTGGGCTCAAGCAATCCTTCTGCCTCAGCCTCCAGAGTAGCTGGGATTATAGGCATGTGCTACCATGCCTGGCTAATTTTTTCTATATATTTTTATTTGTCCAGCTAATTTCTTTTTAATTTTAGTAGAGATAGGGTCTCACACTTGCTCAGGCTGGTCTTGAACTCCTGACCTTGAGCTATCCTCCCTCTTTGGCCTCCCAGAGTGCTAGGATTATAGGCATGAGCTACCACGCCCAGCCTGCAAATTGTTTTTTACTGGTGATATACCATGGATACAGGACAGCTTGTATTTATTACTGCATTTTCAATAGCCATATATTTTCTTTTTAATTGCCTTTTGCTAATATCATTTGTCCTCTGTATGAAGACATTTTCATACAGAGTACCTAATGAAGCTCTGATTAATGAATACTAAAAATTATTATGAAAACTTTCAACTATGGTTAAAGTAGGAAAAATAGTTCAAGAACTCCCTATACCCATCGCTCAGATTTTGAAGATTTTTTTTTTTTTTTTTTTTGAGACAGAGTCTCACTTTGTTGTCCAGGCTAGAGTGAGTGCCGTGGCGTCAGCCTAGCTCACAGCAACCTCAAACTCCTGGGCTCGAGCGATCCTTCTGCCTCAGCCTCCCGAGTAGCTGGGACTACAGGCATGAGCCACCATGCCCGGCTAATTATTTTTATATATATATCAGTTGGCCAATTAATTTCTTTCTATTTATAGTAGAGACGGGGTCTCGCTCTTGCTCAGGCTGGTTTTGAACTCCTGACCTTGAGCAATCCGCCCGCCTCGGCCTCCCAAGAGCTAGGATTACAGGCGTGAGCCACCGCGCCCGGCCAGATTTTGAAGATTTTGCCACATCTCCTTCATCTACTCCCATATTTCTTTCCTGATTTAGTTTAAGGCATAATATCAATTCATCGCTATTAACTTCAGTATGCATTTCCAAAAGACAAAACACTATTTTCTCACAGTGGTAGTATCACAATGAACATTAAAAATAATTCTTTGGTATCATCTAATACACAGTTTGTAATTATATTTCTCTAATTCTTAAAAGTCTCTATACAAATGGTTTTCAGAGTAAGGATTCAAACAAGTTTACATATTTGGTGGTTGTGCCTCTTAAGTCTCTTTTTATATAAAGCAATCTCTTCATTATCTTTTTCTCCATTGCCTTGTTGTGGGTGTGCTATAGAATGCCCATGTTCTGAATATATCCCTTTGCTCTCTTTTGATGTTATAATTGTTCCTCCTTTTCATTGTTATAATTGTATAACAATTATATTGTATTGAATATTTCTTAGGTGGTTCTATGTGCTTTCTATTACATCACATCAAGAGTTACAATGTCAGGTTTCCCCATTTTCTGTAACACTGAGATTGATCATTGTATATGTTATAATCCTTTTCATTGTTATAATTGTATCCTCCTATAATTGTTCCTCCTATTTCTTATAAATAAAAGTTAATTCTAGGAGTTTGATTTGATCCAGATTGGACTTTTTTTTTAGACAGAGTCTTGCTTTGTTGCCCAGGCTAGAGTGAGTGCCATGGCGTCAGCCTAGCTCACAGCAACCTCAAACTCATGGGCTCAAGCAATCCTACTGCTTCAGCCTCCCGAGTAGCTGGGACTACAGGCATGTGCCACCATGCCCGGCTAATTTTTTTATATATATATATATTTTTTTGGCCAATTAATTTCTTTCTATTTATAGTAGAGATAGGGTCTTGCTCTTGCTCAGGCTGGTTTTGAACTCCTGACCTTGAGCAATCCGTCTGCCTCGGCCTCCCAGAGTGCTAGGATTACAGACGTGAGCCACCATGCCTGGCCTTGATTGGACTTTTTGGGCCAGAATATTTCTTAGGTGGTTCTATGTGCTTTCTATTGTATCACATCAGGAGTTACAATGTCAGGTTTCCCCACTTGCTGTAACACTGAGATTGATCAGTACTTTCTGGTGGTGACAGCCTGATGCCTCCCATTGAAAAGTTCGCCATTACCCTGTTCACCATTAACCTGTTACGTTTTACCTGTTACCAATGGTTTTATCCATTGATGATTATTGCTTGAATAAATGATTTCATTTGGGTTGCAAAATGGTGATATTCTAATATTATAATTCCTTCAACATTTATTAGCTGAAATTCTTCTGTAAAGAAAAACTTTCTCCTACAATTGAATAGAACTTTCATAAATATTTCAATCCAATGTAGAGGAAAACCTAAAATGATATTTTTATTTCTACAGATGTGTCTGTTTATCCTCTGATTCAACATTTAGACTCATGTTGATTTTACTGGAGACTTGATCATGAATTCAACTACACAATATTAGAATTTCAAAGTACATTAAAAGAGAATCCAGTCTTTCCACTTAGTATATTGTTTCCCTCTGATTCCATTTGTAGAACTGTTTCTAGCTTGCAAATCTATCACTTCTTCCCTCTTAGATGCAAGGTGAAAAGCAATCATCCTTAGTTCATTGCCATAATGCTTAAGCAAAGGGATATGAAAACTAGATTAATTGGTTAGATTAGCGTCTATCATTTTTCTGTTTTGCCTACCAGCTGTCTCCTCATGGAGGGAAATATCCAACATCTTTGCACTGCTTCTCCTCAAGCAGCTCTGCTAACAGATGGCGACTTGAAGGAATCCCATAGTTCATCATTAAATGTGGATGTCAAAATTTCTGAACATGTTGTGAGGAAATTTGTTTAATTTTTTCTATTCTTTGGTGCTAATTCAGTTAAAAAAGAAAAGAATAAGTGCTGTAGGTTAGTATCGAGAGTGACTTAGGGAAAGAAGTGTGAAAAATATGCCAGACCTCTGTTCACAGAGCTGATTTTTTGTCCCAGCAAGCACCATTATCCACCCTTTCTATCTCTGAAGTCAAACTTTGAAGAAACTCCACTATTTTTTGGTATCATCACTGTCCTTAAAACAGGGGAATGTTTGTGTATTTGGAATCATTCTGGGGTTGTCATGGATAAATGGTATTTGAGATAAAATAATGGTCTACAAAAAATTTTTAGTTCAGGGCAGCAAATTGCCAAAAGTCAAGTGAGTAGCTTTCTAAGAAGTTAAATGCTTCCAGATAAATTAAACAAAGGCTTTAAAATAAAAGTACATGGATGTTAATTGAATTGCTTACTTTTACAGGAATGTTTTGTTTTTCCTAATTCACTGGACTTTGCCATATTGGCCATTTGTGCATCCTTGAATATGTCAGGCATTTCTTTTTTTTTTTTTGTCTCATAGCCTTTGTACATGCTATTTCTTTAGCTTGCAATAATTTTTCTCCAAAGCAAGGCTTTGTCCCATGTTTATTCAGGTCAAATGTCACCTCTTTAGAGAAACTTCTAGGCATGTCTTGTCACTCTCTGTTTCCTTACCCTGGTTTATCGTTCTTCCTTGTGCTTAACATTCTTACATTCTTTACTTATTTATTGTTGAATGTCTTTTCTATGAGAGTATGAGCTTCATGAGAACGTTTGCTATATTCTCTGGAACAGAGCCAGTGGATACCTGAGTTAGAATTGCGTTTTGGTTTTGAGTTGCAGAAAATGCAGCCAAGAGAACCTTTAACTATAGGACATTTATTGACACTTTACAAGAAGCCTAAGTGTCAACTGCTGAACACTTGGGGTGGGATCTCAAGACTTTCACTCTTTATCTGCACTGCCAGCTTTGGTGTGTTTTTTTTGTTGTTGTTGATCTTATGTTTTCTCTCTCATGGACATAAGATGGCTCCCTCAGTTCCAAGCATTATGTTTATAACCTAAGCAGAAAGAGGGGGAAGGGGGTGGTACTAGCAACATTTATCACTTTTATCAGGCAGCAGAGATGTTTCCACAAACTTCCTAACTGACTTGTGCTTACATCTCATTGACTGGAACTGTATCTTATAGCCATCCCTAGCTGAAAGGGAGTCTAGAAGGTGAATATTCAAAATATCCAGTTTCTACAGGAGAGGTGAGCCAAGGGGAGGTGCTTGGGAGTGGCCACTAGGATAGCTAGCTAGTAGTATCTACCGCAGTAGTAAAAAAGCAGTTCATTGAATGAATAAATGAATATTAATCAAATAACAAGACTTGCTTTAGCTCCAGAATGGACAAAATGGTTCAAATTAGTATTAACTTCTAAAAGTAACTTGGGTTTTTTGACAGACAGTTAACTAAACTTAAAGAAGAGTGTAAGCACCTGGGATCAAATACAATAAAAATGATAGCAAATGAAATAAAACAATAACATAAAAATGAAAAATTATAAAAGCATGTGGTCATTGTTTGTAAAGAATAAAACTTTCTAAGGAGGTCATATAGCCTACTGATTAAATGACTCATCAGATCTAAATTTGGATTCTAGCCCATCTATATGAGTTACTTAATTTCTCTAAGTCTTGATTTTTAAAATCATTAAAATGAAGATAATGATGTATCTACTTCATTTATGACTAAAAGACTCAAATTACAAAATATATGCAAAATAGTGTAGTCCTAGCACCTAGCACTTTACTGGAAAAGAAGTCTAAAATTTACATATACAGCTAAGCAAAAAAATATAATTATCCAGATTTACTTTTCATGATGCTAACTGTTCTTTCGAAAATAATAGTTGGTTTCATGTGATACTTAGACCTTTTAAACTCTCAACTAAAATATAATCACATTTTCATATTCCTTTTATACTTATTTTTAAAATGGCCAAAAATACTTGAGTATATTATCAGGCAATCTGAAGGTAATTATGCTTAAAAGAACAAATGGGTTAAAGAAAGAGAACAAAGGGGTTGAATAGTTTATGTAATTTCATGACACTAATGTAAAACTCTAGTCTGTCATTAGTTTTTTTGTGGTTCATTAGTTACAGTGTTTAGAAGTTGAATGCCACCTGGGTAAGGACACATTAGATTATTTTCTGCGGGCATGTCTATTTTGATATAGTGCTGACTCTGTTATTCTTGCATCTAATGTATTCAAGTTGGCATGAAAGTGAAAGACATAATTCTCATTACATGTGCTAAGCCAGGCAGCAAGGGAAACAAGCCTGACTAAACGCTTGGATTTTACCCAATGGTGTAGCAAACCAATGTTGTTTCTGAAAATGAAAACTGTGTCTGTATTTGTCAGCTGGAAATGTCCAGGGCTTTAGAGAAAGTATGCAATAAATGGAGGACACTGTTCACTAAGTTAACCCCTTTTCATTCAAAGGCACTGAGATGAAGTTCTCTATGAATAATAAAGATGCTTGTTGTTAATAACATAGAACACTTTGGTGATTTTATGCCGAAGGACACATTGTATGACATTTTCATTTTTTAACTTGACGCATTCCTTGGCAGTAGCAGCTAATAAAATTAGATTTTTAAAAAATTGTCAGAAACCTTTCAAATAGCTCTTGTAGGTCAATTATATCATCTATAGTTTAAAAATTGGCACCTTCAAGAGTTTTAGTTTTTTCCTTATTCATTATAAACTTTGAACTTGATCTATTTTTATGTGATTAAAGAAATTATTCCACTGTATTTGTGGTTGGAATTACTCTTAGTTTAAATATTGACCTGATTTTGAAGTGATCACCTCACAATTACACATTTCTATTTCCTTAAAAGCTTTCCCACCTTGTTTCTCATTATCTTGCCCCACGCTCACTAATCTTGTAGAGTACCTGATTATTCATTAGAACATGTGATAGCTCAAATGCCTTTTATCAACAATTATCCATTAGAAAACTAGCAGATTTTATTGATGATGTCCCAGTGAAAACTGATCATCAAAGATTCCTTATATTTTTAAAATATGGAACAATGTCACGAATGAAGATTATGTGAGAGTAACTAATTGTGCATAAATGGTCAACACTGTAAATAGGATTAAGCTTTACCTTAATTTCATTTGTATCTCATATGAATTTAATACATCTTTGTTCTGAATTTACTAAGAGAAACACTGAAACTCTCTTTTCTAAATAGATTCTTCTAGGGATGTCATGCATAATAACTAGCATAATGAACATTTCTATTTAGAAAGTGGGAAATACACAGATGTTCTTTGACATCTTTAAAGAGAGTCTCAAATTGTTGTCATTTTTGACATGCCATAAAGTGTCCATTATCACAACTGGTTGCCATTCACTCTGGAAACCTCAGATGAACCGTATGAGTAAATGGTTAAAGTGGCCCATCGCTGTGCTTTGGGGATCAGTGAGTCAAGATCAACACTATTACAGTTGGCTTTGTTCTGAAGGGTTGTAGGGATTAACATGACTGGTTTTGTAGCAGTATCTCTACTGCATTTAATATTCGGAAGTTTTTTGCCAGCTCTTCTAAAATTAATATTTTATGATGGAGTTTGGGAGTGGTTGCAAGGACTCAGTTTAGGCATATATTTAGTCATCTTTAGTTTTAATCAAAACACCTATTTAGCACCTACATTCATCTATAGACTCTATTGAAACTGGCACTCCATTATTTCTCTCCTCTGTGCTTTCTCATAGTGAATTTGTGAAAGGCTTATTTGGGAACTTCCGGTAAATTGTGCCTCAGGTGGATGTTTAAGTCTCCTCTCTCCCCTCCTCCAGCTGATACAAAGGTCACAGGATACAAAGGTAGTTAAAAGGTAGTTAAGAGAATAATAATAATAAGTAATAAAAGTGACTGTATAGGGTATGAATATGAGTTTTGACACTGAATAATTTTTCAGGTTTGAAGATTTTAGAGTTGCATTTCCAGTTCTCACTAAGATTTTGAGAAATATGCGTGGGCATAGAATCTACTCCATTTTAAGGACTTAAGAAAAAGGAAAGCTTAAAAAAAATCAGAATGCCAGTATCTTTCACAGCAGTTTTCTTATTTATAGGCTGGCTGCAGCAGCTACTTAAAAGCTCCGTCCTACTACCTTGCACCTTCTGTATGTAATTACCCTAGGGAATCACTCTAGGCTCTGCCTCAGGGACCCAATCATCTGCTTTGTCTGTCCTTTGCAGACACTTTGCTTCAGATGTAGTTCTTTTCCTTTCTGCAACCTAGGAGTGTCCTTTGTTTCCTGACAGCATCTTCACAGGGACATAGATTCTTATTTTTCTGGCAAACCTGGTCTAGGATGAAAACTTGGCCTACTTTTTGTCCTCCTGGGCCCATATTAGCTAAAAAGTAAGCCTACATTGATAGACATAAATTTGAAGATATTTTTATTATATATTTTTTATGACTAAGAAAAATTAATGAGCTCAAATAATACTTCAATAATTGACGTTAATGCTCTGGTGAGGTACTTTGGTTTTAACCAGAATTTTTTTTTACTCATCACCTTACAGTTTGAAGAGCTTAAAGAAAAAATTTAATCTTTAAAATATATCTAAAATTTTAATATCGCCACATCAATTCTGAAAAAAGAATCTTTTAGAGAATGGCAGTCTTCCTATAGTTTGCCTATGTGTGCTCAAGTCCATTAAAATGATATCCAGAATAAGTGTGAAGAGCCAAGTTTCCAAGGGCTTGTTGTTGTGTAGTATGAGCCAAAACACAGCCTTTTAAAATGAAACAGATTTATTTAATAATAGAATGAACAGAACAATAGGAATCACAGCAAGAGACAACTGGAGAACAGGTGGCAATGAACTATAATCAGTATGCCAAATGAAGGTTGGTGATGTTACTAAATCACAAATATCAATCAATGCAGGAGCCATCATAGCATTTCCTCCTGGAGAGGAAAAAGCCCTTTTAAGACAACCTTCTGTAAGGGTTGTTGCTTACCTGCTACACACCCTGTAGCCACCAAATATTGGTTGCTATTGTCAGCAGGGAAGGCTGGGTACTTTTTTGTTTGTTCATTTTATAACAACTTTATTCAGATTAATTTGCATACCATAAATGTTACCTACTTACAGTGTACAATTCAATGGCTTTTAGTATATTCACAGTCATGCAACCATCACCACAATCAACTTTAAAACATTTTCATCACCCTATAACCAAAACTTTATATCCATTTAATAGTCATTCTCCATTTCCTCCTCATTTTCCCAGCCCCAGGCAACTACTAATCTGCTTTCTGTCTTTATAGGTCTACCTCTTCTGGACCTTCCATATGAATGGAATCATACAATATGTAGTCTTCTGAGACTGGCTTCTTTTACTGTACATGTTTTCCACATTCACGCATGTTGTAGCATATATCAATACTACATTCCTTTTAATTGCTTAATAATATATTGTACCAATAAATCACATTTTATTTATCTATTCATCAGTTGATGAATTTGGAGGTAAATAATGGGCAAAGAGACTTTTTTTTGTAATAAAATGAAAGCAGAAATTTGAAGTTGTGTTGTAGCTTGAACAGAAGGAGAGTGAAATGGTTGAGCAAAAGAGAGGGTGAAAAATTGGAATCTGAATTGTAAGAAAGTCCATTTTGTTGTTTGGAAAACAAATGTATAGTACTTACTTTAAAATTTTCCAACAGTGTTGATATGCACTTTCCTTCACTGTTACTCCCAAATCTCTATTAAAGTCAGCACTGACAGCTGACATGTGAGTTGTGTTAAGAGTAAGAGTAAGAAATCAAGAAGATGCGGCTGTGTTCTATGAATGGGTGACACCAGTAAATGAGACTTACAGGAATCACAGAATGAAGAGAAGAGAACAAGAAGTCAGAAGAAGCAGGAAATTAGTCAGAGGCACCTTGAACAAGAGCCTTGAGATGTCACAGAACTCTTAGAGAAGACATGGAAATCCCACAGGCCATGCATAAGAGTTCCAGAGCAATTTGTCTACATCTTTAGATGTAGGGAAACCCTAGTTAGCATGAAGGACCACAATGAATCACTACTATGAAACATGACTAAAGTCTTTAAAAACATATATAAGTAAGTGGGGTCATTTACAACACTGTTTTTTTTTTTTCTTTTTTGAATACATGATCCTATCTATCTCTGAATATCCATTGGAATGGGTTTGGTTTGGGAAGAATAGGAATAAATGCAAGAAGAACAAGATAATATTTAACTGCCCATATTAAAAAATAAGATTTTGCAGTTTTAAAACCAGATTGTTGTCTTCAGAAAGGATTCTCTAAACTCCAGATGAGATAGCTCTCAATTCTGAGACTAGCTCTTCATTTCATAATAGCTTGAGGCACTCTGAGGATACTAATTAGAATTTTTTTTGAGATTGCATTCCTGCTTTGTATTATTTTTCATCTACCTAGGGTCATTTTTCCCATTTCATTCTGTTTCCCTTAGATGTCTGCTGAGTTTTTGTTGAGCTATAATATTTTTTAAATGAAGGGTATATTAATTCATATAAATAGCTGATATGAGATCTTCTTTGCAAAAGGTCTATCTTGAATGGGATGATTGATTATAGAATGAGCTTTAGGCCCCATCGATGGGAATTGGTATTATATCTTGGAACTCCCACAATTTTCTAAGTAAGGGAGATTTTACTGGGGGTGATATGGTGGTGACTGTATTAGTTTGCTTGGGTTACCATTACAAAGTACCACAGATGGCGCAGCTTAAACATTCTCACAGTTTTGGAGGTCCATGATCACAGTGTTGGTGTGTTTGATTTCTTCTGAGGCCTCTCTCCTAGGCTTGTAGATAGCTGTCTGTCCCTTATGTCTACACATGGTTTTCTCTCAGTGCTTGACTGTGTCCTAATCTCTTCTTATAAGAAGACCAGTTATATTAGATTAGGGTCCACCCAAAAAGCTTCATTTTAACTGAATTGCTTCTTTAAAGACCTTATTTCCAAATACTGTAGTCACATTATGAGGTACTAGGTATTAGGATTTCAACATATGCATTGGAGGGGGGACATGATGCAGCCCGTAGCAGTGACCTTTAGGGGGTTTTACCTGTGGAGGAAGTCATTCTTGTTTTATTCTTCGAGTCCATTGAGGTATTTTGTAGTTCTTGCAGGTTTGCTCTGCTCATGTCTTCAGCCAAACATATGAATAGTCCTTCCCAAACAAATCTTTCACTATTGATTGGTGGAAGATTCTTGGGGGCCCAGCTGGAGATGGACGCTACAGCCCTCCTATGCATCTGTTCCAACCGAGAGCATGAAGACATCCTCTATTACAACATTCTTTTTTTTTTTTTTTTTTTTTTGAGACAGAGTCTCGCTTTGTTGTCCAGGCTAGAGTGAGTGCCGTGGCGTCAGCCTAGCTCACAGCAACCTCAAACTCCTGGGCTCGAGCGATCCTTCTGCCTCAGCCTCCCGAGTAGCTGGGACTACAGGCATGCGCCACCATGCCCGGCTAATTTTTTTTATATATATATCAGTTGGCCAATTAATTTCTTTCTATTTATAGTAGAGACGGGGTCTCACTCTTGCTCAGGCTGGTTTTGAACTCCTGACCTTGAGCAATCCGCCCGCCTCGGCCTCCCAAGAGCTAGGATTACAGGCGTGAGCCACCGCGCCCGGCCTTACAACATTCTTATATATATAAGATGAACTGTTTTGGTTTTATAGGGCTGTCTATAAACATAATTCCTTTCTCTCCCATAATCTCCCATAAGTTTATGAAAATATCTGAATATTGTATCTGTAGAAGGCATCCTTTCTTGACTTCATAATGCTGAGGACTATTCTTTTTTGTCTACTTTCACTGTTATTTCAAAGGGAGGTAGGAAAATGTATGCTTTGCATTGCTTATTTAACTACCAATTTACTAAAAAATCTTAAACTATTTTATTTGCATCTCTATATGTGGTTTATATTTATAAAGAAACATTGTATATGTTGTTTCTAAATCCACTGAACAATCTTGAGACTTAGCTATGCCTTGGCTTGTCTTCCCTGAAACTTGCCTTTCATTTATTCATTGGATATGCTGCTGCTGCTTGTATCACGAAGCTTTTGGGATAAAAAGAGATCAGATATGTAATATACCTGTAGCACCTGGAACATAGTAGACTCTCTGAGAATATTCATTTATCTGTCCAGTGTTAAATCTCATAGCATTTTTTAGGTCTCTGGAAACTATGCCCCTAGCATGGCTTTGCCATTACAGCAGCTGCAATGCCCATTCATCCTCCTTACCGAAGTGCTTTTGTGTACAGCTCCCCAGGCCCCTGGCTTAATTTCAGATCACTGGTTTGTAAAATTCCTCTCCTAAGGATTCACTTACGTCCAAAAAATTAATGAAATTTCTGAGATTAGTTCCTACATGACACTGTTTAATAAAATATGTTCAAAGGTTTTTTTTTTTTTTCTGTATAGAGATGTCTTTTTCAGTTGATTGCATGTATTGTTTGTGGCCTTTGAATATTAAAAAATGCTATATTTTAATGTTATTTCTGAGGCTTATCAGATTGATTCATACTGTTTAATGTTCAGGGATGTTTCAAGATGGAGAATTGTTGACTCACTGTTAGTGCAATAATATTTTTTATAATACTCTTGTGCCATTTTTGTTCCATTGGCCTCTTTTGCTACTTTATTCCCCTTTGCTTTCTCATGCGCCTCCTGGGCTTAGATTACAAGTCTGCACATACGGTGTGGGTTTGGTGCATCAGATCTTTTTACGTGACCAAGTCACTGATCTGCTGTGATATGTGACTAGTTTTTCCAGACTGATTTGTAATCCTAGGTGAGGGAGAGATCTTCCATGTTCAGGGTCATTGAATTTCACAAGAACAGAGAATTAGATGAAAGCTCAAAGCACATTATCTGTTAGATTTTAAAACCCTGAGAATTTCAAGGGAAACATAATCCATATGTATCTCATCTGTTTACAACTTTTCTTATCAAAATGTTATGCTGTTAAGCTCAGAGGTGCCCAGGACATCAGTTAAGTTTTTTAAAGGCTCCTCATTTGATTATGTAATGGGAAATCATGTTTTGGCAAGTAAAAGAGGCTCTGCTGTCTTCTAAGTCCTCTGTTACTCAACATTTAGTTGTTTATATCATACCCGCAATCAAGAGGTTTAAGATACAGTTTCATTTTCATATTATTATTAAAAATGGACTGATGCTATAGGCATATATATAAGAAAAGGGAGAGGGGGAGTAGTGGTGCCACTGTTCTGACTTGAAAATCTTAAAAGGAAAGGAGGAAAATAATTTTCCATTATTTTTAAAAATGAAGAGCTTAGTTCCTAAATTTGTAAGGACACAGCTCTTACTGAGGATCTTATTTAATAACTGGAAACAGTGCTAGAAGAACCTTAAAAAATCATGGTAAAATTAGTAAGAATCTGTATGTTTTATATTTCAAAACTGATTCTTAATAATTTGAATGCCCATCCTCCCTTTGTGTTCTGTGATGTTCAATAAGAAATGAATTGTAGATAAAAACTATCCTTAGTCACTGGGATTGCTTCCAAAAGGATACTCTTATATTCATCGCATCTTACTGCCAATATAAGCATTAGAATTCCAGGAAACTTGTGGTTAGCTTTCAAATTTCTACTGTGAGTTTAGTCCAAACTTGATAACTTTTTAATGATAATATATATGTAAATGAGTTAAACAGAACAAAAATTGTTTATGTGGATTGAATTATGGGAAAAAGATATATATCAAATTTTTCAAATATAAAGTCCTTAATAGTGTTGATAGCTGTTATCAGATGACACTTATAAAACCTTTGAGTTTTATTGTGTTATCCTCTGGACTAGTTCCTGTGTATGATTGCATTCATGTTTCACAAAAATGGTGTTATGGGTAGGTATTTTCACTTGCTGTATTGTCCTGCAAAAACACAGGCTCAGGAACTACACCAGAAGAGATGGTATTTCAATGAAGTGAGATCTTTGTTTTTGTTTTTGGCAAAATCTTACAGATTTCAAATGGTTCAGAGTCTCATACAAAATTCATTTGTCTGACTTGCTTGTTGCATCCTGGCCTTCCAATTATACACAAGTTTGAATTTTGGTTCTGCTGGGTGACACTGGGCATTAAACAACCTCTCTGAGGCTATAAAGAAAGACATGTGCAAAAAGGAGGATAAGAACTACATGCCTCACAGAGTATTTTGAAAATTAAATACCATCTCCAGTGTATATACTGTCTGGCTGATGGAAAAATTCTCAATAAGTGGTACCTGTTATTATTTATGTCGTTGCTACTATAATACTAGTGATAATGACAAATTGCCTCATTCAGGATGATTTCAATGGCTACGTTTATCCTATCACTGAATGCACTTTGTTAATTGAATGTCATGAATCAAAATATTACTTTTGTCTTCTTTTCTGGAAACTTTTTTAGTAATTGGTGATTGTTCTTATTTCTAGGTGATTTAAAAGAGAGATTGTTCTATTGCTGAATCAAACCGAAGTTTGTCATTATGATCAATAGATTTCAAATATAGATTGAAAGGCAACACCATTTTTAAGAGTATCATTTCCACTTCTTTGGGTTGTAGCAAAAGAAATGAGCACCAGTGTTCACTGTCAACATGAGTTCCAAGAAGTTAAGGTCCTTTCCTCTTCTCATAACTAAAGGACAATTTAAAAGGAAGTGTTAAAGTGAGAATTTTTCTTTTCATAAAAATATAGAAAAAGAAAAATCAAATAAAAATTGTTGCCGAGGGAGAAAGAGAATTGGAGAACTGTGACAAATCCCTCTGGGGTCCGGATTGTTGGCTCAATGAGAGAGGTTAAAGTGAATGGAACAATGGGAAATCAGTCATGAGCCTGAAGCTAATCATTTGGCTTCTGAACAAAAAGGGAAAGAACCAATATTTTAGAAAGGGAAGAAAGCCCAGGGAGCTGGTGCAGAAGTGAGTTCCTTTATCCAAGAACAAAAAGTCAAAGAAAATTAATAGACGATTTACTGGAAACTGAGTGGCATCTGAGAAAGATTTACATGTTCTAAAGAGATTTCCTTCCCAGATAGTTGAAACAATGTTATATTACAAAATATTTTCTTTAAGAAAATATTTTCAACCTTTTGAACATATTCTTTTATTTCCTTCACAATTATAAACATAGTCCAAAGACTATCTGACTGAGGCTAAAGATGTATTGTTTTCAAAATGCTTAGAGATTTTTTCCTAGAGTATGCCATTTCCTCCCATAAATTGCATTAATAATACTAGAGCTGTGTATGTATTTTTATTTTCCCATTTCCCATATTGTGTGAGAGGAAATAAAATTTTAAATGATTGCACAATTATAAAGAAACAAAACCGTTGTTTGAACTGCTGCACTACCATCAGCTAACTTGAAAATGTTTACCTGAACATTGTTAAAAATCTGGATCCTATGTGTGAAAGGTGTTTTAGAGAGGTTGGAATATAATGTAGGGAAGTGTGGGTTGAATGAAAATTCAGGACTCCCTTTAATTGGATCTCTAATATATTGTATGGTCCCTTCCTACAAAATACTTGAGTGAATTGCTTGCTGGGTTTGGAAATCAGCATTGTTTAGCTGACAATAAAATAATATATTTAAATTATATTAACATTTAAATGAAATACTTGGGAATAGGTAGGTAGAGACAAGATGTAAGTATCTTGGAAACTCTAGGAAAAGTCAATGCTGAAAATATCAGATTTAAGAACTGTCTTTCTTGTTGCTTAAGACGGAGTGTTCAACTATGTTTGGTACCCAACTTTATGTTACCTGCTTTAAGGACTGATTTTCTCCCTTTTATGGTATGGAACACAGGATTCACAAGAGCAAGAAGAAAGAAAAAGAGAAACTCCAATGAATTCATTGCTGCCTCATGTTGTGCCAGACATAATCATCAAATATTTGCTTAACTCACTGGGGGCAAAGGAATGTACGACTCTTAGTTGACAAAATTTGGATTCAATTTAGAAAAAACATTTAACCATTATTTCCAAAAAGGTACATCTCAGTGTAAATAGAAAGAACAGGGTCCTCGGATTCTGGATGGAGCCTGGAGTCTGGTCTTGAGGCTACATTTAACTCACTGTGCAAATTGGAGTTTGTCACATAATTTAATTGAGCCTCAGTTTCCCCGCTTGCAAAGTAGGTTGAGTGAGTTAATATTTATGATCTTATTGAGCTCTAAAATTCTGTAATCCTGTTTTTTTATGTTTAAAATGTTAGAAAATGATTGCCATATGTAAGTTACAAACAAGATGTTACAGCATTCAGAAGAAGAAATTGCCTCTAACTTTGAGTTTCATGGCAGGCCTCATAGATATAAATTTCACCTATGGAGATGAGGGAAAATGCATTCTCAGAAGGATCTGCAAAGAGATGAAGACATCTGGTAAGGCCTTTACAAAGAACAAGTGATTAAACATTCTGAAAGCTGTGTCCCTTTTTCTTTTTGGAGGTAGACTTTATTAAAAAAAAACACACCTTTGTAATAAAGTCTTCAGTAAATGGCAATCAAATATTAAAGTACAAAGGCATTTTATTTCTGATATCCAAAAAGCATATAAGCCCACTGAAGAAAATTTGTACAACACAAAAATTATAAGAAAATGAAACACTTGTAATTTCAACATGTGGAGATAATTACTGTTAATATTTTGGCATTTTAGTGTACTTCCTTCTGATTTTTATTTTATGCATAAATATACATATATTCATCTAATTATGCTTCTATTGTACACACTGTCTCATTACCTGTTTTATAATGTCATATAGGATTGATCTTACTTAGCTCCTTTGTGGGAACATTTGATTCTATGCTCCCCAGTATGTTTTTTTTTTTATTTTTGAGACAGTCTCACTTTGTTGCTCAGGCTAGAGTGAATGCCGTGGTGTCAGTATATCTCACAGCAACCTCAATCTCCTGGGCTCAAGCAATCCTTCTGCCTCAGCCTCCTGAGTAGCTGGGACTACAGGCATGCGCCACCATGCCTGGCTAATTTTTTCTATATATATTAGTTGGCCAATCAATTTCTTTCTATTTATAGTAGAGATAGGGGTCTCCCTCTTGCTCAGGCTGGTTTCGAACTCCTGACCTCGAGCAATCTGCCCACCTCCGCCTCCTAGAGTGCTAGGATTACAGGCGTGAGCCATGGGGCTCGGCCTCCCCAGTTCGTTTTGCCAGAAATCAGTTCTGTTCTAGTGGTATTTAGAATGGTCACAGGAGAAAGTGACCATTCTAAGTGAAGGAGAAAGGTGCTAAGGTTGGATCATAATAGGAATATTTGTGAAGACACAGTAAGTATTTTTTTTTTTTTTCAGAGAATTTGTTCACTTGGCACTACATTCTAGATTCCTGGAGAGTAAGGATGAGTCTTTGGTACCACCAGGGCACGGTATTGGCCTTGACATGGATTAAGTTGGAGTTCATGATTGTTGAACTGCCCGTGTAGGGTAAATGATTCATTTAGAGAAAGGCCAAATGCAGAACATCTTTCCTGTTGGGAGCTAGAGAAAATTTGTGCATTTGACAATTCCTCATCAAGGGTACCATTTCCCTAATTGTTAGTGTTTTCCTATGTGTAGTTTGTATTTTCATCACTAGAGTCATATGTGATGATTTAAGCTGAGACATGGACAAAATAGGGCAAATTAATAGAAATATATTTATTTTAGTGTATATTAGTAAAAATATAACTAACACATCACACTTGTGATCCCAAGGGTTTTACTGCAGAGGAAAAGGCTAAGTTCAATTTAAAGAAACACACTAAGTAAATAATAAGACACAAGTGTTATCAAGATATGGCAAAAATTGTGAAAGTTGAACCTGAATAACACATATTTAAAAATACAACTCTGTTGGTTTTCCTGGACTGAGAAAGAGGCATGAATACTTTTTCTACTTTTTTTCTTCCTTTCATGTAGGAACAAGTACTTAGTTTCTTTAAAAAAAAAAAATTCCTTTTTTTCTAATTTATTTCTTTTCTTTTCTTTTTTTTTAATTTCAGAACATTATGGGGTACAAACATTTTGGTTACATATAATGCCTTTGCATTGCCCAAGCCAGAGCTATAAGTGTGCCCATCCCCCATATAGTGCACTCCGTACCCATTAGTTATGAGTTGACTCATCTGTTATCCATTATTTCTTTTTAATTGACAAAAATTATATATATTTATGGTATACAACATATTTTGAGATATGTGTACATTGTGAAATGGATAAATCCAGCTAATTAACAGATCCATTACCTCACACACCTGCCATTGTTTTGTGGTGGGAACTTTTAACATCTATTCTCTTAGCAATCTTCAAGTATACAATACATTGTTATTAACTATAGTCACTATGTTGTACAATAGATCTCCTGAATTTATTCCTACTGTATAAAAGAGATTTTTAAACTTTTAATGAATATATCCTCAATCCCTGCCTTACACCCTTCAGTTCCTGGTAACCACCATTCTATTTCCTGTGTCAAAAGATAAGCAATTTTGTATATTTCTCAGACTTTTCTTGATGCTTAGTAAATGATGAATAAGATTATAAAGCTTTATTTTACTCTAATAATAATTGGCTATTCTTTACACACTGAGGTGTTGCTTTGGGGCCTGGGTGAGGGAGGGGTAATTTTAATTATTTTTTGATAAAAGCATTGGGGTTTTACTCTTTTTTAGCATCCTTATATGTGTTTGGAAGATGGTCAGTATGGGTTGGGATTTAGTCTGGGGATTTGAAGGAAACTCACTGACCTGAAGGAGACATCCAGCTTTGGTCATATTAGCATCAAGACCTACAGAGCCAGTATCTATAGTGTAACTGTCTAGTCCATCTGAACATATATCTTTGGCTAGACTGATTTTTCTTTTTCTTCCCTACAGTTTTTCATTCTTTATTTTATGCCATTACATAGCTTGATGTATTTTAGGTTGACAAGGAATTATTTTTTGAAGTCAACTTGAAAAATAAGTCTTTTCTAATTTGGGACTAATTCAAACCCTGCTTCATTCCATCCCTTCCCCTTAAGAGAAAACATTCTCTTTGTTTTACTCAATGATTTTGATGTCTTTCATAAGCACAAGAAAAATAGGATATGTCTAATTGAAGTCTCAGCTGCAGTGTATACATTTCCAGCTTTCCTCTTAATATGGATAATACTTTGTTCTAATAAAAGGTAAGGCTTCATTTCAAGGGCACTCTCTGAGTGATGCATATTCTTGGATTCCTGTGTTTTGTTCAAACTCATTATGTGCCTGAATGACTGAAGGGAGCATGGATGTTTTTATAGTCCTCAATGGATGTCAGTTGTAATCAAGTTCAAGTAGCAAACAGAACTCAATGTGAATGAACACAAGGGTGTCATCTATCAGTGGCATCTTCATATTTGAGCTATTGTGCCATTCATAATAAAGGCAACAGACAAGCTGTTGTAAATGAACACTGAGTCTTTCAGTTTAGTTTGTCCAGATTATTGTTGATGTGTCATTAACTTGAGAGTGACCTGGAAGAGAGCCAGTTTCTCTGCTCTGTATCTGAAAATGGATCACTGTACTGCTGAGAATATTGTGAAACCAATGTAGAAAATTATTTATGATGGAAGGGTATTGTCTAAAAGACTGAAAAATTCTCAGTCTAGATATTAGACTGTAAATGACTGAGGACTTGTTTGCAGGGCCTCCTTGACGAAAGGACTAGTTTTCTTTCCCTGATCTCTTTAAATAGATACCCTGCTTGTTTGCTGCTGGAGACATTATTATCATTGATGTTAATAGGAATCAAAAGGGTAACATAAACTTTATACCAATTTTTTCTAAGGGAGATTCTTGGTTATAAAATAAATTAACCTGTTCAAATAGCTCAAGTGAAAAAGAGGGATGTTGTTTACTGAAAAAGACTAAGATCTCATGGAATCTGAGAAATGGAAATAAGTAGATAGAGTTCAGCTTCTATACCCGAAGTCAAGAGCTGATCTTCCTTGCTCTTTCTTTCTCTGTGTTTGCTCCATTCTTCTCTCTCACAAGCTCATTCATCTTGCACAGGGATCTATGTGGTACTGTCAACATTGCCTTTGCATGATCTTTTAGCTCAAATGCCTGCATCTGCATCTGATAGGCTCTGTCTCCCAGTGCCTCAATTCTAAAATCCTTACAGATAAATCTAGTTGATTATTAGTAATACAGTGGCAGAACTTAGCTCAGAGGTCCATCCCTGTCTACTCAGATATGTTTAAGAATTATGGAGTAAGGCCATGTAGACTTGGGTATGGTAGGCTTTATTGAAGTAGTTGGTCGGAGCAAATATTGATAAGCATGTCTGTTATAGTCTCTATGGTGTGTCTAAATTGGTGGTCTTAAAACTTTTCCCACCACAACCCACAGGAATAAATACATTTTTTATTCTATCCCAGCATTTATCTATATGTTAATGCTTGAAACAATACTTCTCCTTATTACACGTGATACACTCTAATACTTCCTTTTTTATTTCTGTCTATCCCAATTCATTCCATTAAATAAAAGCACATTGGTTTTAGCTCACTAAATTGATTTCACGATTCACTAATGAGTTGTAACTGTAGTCTCACAGGCACTTTTCTTTATATTGTTTTCCTTTATGGTACTTATAATTGGTTCTCTTGTTATATTTTGTAGTTTCCTTTGTAGCAGATATCACAATTGTAATTGCCTCCCTTGTTAAACTGTAAACTACATTAAAGCAGAGACTGTGTCTGTCTTGTTTACTTCTGTATTCCCAGCACCTAACAGAGTTTCTGGCACATAGTAGATGCTCAATTGAGTAAATATTGATGAATGAGTAAATGAAGACCCAAACAGATGGCACCCTTAATGGGCTCACCTGGTTCTTTGCAAGGAGGAAATTCAGATCCTTACAAAATTGGCTAATTCGGTATAGCCCTGCTGATAGAGAAAGCAGATGGAAAGGCCAAATAGGAGGCTCAGTGGAGCAAGGAGACCAGGCCAAAGAGCTAGGTTTTCGTATAGTCACCCACAGCTGACGGAAATTATTTCACCAGGAAAAATTGACTGTAATAAGGGAAGAACAGTGTTAGATCTGAGCTCAGGTCTCTTGATTCTTCAACTAAAATTTATTCCACCAAACTACAATGCCTTTTTGGTTGGATTTCCAAAATTTGATTTTTGGTTTTTTAATTTTTCCTTTTATAGCTCATAATAGAGAAAGGCAGAGAAAGAACCACACACTTTTTTTTTCTTGACATAAAACACAATGGTACCTGTTTTTCAATGAGACAAAGACATCTGGTTGAGGAGATTAATAGCACACAGAGCTCTATTGCCTCTCTTCTTGCTGTCTTCCTCCTGTTGAATCACTGACTCCCATCCCATCAAAATTCATTTAACCCACTTCTGCCATTTATGGTTCCTACTTGTCTATAGCAGTTGTTAAAAAAACTACTTCTCAGAAGTGTCTATTTTAAACAATAGACCCTGGTATGGCTGCAAGAAGAAAGGAACATTTATACACTGTTGGTGGGACTGCAAGTTATTAATAGTGCAACCTCTATGGAAAATAGTATGGACATTCCTCAGAGAAATAAATGTAGACCTACCATTTGATTCAGCAATCCCAACTACTGGTTATATACCCAAAGGAAATGAAGTCATTTTATTAAAAAGACACCTGCATTTGAACGTTTATTGCAGCACAATTCACAACTGCAAAGATGTGGAATCAACCCAGTACCCTTCAATTCATGAGTGGATAAAGAAAATGTGGTACATACATCATGGAGTACTACTCAGGCATGAAAAGGAATGAAATAATGTCATTTGCAGCAATGAGGATGGAACTGGAGACCATTATCCTAAGTGAAGTATCTTAGGAATGGAAAACCTAGCACCATATGTTCTCACTAACAAGTGGGAGCTAATAGATGTGTAAACATGGGCACAAAGATATAAAGGACATGGGAAACCAAGAAGAGAAGTAGGGTGGGTGTGGGCTAAAAAATTACCTATTGTGTACAATGAACACTGTTCTGGTGATGGGCATACCGCAAGCCCTGACTTAAGCATTATACAAGATATATCCAATTAATAAAAACACTTGTATCCCCTTAATTAATATTTTGAAATAAAAAAGTGGCTATTTTTAATAGTGTCATATACTTTATTTACACATATGCACAGATTTTGAATCTATAGGGCAATTTAACAATTATAGTGGTTTCATCTACAGATCTGAATAATCTGTGGGTACAAAACTGAATGTATATAAAAAGCAATTCATCCATTGATAAGCTTTCTGTAATACCTCCTTGGTGTCCTCAAAGCAGAGCTAAGAGGACTATTACTTTAACACTCAGCCAGTTCCATATGTTCCAAATATTAATTTACAAGGTGAGAATATTCCACTTCTCAAAATTAGTCAACTTAATATTGAGTTAAATTGATCAAAGTGCAATTTAATTCATTATGCATAGGATGCAATATATAAATTTATCATCCATATATATTTACAACTCCTTTGTGAGGGGAGAATTTATGTCAGGCCAGTGTTTCTCATCCCCTTTTAATAGGCTGTATGGGCTTGCAGGGTATAGTAGTGGAGGAGGGAGTTTCTGTTTTGCCATGTATAGTCATTCTAGCTTTAATTAAATAAATATGGAAACAACTGCACCAGGTATAAATTTTGTCCATAGTACTTGAATTAATGCAGTTTGTAGCTTGTGGAGAACGGTCCTTTGCTCTTCAGTCTAATCCCATTTGATGTCTTTTTTTTTTTTTTTTTGGTGAACTCTAACAGATGCTTTTTATTAACACAAAGGGAAGAAGTCAATAGGAAATATAAATTTATTCTACTGATTTTTAAAATTTTTAAAAATTTTTTCTTTTTTTCTTTTTTTATTTCAGCATATTATGGGGGTACAGATTTTAAGGTTTCAATAACTGCCCCCAATTTTTTCTTTTATTTCATCATATTATGGAGGTACAAATATTGTTAGGGTTACAAATATTGCCCCTGCCATTCCTCCCCCCCATGTGTCCAATCCCCCAGTGGTGTGCATCACACACGTTATGGAAACATACACCCTTTTCTTCCTCCCCCCTCCCACCTGCCCACCACCCGATAAAAAGTTTTTTTTTTTTGTTTTTTTTTTTTGACATTTTGGTTACATTGATAAAGACAGTGGCTCTGCACATTTTGTGCCAGGCTCAGGTTGGGAACTTTTGCTAGGGCTGAGACTCTTGGCCTCTCATGTTCCATCTTCCCAGAGGTATCATAAAGTCACTTTCATCTAAGTTTCTACCAAATCTCCTGGCACTCTGGGAATATGGTTCTGGTCTACCAATGTATCCTAAAGCCCATTGGAAAAATTAAAAAAACAACAACACATGTTACTATTTGTCATTTAGGATATATTTTAAGAGGTAATGACTATATATATAGATGTATATACATACAGACATTATTCTATGCTTTCTCTTCCTATGTATACTTTCTATATTTACTCTACAATTACTTTGTCTTTAAAGATTATTTAGCTTATTAATTAACTTATTAGTATTAGCTTATTAGTATTTAGCTTATTAGTTTCTTATCATTCATTAAAAAAGAAAAGATATATATTTCTGAGAATTATTTAGTAATTATATAATACAAAAATCAGATATAGAAGTCATAAAAGGTTAATCAGTAGTATTTTAAAAATCTTTTGATAGTACTGTGGTTTTGTTTTTAAAGAATGTTATATTTTAATGATATATACTAATATGTTTCTAGAGAAAATGATCTGATGTCTGGGAATTGCTTCAAAAGTGATTTGGACTAGGGAGGTAATGAGGAAGTTAGAGATGAAATAAACTTGGCTATGTTGATAATAATCTTTACTCTTCTGCATATGTTTAAAATTTTCCTAATAAAAATTACAGATATATTTGAAATACCTATATTTCTGTCCTTTACCCCTACATTCATAGGGAAAATTGATGAAAAAATAAGATGCAGATGCCATGCTCATGGAATGCTGCCAATGTATCTCATGCAGTGTAAATGTGGGGCCCTCATGCCCTAAGTTATCAAACCTTCCAATCACTCAGTGACACTAAAGTGCATGCATTTAATTCCAGGAGTATTCAGCCCATGTTCCTATTCATTTCCTCATCATTAAATTGCAATTGCAATAGCACAGGGTGCCACATGCTGAGAATCAGGTGAAACTTCCTATGAAAATAAATGTAGAAATTCCCAATTGTGTCTATCCTAATAAAAGCAAAAGGAACAACTAATTACCTATTTTCTTTTAGGAAATAAAGTCATTGACAGGGTTACAGAGCTATTATCCAACCTGACTACAGATTATTGCGAGTACAAAGCAAAGCTAGTTTTTTTTTTGCCAGCTTACTCCACAATAATTTGCCTATACTGCTCTTTCTGATGCTGTTTTTTTGTTTTTTGTTTTTTTAACACCAAACTTTATGGAATGTAATTATTCTTTCAGGGTCCCCACACCCTCAACCCTTTCCTCTGACCATGTATAGAAAGCTAGAAACATTTATAAAAATGCAGCCAAATATTTTTTTGGTCATAAAGATTTTATATTTGTAGTCTTGCTTGCTAAAAGATAATTCATTTATAAAGGTTTAAAATTTCCCTAGTTTATAGGGTGGCTTGTTTTATATTTAACATTATTAGAAAATCAGTTCTCCATGTGGAATTTTTCAACTAAAATGTCACAGGAACTGAGAATTGAGAAGAAGAAACTTTACACATTCTTTCACATCTTGAGTTTTACACATGCTTTCTCTTTGCCTGAAATCCCTTCCCCATCTGTCCTTTGCCAGGTGGTGAATTTTTTGTCCATCCTTCATGGGCCAGCTCAGCTCAAGTTACCTCTCCTCTGATGTCTTTATCAGTCTCTAAAGGATGCAACAATGGCTTTTGCAGTATGTCTTCACTATTCTTACCACATTGTGTTGTAAAAGCTGTTTTTGCATTTTACCTTTATTAAATTATAAACTTCTGGAAATCAGATATTAGTAGCATTTATTAAATTATTGGGTTGAGTTTTGTATTCAAAGAACTGTTGGAGAGATTTCAAATAATAAATACAAAAAAAAAGTAAGAAAATGTCAGGGTAGAGGGAAATGTTAAGTGAAAAAAAATCACCTTTTCCCCAAAGTAATTGCTAAATATAACTTGCTTTTTGGGAGAGATTAAATCACCTTGAAAAGAATCATTGACAGGAACATTTGTCCTACATTGTCACATCCAGTTGGAAAACTGCATATAATAGTTTACATTCAATATAAACCTTGGACTCCTTCAAAAGATAAGTTGATTTTCTTCTTTGCAACAAGTTACAAGTTACTTTAGTACTTCATAATAGAATAGAAAAATGATTCAGGTTCACAACATGAAAAATATGCTAGGAAAGAAAAAGATTTTACAGATAAACCACAGTCCTACACTAAGCCAAAGCCTCACAAGAAGCTATTATTGTGTAAAGAGTAATGTGCTCCCTGTATTGAATGTAGCACAGTTGATGAGTTTCAGTGGCATCATAAACAACAAAACCCAAGTTCAAATCATTCACATGAACTCGTAATTGAATTTTTCACGATGTGATTTAGTATAGTAAATGGAACAAGGATAAAAAATTTCAAATGTAACAGCTATTGAGTAAGTTAGAAAAATTAGTAGGGAGCGAATATTAATACAGGGTAGATTTCAAACATCTTGAGATAGCAAAACTTCTCACTTGCATAATTCAACACTGAAAGAGAAAAGTATAATATCAGGCTCAGGAAGAGGACTAGTCATCAAGCAGGATAAAGGAAACTTTTTACATTTTGAATGATAAAATAAGTGATGTTGCTGAAAGCTGTAGTATGGGTCTTTTTAAAAGAGTGCTGTGTTAAAGCTTGGGAAAAATAACTATGAAGATCAGCTCATAGGTAGGGCTAAACAGGACTCCAATTCCAAATTTGGAGACTTTTTTCTTTTTATTAAAGTGTATTCAAATTTATTACATGCTACTTGGCATCAGATTGGCTAAAGGATTTATACATTTGCTAACTTGTGAACATTTAATTTGTTTTTACCAAAATATGATCCCAGAATGCTGTGTGCCTAGCAATTCTGCCTGTGTGAATGACCTTTGGATTTTACATGTCAAAGTTTAGTATTAGTTATGGGGTGTGTGGTAGACACTGAAATGAGTTTCACTTTTTTCTGGATATGCTAGCACCAGGGCAGAGAAACATTTGGTGGGACTGAGACAGCAATTGAACATCTTTAGTTCTACAATATCAAGCGCTTTCTAGTGACCCCTCAAGGCTTTGAATGGTGGTACACTGACATTTTTTATTGTCAGAGAAGCTACTGGATGTAGCTTTTTTCTGATACTTGGAAATAGCTCTCAATTCTCGCCAATTTTCCTTGGAGCTTAGAATTAGAGTCTGTTTCCAAATATAGCCAGCAGATGGAGCAATTTACTTTTTTTATACTCCATCTCAAATGAAAAGGCTTTAAAGGCTATATTCTTTATATATACATATATACACATAATATATATCAATCTCACTCATATGTATAAATTTAAGTGTATGTTTCAAAACTTCATATTTATGGAAACAACACATTAAACATAATTTATTTCCTTCTAGAAAAGCAGTGTTCATTGGTTAGGGTTTTAATTCAGACTTGTATTTTATGAGCTTTATAGACATTAAAGGAAGACATCAAAGGAGAGCATTAGTCATGGCAGGAAATATAGCACTTGTTTTTCATCAATTGGCTTATACAATTCATAATCAATCACATAATCAATCACAAGATGAGAGTAAAGCTGGTTCTGTTGTGGTCATGGAATTCAGCAATACTTAGCTATAATTTTAAGAGTCCTGTGATAACAAATTTTAAACTTCTGATTTGGGTAAGTGACTCCAACAGAGCTTTCAAGTTGAAATTTATTTATGGAATCATTTCAACTATTGGACTATCCATCCTATCCCTTGTCAATAGAGGATGGTTTCCCATAGGAGATAACTAATAACTTTATAGAATTTTGGGCTATAATAGAATGTTATTGTCCTCTGGAGGTCATACTTACCAACCAAAGGATAATAATTTTTATTAGAAGCCTGAAATAGTCTATAAATATTTCATTAAATCCTTTAAAATGTGCAGTTATTAATTCTCCACCCTCTTTTTTGATTTCTGGCTATCACACTGAGATGGATGAAATGTTCCTGGGAACCTGGGGGAAATATGATTGTGCTCAATTTATCACCTGTAATATTTCCTAGTGGGATTATCTGAATACACGTGGATTTTAGTAAGAATTTTCTCAGAAAATTTCATTATTATTTTAAATGCTAGGCTTAGCATCTAAGTTCTGCCTTTATCATCCTCTCTCCCAACATGTTCCCGCTGATTCTCAACCCGCTTTAGGCAGCAGGAAACGTGGGGAGAGAAGACATTGCATTTTCTGGCTGTCTCAGTCAATTCAAAAGCATTTATGAAGCATCTGTCTGTGCAGGGCACTGGCATGGTGCTGAGCTGATTGAGTTAAAAAAGACATAGACCATGTCCTTGAGGCAGAGAAGCTGCCAATCGCTGACTCCAGGGAGAAGTATTTTTATTTCTTCAGTATGGGCAAAGTTGCCATGGAGCAGGTTACATGTAGGTTTACACAGGTAGGGGATGCCAAAATCATTCCTATCATCAGAAAAAACACACAAAAATTTCACTTTATCAGACTGCAAGAAAACACAGTTTAAATTTCTGAGAAATTAGAATTATAGAATACTTAAAAACAAAAATGTAGTTTTGACTTTCAGGTTAACATTGTAACTAATGAAATATTGCAAAATCGAAGTCCCTTCAGGGCTCAATTTAATGGGTAGAGAATAGAATTTGAAAAGGTAATAAAACAGATTCTCACACAAAGGGTGGTTGGATTTGCATCTGAATAAAACGCTGCTGTTACTACCCAGAACATCTTTTCTGTTTTTGAAGCAGGAAGGAAGGACCTTAACTTTTTACTTTTATTTGTCTTTATCATCATTCCTATGTACAATAGTTCTTCTGCACAACACTTGTCATAAGCAATGAGTATGAGGATATTTTATGTATGACTCATTTACTTGAAGAATTGTCCTATTCTAGGTTCTTTGGTTGCAACGAACAGGAACCCACTCAAAAAGTTCATGGAAAAAAAGGGATATTTAAAAAAGAAAGGGGAATCTGATGGATATAAAATATAGGAACAATAGCTAGGTCTTATAACAAATGTCAGAATGCTATTTTCTTTTTCTTATATAAGTTACCAGTGGTCCATGGTGAACTTGAAGAGGTCAGATGAGGCCAGCCAAAGCTGGCTCATGAAAGGTCTTGAGGTTATGGTAAGGGATGATCTTGTGGCCATATGTGGACAATATGAAAGGAGAAATAAAGCCCTCACTTGAACTTAGCTGATTGGATTCTCTCTCAAAAATTTGACCTAAGCCATCGGTTAGTTTGTGGCCGGCTCTTAAAATACTGAAGAGCTTACTGTGTATCAGCTATTGTCCTGAGCTTTTTTTCATGTCTAAGATATTAATTCTAACAACTATATGATATAGATTAATGTCATCCCCATTTTACAGATAAACACACCGAGGAACTACTGAAAAGTAAAATAGCTTATACAAGTTGACAAAGTATGTAGTAGAGCTGACATTGGAACCCAGGCAGTCTGACTTCAGAGCCTATACTCCTAGACACTACGTGATGCTGCTTTCAAAGTGTTAGAGCTGGAGTTGGTTCTGTGGCAACCCAGAGAACAAATTTTCTTTGGACCACCTCTTCATATTTGTTTCCTCCCTCCATTCCCCAGAGATCCTTGCAGACTTTATTGATATATTTACATATATATAGGAACTTGGAAATACATATATATAGGAACTTGGAGATACATAATGTATTGTTTTGTATATTTAAAAAAATATTTACATAAGTATCATCATGTTTATTTTTCCCCTCATTTAATATATCTTAGAGATCCAGCTATATTTTATGATATTTAGATGATTTCTAAGCTTCTCACTATTATGAATTATGTTGCAATACAGATCTGTGTGTGTGTTTCCTTTTACACATGTGTTTCTATTAATAATATGTACTGAGGGGTAGAAATGCCTTAGTAATTGGCTTACAAACATTCAGTATTGTGATACTACTACATTGCTTTCCACATCCTTGATATTGTTTATGATCAAACTTCTTCACTGTGGTGTGATGAGTAATTGAATATCGATGTTGGTTTAATTTGCATTTCTCTAGGTACATGTGGGGTTTGTCACTTTTTCATATATTTATTGGTCATTGACATGGTCTCTGGCTGTATGTTTTGCCCACTTTGAATTGTTTCTTTTTTAATTGATTTATAGAAGTTCTTCAAATAGTCTCATGATAATCTTCTAAAGAATTTGTAATACATATACAATGTTATTTTTGAAACTTGTAGGCTAGAAAGGAATCACAGTGTTATCTGAGATACTATCTAGTCCAGTGATTCTAAACAAGATGGGTATGGTAGAGTGGTAGTGGCTTTATCTAAATCATTTGTGAAACGTTTTTCCCATTATACCCTTCCTGTCTTCTGGAAGAATTCTGGTACGGAAACCATGTGAGTGGGAAGAGGGTTGAGTAAGCACCCAAGTGGTCTGAAAAACTACTGTCCTAGATTATTCTGATAGGTGACCCTCCTCACATTTCCCAAAGCACATAGCTATTGAAGACAAAATCAGGATTTAATGCAAAAGCTCCTGCCAGTTTCAGTGCAGTCGTTTCCTAATTATACCAAGCTATTTTGCTTTGCCCTGACAATTCATTTTAATGCAATCTCCATAATCTTTATTAGTTCCAGATAGAAACTATCTTCTTCAATTTACTTAAACTCTGCTCTGGGAGCTCCCCTGCTTTCTTTGTCTTTATTTAAAAAACAAATGAACAAATTAATAAACAGACAACAACACAAGCTTGAAAAAATAGGCAGAGATGACCAATTGTACACTAAAAATTCATTTTCCCATTTCATGGCAGGGGGTTGTTGCTGGGAGTCAGCTTCCCAGCCAGGTGCTGCATTTCCTAGACTCTTTTGCATTCAGGTGTGGCCATGTATTAATCAGTCATCAACCACCAATTGAGCAATGTGATCCCCTCCCCTGCGGCTAATCAGACGAGAGGTGGTCATCTGTCACAAGAACTAGCCAATCATTGTTAAGGTGCCTGGTACAAAAAACCTGCTAAAATAGAGAATTTTTCTGACTAATAAAATTTTACCTTATTGAGTGTTTGAATGTGATATATATACATATATATGTGTGTGTGTGTGTGTGTATAGATATATATATATGTAGAGGGAGAGAGAGTGAGAGACAGAGACAGAGAGAGAGAAAGTTGACATTTCACTGTGGGGGCAGAAGTACAAAGAGACGAACTGAGAGAAGGGCCTGAGGTTGGAGACAAAGTTATGAATAAGCAGATACTATAAATGGAGAGGAAGCTGGTCAGTTGTGAGAGTAGCAGAAACAGGGACAAGAAGGACCGAGTCATCATAGCATATGTTCTGCCGCCTTTTCCTGCTGAGGGGGAAGCAAGATCATTTAAGCCTGGAAATGTACCAGAGCATTTCAGGTTAGGAGCTGCAGTCCATCCTCTATGAGGCTCAGCTGAACGCTATGCAGGGTTTCTGTGTGATTCTTGTTTCCACTGCTTCTGTATGTTTCCTTACAACAAATCCATTCTTCTTGAGATAGCTTGAGTGATTTTCTGCCACCCAAGCTTGCAGAGCCTGATACATCTGTCCTCCTAAGTTTTCATTAATTAGCAAAGTTTGTAATATAATTCAACGTAAAAAGATTAATTTAGAAAAAAGCAAGAATTACCTTAATGATAGCTTTTGGAAATATTTTATGATTTAAAATGTTGTGTTGATTCTTTAATTCTTTAAACAAGCATTTATTATTTAGTGTTTGCCAGATTGTTTTCATTAAGAGAACAGAAAGGACAATGGGAAACAAGATTAGATTTAAATCATTCGATTTCCAAGTTCAATTATTCTCCCAATATACTTATTTATTATGCTCACATTTGATTTGGGAGTCATCCGCATGTGTGTCTATATTTGTTTCAGGTTGGGTGCTCCAGAAGCAGGACTTACAAGACGCTCTCGGGGATTCTTCTGCTATGTATTAGCTGTGTCCTGCAGCTTTTTTAGTGAATAAATCCTTTCTCCTTTTAGCCAGAGTTGTGCTGAGCTTTGACTTTAGCTATTCATCTTGGGGAGAAAGGAACAAGGGCAGATCTTCAGGAGGGCATGTATTACCTCGTGTAGCATCTGCCTAAGTTGAGGCCTCTGCCTCAGGCAGTGCAGTGGGGTCTACTATCCTCTATGGCAGACATCCTCAAACTATGGCTCGCCCGCCTAGCACATTTATCTGGCCCTCCGGGTGTTTTTGCCACCACTGCCTGTCCTGCTTAGCAGCCAACTAGTCCCAGGCCCACAGTGCGCACTCTCCAACGGTCTGAGGGACAGTGAACTGGCCCCCTGTTTTAAAAGTTTGAGGACCACATTTTATTAATCCATTCTTGGATTGATGGGCACTTGGGCTGTTTCCAAAGCCTTGCAATTATGAATTGTGCTGCTATAAACATTCGAGTGCAAGTGTCTTTTTTGTAGAGTGTCATTCGATCTTTTGGGTAGATGCCCAGCAATGAGATTGCTGGATCAAATGGTAGATTCACTGGTATTGCTTTAAGGTATCTCCATATTGCTTTCCACAGAGGTTGAACTAGTTTGCAGTCCCACCAGCAGTGTAGGAGTGTTCCTAGCACCTAAGTGGACACATAGGTACTACAGTAATAGGGTATTGGGGAGGGGGGGAGGGGAGAGGGGGGTGGGTATATACATACATAATGAGTGACATGTGCACCATCTGAGGGATGGTCATGCTGGAAACTCAGACTTGTGGGGGAGGGGGGAAAGGGCATTTATTGAAACCTTAAAATCTGTACCCCCATAATATGCCGAAATAAAAAAAAAAAAGTTTGAGGACTCCTGCTCTAAGGGATGTGTTGCTACTGCAAGCCCTCAGGGTCTCACTCCTTCCCTGATGATGTAGGAGACTTGCTGGAGTTGTGAATTCAGGCTTATCTCAACTTCTCTACTCTTGTAGTTAGGATCCAGGCCTGGTCTTCTGCAGGGTCTGTGGCTGCAAGAGAGGAAGGTCTCTGTAAACACTGCCCTGCAAGCCTTCTGATTTTCACATTTTGCCTTAAGTAGCTAATTGGCTGAATTGAGCTTGTCATTTTGTCTCTCCAATGCATCAATAACACTTAGCAACAACCAAACAAAGCCCCAGTCACTATAATTACTGTTTCTTCCATATTTCACAAATGCCAAAGCTATCAGAACCTGCTGCATCCCTTCAAGCTGCCATCCATTCCAAGTCACCACAGGTGAAATTCTCGATAATTGCCACGCTGCGGCGTGCCAGAGGCCTTCAGTGCTCACTTAACACTAGAGAGGGAGTCCGTCTTGCCATCTGGCTGGAGAGTGATCCAACTTCAGAATTGCATCCCAGGCGCTGTTAGCTCCTCTTTCTCTGACCAACCATTAAATTGTGGGGGGCTGTGGGGTGAATAGACAGTGAGAAATTAGAGCCAGCTTGGCCTTGAAAGGAAGATAAGAAGTAGAGTAGTAGATAGAAGGGAGATAAAGAGTAGAGCTCAGAATAGAACTAATTAGGATTATAGCAGAGAGGGAACAGCCAGTAGAGAAGAGAGGGGAGAATGCAAGGCCCTGAGTTGGTGAGAGTAGCTGGAATAATTTATTGGATGGCTTTGTCACCTGAGATTGGAGGGATGAAAAGAAAGAAATATAGTTAAGTTTGTTGGTGATAATGATATAAATAATAATAGCTAATATTTATTGAGCCTTTACTGTATGCTGGGCACAGTTTTAAATGCATGCAGGGCAGAAATTAGTTTTCATTTAATAACGTCAGAAGACTATTTTTAGGTCTCCAACATAATTCAGTACACTAAAATGGGAGAAAGTAAGCCAAGTGTTTAAAACATCATTTTCTTGCTATTAAGCTCCATTTCCTTCTGTACTTTTCTTAAAAGAGTTAGGATTTATATTTTTCCTTTTTTATAACCAAAAATTAGAAAAAGCCACTCTCATAAAGTTGTTATTGTTTCAATCTTTTCTATCCACCATTATCCCTTTACTTTGAATTTAATGGGCATGTCTAAAAATAAAAATTGTCTTGTGTATGGCACATCATGGAATGTGAATGAGGAGCTGAAAAAGAAAAACTTTTCTTTTTCAGAAGGCATCTCGATTTGATGGCCCAGCAGGCAACGATTTATTGCCGTAGTTGCTGCAGAGATCTTAAAAAAGGTGAGGCTTTGCCCTAAGCAAAAAGGGCAAAGTTAACAAGAAGCTATATAGTGTCTCACCACTGAAAATAAAGGTGGAAGTGTGCAAGAGATAATGTAATGGGACATGTGTAGTTTGAGAGGTCTTTGGAGTATTCTATTATGAAGGAGACCAAGCACTATCTTGTTAATACCCATATCCCTATGTAGCTCCTCTTAACTAAGGCCTATCAAAAGTTCCCTATAATTATATTCATGGAGGATTAGGTTATTAAGTATGAAATGTTCGGTTTCCTTAAATACTAAGTTTGACAGTTGATATCTATGATGTTTCATGACATTTCTTGTTTTATTGTTGTGAGGGTGCATGCTCATTCTTTCAAATGTATGATCTGGCTTGTGATAAAATCTTTCAAGTTTTCTTTTAGAGCAATTTTTGTGAGACCATGGTTAAGTAAAAAATTCATGTTATTTTCAAGTATGAGCTCTGTTGTGGAACCAATGCAGCACAGACAACTCGAAATATTAACGAAACGAAGTGTTTGGGAGAGATGTGGCTAATGAGCGCACAGTAGGTCAATAGTTTGACAAGTTCCATTCTGGTGATTTTATTAATCTTGAAAATGAGCCATGTGGGAGATATGAGATGAAGGTGGACAATGATGATCTGAAAGCTGTAGTGGAAGCGAATCCATCTCAACCTACATGTCAATTAGTAGCAAGGTTTGGCATTGCTCTTCCAACAATATTGGACCATTTGAAACAAATTGGCAATGTAAAGAAGCTAGATAGATGGGTTCCACATGCATTAAACGTGCGTTAGAAGAGAACTAGTCTTGAAGGTTGCCTTTCTTTGCTATTACGGTATAAAGGCAAACTGTTTCTATACCATATTGTTATGTGTGATGAAAAATGGATTCTTTTTGACAATCTCAAGTGTTCGGCACAATGGTTGGATAAAGGTAAAGTTCCGAAACACAGTCCAAAACTGAATATTCATCAAAGAAAGCTAATGGTGTGTGTTTGGTGGTCCAGCACTGACATTATCCACCACAGCCTCATGAAACCTGGTCAGTCAATTATAGCAGATGTCTACTGCAACCAACTGGATGAAATGATGAGAACGCTTGTGATTAAACAGCTGAGATTGGTAAATACAGACAAGCTAATCCTTTTGCAAGACAATATTTGACCACATGTTACACAAACAATGCTGCTCACACTACAGGGGCTGGATTTGGAGACTCTCTGTCATCCGCTGTATTCACCAGACCTCGCACCAACTGACTATCACGTCTTTCAAGCTTTGGATCATTTATTCCAGGGAAAAATATTCAATTCTCAACAAGCTGTGGAAAATGCCTTTCATGATTTCATTGCCACTCGCTGTTCAGATTTTCTCGTTGTTAGTATAAACAAACTACTGTTAAGATGGCAAAACTGGGTCAAAAGTTTAGGTGCATACTTTGATTAATTATATTGCTTCTTGTTTGACATATAATAAACCAAACTTTTGATTCAAAATTGGACACTTCATATTTAATGACCTAAATAATAATCTCATGATCATTGACTTATGGCAAGTATGAAACTTTCTTAACTAATTAAAGCAGAAACTGTGAGTCAATTGTAGGGCTTTGCTCTCAATCTTACCAACAATATTATTGAGATGTTTCTGATTTTAAAATGATAGAGGCTTATAAACTTTCACTGTATAAGTTATTATTCTTATTTTTTTTTTTTTTTTTTTTTTTTTTTTTTTTTTTTTTTGAGACAGAGTCTCACTTTGTTGCCTAGGCTAGAGTGAGTGCCGTGGCGTCAGCCTAGCTCACAGCAACCTCAGACTCCTGGGCTCAAGCGATCCTTCTGTCTCAGCCTCCCAAGTAGCTGGGACTACAGGCATGCGCCACCATGCCCGGCTAATTTTTTCTATATATATTAGTTGGCCAATTAATTTCTTTCTATTTATAGTAGAGACGGGGTCTCGCTCTTGCTCAGGCTGGTTTTGAACTCCCGACCTCGAGCAATCCGCCCGCCTCGGCCTCCCAGAGAGCTAGGATTACAGGCGTGAGCCACCGCGCCCGGCCTATTCTTATTTTTTAATAAAGAGCAGTGGTGGCCATTTTGGCCCATTAAGAAGAGATAGCCTAGCCCTAGGCTAGGACTTAGGATAACTGAATTTATTTTGTTACTTTAAATGACAATTTAATAAAATAGAATTAGTGAGTTACTTATTTTCTTATTAATATCATTAATAATTTTCAAAATTAGTCCACATTTAATACTAAAAACATACCATAACTTAATATAAAGCTAGACAATTTTGAACCATGTCTGAGGAGGTTCAGATACTTTCTTATAAAGTCGTTTCACCTGCAGGATTGATTCTAGGGATAGCATTAGAATTAGGTTTCAGTTTAGTTCCCTTTGTTTAATCAATAGATGAAAGAACTGGTAGTAAACAATTATATAAGGGAATAATTTAACATGGTTTGAATTTGTGTTCTCAAATCTATTGATTAACAGAACTAGAGCATGGGCTTTATGCTAGAAAGAACTTGTAAATCTGCTGCTAGGCATTTTTCTATAAAATCCCCACTAAAAGACTAAAGACAATAAAAAGAATTTAACTAACAAAAAGATTTATTTCAAACTATGTAGTTCACTTTTAGCCAATCATCTAGAATCAATCAACTGGGATGCTACTTACAGATAAGCATTTAAAATTATCATTAGTCTATTTTCTTCTAACTTAATGGTTTTACCTTAGTGTATGTGAGGTAGCTTTTAATGAGATAAATGATTGGAGAATGTATTAGTCAATACTCTCTTGGTTGCAAATGGCAAAAACCTACTTAAAATAGTTCAAGTAATCTCAGAATCATGGCTGCAGTGAAGGCATTGTTGTGAATATCTCTATATCCTCACATAAAAGTAGACAGAGGAGCTAGATATCAACACTAAAAACCTATTAAAAATATTTACCACAAAACTAGGAGACAAGCTATCCCCACAAACACCAAAGACAGTATGTGAGGTCAAACCACAAGACCGGCACAGTGTCGATATCTCACTGAAAGCAGAAAGAAGCATGTGGCTATGGAGGACGGGAGAACCAAAAGCCCACAGGAGTTCCCTATAATGTGAGCAGGCCAATTTGAGAACTGGAACTAATACCAAGAGGTTTTTTTTCCAATCCAGTATTGGATGAGTACAAAGGATTTGTGGTATGTACTGAAGGATAGGGGGAAAAGTCTAGCCCCTAGATTCCCCTTTGAAACTGATTTGCAAGGATCCTCTTCCAGGACAGAGCCCCTGAGAAGTAACTGCTTGGAATAGGATTAAAACAAGTCAAGCAGGATAGAGACCATTGATACAAGTAAAGAGAAGGTCTAGGGAAAAAGGGGAGGAGGAGAACAGAGCCAGGAAGTGTGAGAAAGCAAACCAACACAATCCTGGCCACTAGGAAGAAACAACAGAAGAAGGGCCTCTTGAAAGCTACAAAAGCTACCCTGAATATTTTATCCTTCTAAAAGTTCAGAAAGTTATTTCATATTAAAAAGTCATAACTAAAACATATCAATGTCAAATATCATGCAAAATTATTACAAGGAAAAAAGTAATGAGTAGAACAACATTTCTGCAAACACAAAAGCACATCAGATGACATAACTAGAGAAGAGAGTAAAATTGTAACTGCCCATTTTGGAATACAACATCATGGAAAAGAAATAATACATGAACGAATAAAAGAACCAGAGTTAGAAAAACTCAGAAATGAGGTGATATGTAAACTTACATAAAAATTAGAAGTAAACAATTTTTTTTTCTCAGAAATGAAGTTTAAATTAGAAGGAACACAGAAGCAAATAAACACAACAGATAGTGCCTCAAGGGAAAGGAGTATAAAAGAGAAACATATTAAAAATCTAAAAACAATAAAAGAAAGAGAGAAAGTGATAGATATTGGAAATGGAGAAGGATCTAACATACAGATATAAGGAATTCTAAATAAGAAAACTGAAGCAAGGGAACAGAATGATTACTAAAAACTATAGTTCTAGAAAATTCTCTTGAAATAAAAAAGTTTAAAAAGATTTGATACAACATATTGAAAGAGTGACTGGTATACCTGAGAAAATTGACCCCAGACAACTAATATCAAGACTTTCTAGGAAAATTGTTGGACTTTAAAGGAAAAAGAAAGGAAAGCTTCAATCTCCACAATCATGAAGTAGAATATTCTAGCACCCAAAATAATTCCCTGGTGCCTCTTTGTAGTCAATCTGCTCCCATTACTCCCCAGTTCCTGACAACCACTGATCTACTTTATACTATTAAATAATGCTTTGTTTTTTCTAGAATTTCACAAAATAAAATCATACAGTATGTAGTCTTTTTTGACCAGCTTTTTTCACTTAGTATAATCCTTTGAGATTCATCCATGTTGCTTCATGCATTAATAGTTCTTTCCTTTTTATTGTGAAATAATGTTCCGTTATATAGATACAACCATCTGTTATCCATTCATCAATTGATAGACATGTGATTGCTTTCAGTTTTTGCTTCTTATGAATAAAACTGGTATGAAAAATCATGTACAAGTCTTTGTATGGACATGTATTTTCATTTCTCTTGGGTAAATATCCTGAAGTGGAATTGCTAGGTCACATATTATGTGTTTATCTGTATGAAGAAAAGTCCAAACTGTTTTCCAAAGCAGCTGTACCATTTTTTCATTCCTACCAGCAATGAGTCAGATTTCCACTTACTTCCACATCCTTGACAATATTTGGTGTTGTCAGTTTTTGTTTTTATATGTCAGCTATTTTAGTGAGTATGTAGTTGTATCTAATTATGTTTAATTTGAATTTCCAAATTACTAATGATGGTGGATATCATTATACATGCTTACTTGCCATCCTTATATTTTCTTTGATTAAGTGTCTGCTCAGATATTTTACTCAGTTTCAAAACCAGTTTCTTTTGAAGAGTAAAAATTTTAATTTTGATGAAGTCCAATTTATCAACATTTTCTTTTACAGATTGTGCTTTTTAAAAATCTCAGAATATTTCAGGGGTACAAATGTTTTGGTTAATTGAATTGCTTCTGTTTGAGTCAAAGTTATAAGTGTGCCCATCACCCATACAGTGTGCATTTTACCTATTAGGTGTGACTTTACCCTTCCCCTCATCTCCCCCACCTGCTTGATTTCCATTGAATTTTACTACCATATGTGCATATGAGTGTTGATCTATAAGTGTCAATTTAGTAGTGAGTACATATGGTTTTTATTCTTCCATTCTTGTGATACTTCACTTAAAAAGATGGTCTTCAGTTCCATCCAGGATGTTACAAAAGGTATTAGTTCACCATTTTTTTTAATGGCTGAGTAATACCCCACGGCATACATATACCACGTTTTATTAATCCACTCATGTATTGATGGGCACATGGGTTATTTCCACATCTTTGCAATTATGAATTGTGTTGCTCTAAACATTTGAATGCAAGTGTCTTTTTTTATAAAATGTTTTTTTTTTCCTTTGGGTAAATACCCAGTATTGGGATTGCTGGATCAAGTGGTGGGTCTACTTTTAGTTTGTTGAGATTTCCTCATACTCCTTTCCATAGAGATTGTACTAGTTTGCAGTGCCACAATCAGTGTGTAAGTGTTCCTTTCTCTCTGCATCTGCACTAGCATCTGTTGTTTGGGGACTTTTTAATAAAAGCCATTCTCATTGGAATTAGATGATATCTCATTATGGTTTTGATTTACATTTCCCTGATTATTAGAGACTTTGAGCATTTTTCATACACTTATTGGCTATTAGTCTGTCTTCTGTAGAAAAGCTTTTGTTCATGTCTTTTGCCCACTTTTTAATGGGGTTGTTTGATGTTTTCTTGCTGATTCACTTAAGTTCTTTGTAGATTTAGATTGTGCTTTTTGTTTTCCATTTAAGACATTTTTACCCAACCTAAGTTAATATTTTCTACTATAATTTCTTTTGCAGGTGTTCTAGTTTTTACTCATATATTTTGGTTTATGATTCAATTTAGAATAATTTTTATATGGTGTGATGTAAGAATCACAGTTTAATAATGTGATAGCCACTTTTTGCAAGTGGCTATCACATTATTACAACATTACTTGTTGAAAAAAATTACCCTTTCCTCATTGAATAGCACCTTTGTAAAAAAAATTGGCCACACATATGTGATTCTGAACTCTATATTCTTTTCCATTCATCTACATTTTTGCCAAATCCATGGTGTCTTGGTTATAGAAGCTTCATTATAAATCATGAAATCAAGTAGTAGAAGTCTTCCAGCTTTTTCCTTCTTTTTGAAAGGCATTTTGGATATTCTATACCTCTTATATTTACCTATTCATTTTAGAATTAAATTATCAATTTAATAAAATATCCCACTCAGATTTTTTTGGGATTGCATTGAATCTATAGATCAATTTGGGAATAATTGATATTTCAACAATAAAGAATTTTCTGATTCATGAACAAAACATACTATATCTTTCCAGTTTTTGATTTTCTTTAATTTCTCTCAGCAATTTTTTTTGTATTCAGTGCACAGACCCTGCATATTTCTATTAAACTTAATCATAAAAAGTTTATATATTTTGTGATATTAATATAAAGGGAATTTAAAAATTCTATTTCCAATTATTTACTGCTAGTGTACAATTGATATTTATTGACCTAATATAACTCACTTATTAGTTATAAGAATTTTTTTGTAGGTTTCATCCTACCTAGACAATCATGGAATCTGCAAATAAAGCAGTTTTATTTCTTCCTTTCTAATTTGTATGCCCTTTATTTGTTTTTCTTGTTTTATTGCACAGGGTAGTTCTTCCAGGGTGGTGCTGAATAGAAATAGTGAAAGTGGGCCGTCTTATCTTATTTCCAATCTTAGGCGGAAAACAGACAGCTTTTTTTTTTTTTTTTACTATAAGGAATAACATTAGTCATAGATTCTTTTGTACACAGTCTTTATCAGGTCAACAAAGTTCCTTTCTTTTCTAATTTACTGAGAATTCTTATCATGAATGGATGTTGAACTTTGTCAACTGCATTTTCTGCATCTATTGAGATGATTTTATGGTTTTTCTTCTTTACTATATAAGTATGATGAATCACATTTATAGATTAAAAAAAGTTAAACCATATCT